>NC_066519.1:11572989-11637989 GCF_024679095.1 Eriocheir sinensis
CATTTCCCTTGCACTTATTCTCTCTCTCGGTGTTTCGATACCAACAGTCATCCTCCCGCTACCACCAACACCAGTACTAATGTAAATCTTCGAGCATGCATTGCCTAATTCTTAGAAATAACAACTGATGAAGTCTCTTAAAGTTTCCCATTCACTCTAAACAAATAAAAGTATATCCTATAATGCTTAAAGAAACAAAGAGCGGAAATACTGTCCTCCTCACAACCAGAGTCCAATATGTCCTTGCGGATAAGGCATAGTCCCTTCTGGATTGAAATAACGACACTGTCACGGAGACAAAAAAATACTCAGGTAACTACAATGATCCATTAGTCTAACTTGAGAGACATTAACCGAGACAAATTCAGAGTTACCTCGAAAGCCACTCATTAATTGGGGATTCACAACATGACTTCCGTAAATAAAAGATCCTGCCTATCAAATTTATTGACCTTTATAACGACCCTTCAGTTTATGACGCAAGACCTAAATCATTGGTCGTAGTCTATCTTGATTTCTCAAGAAAGCGTTTGATAAAGTCCCACATCATAAATTACTTTATAAATTAAAGCAAATAGGTATTGACGGTCAAGTAAACCAATGGATCGCGAATTGCTGAGCAACAGACAACAAAGAGTAGTGATTGACGGATTTAACCCAGAGTGGGCGCCGGTCATCTAGTGGCGTCCTCAGGCTCGGTTCTTGGCCCAGTGTTTTCATTATTTACATCAACGACGTGGATGTTGGACTTAATAATCGTATTAGTAAATTTGCAGACGACACAAAGATTGGTAACTCGGTTCTCACTCGATTTGAAGACAGGCAAAGCTTCCAAGAGGATTTGCACAATTTCAGCTTGGTCGGATAGATGGAGATGCCCTTTAATGTAGACAAGTGCCAGGTCCTCTGTTGGAACAAGAAATAAAAAGTTCGATTACGAAATGCGTTAGGCGTTGAACTCACAAGCGTTCGATGCGTTAAGACCTGGGTCAAAATCGCGTCAAACCTCAAATTTCACATCAATGCATCGATGCAGCAAATAAAGCGAATAGAATGTTGGACTTCATTAAAATAAACTTTTATTCAAGAATAAAGATGTAATACTCCGCTCTACAATAGTTTAGCCAGACCCTCACTTTGGAATATGCGGTACACTTCTTTGGTCTCCTCACCATGCAAAAGGACATTGCTAAATTAGAAGGTGTTCAGCGTCGGGCAACAAAATGATCCTTCCTTGCGCAACAAATCCTACGAAGAAAGGCTTTCCACCCTTAACATGTTCTTCTTGAGAAACGTCGCCTGAGGAAACTGATCGAATGTTTTAAAATACTTAATGGTTTCTACGAATGTAGACAGAACAAAATTGTTTATTGCAGGATCGATGACACTTTGCGAACGAGGAACAAATGGCATAAAACTCAATGTCAAAGACAAGTAAATTCAGATTGCACCAAATTTTTCTTTCACCAACGTTGTAGTGCGAGAATGGAATAAGCTCCCACCGGTCAGTGGTCCAGTGTAACACGATTGACTCCTTTTGGGAAAAACAAGCTCGACCGTCACTTCCTTGAACTTAATTTTAATCTAGAGTAAAAATAAACGTTTTGGGAGCCATCTGATTAGTGTAGATTCACTTGAGGTTTATGACAGACCACCCAGTCTGGACCATGGGGGTCTGTGTGGTCTGATTTTCTGTAATTCCTATGTAACACTCTCTCTCTCTCTCTCTCTCTCTCTCTCTCTCTCTCTCTCTCACACACACACACACACACACACACAGTTCATTCCTTCATCCCGTAGCTTCTATCCCCATACCCTTAATCTCAATCTTATATAGGAGTATCTCATCTTCATAACCCCCCCAAAAAAAATCCTTCTTCTTATGAACTGGTTTCCACCCCAAATTATTCCTCTTTTTTTTGTCCCCATTTTCTACTCCCTTATTCTTCACTCTACTCCACTCCTGTTTCTCCCTCATTCTCTTCCCTCGCCTTCGTACCCTATCTTATATCTCTCCTTCGCATCCTCCACCTTTGGGTCTCTAATGGCCAACTTTAGCACTCTCTCTCCCTATCAGTACGCACGGAGGCAAACGCTCTAACCGCCATCTGCTGCTGCTATGCTCATTCTCAATTCTCCTGCATCCTGGCTGTGTACCAAAGCCAATGGGATCAAGAAGCAGAATTGTTGATTGGAAGGTGTGTTAATGGCCCATTGTGGCTTTCGATGAAGATTATAACCACATGGCTTTCCATGAGTTGAGAACGCATATATGTTTTTCCGTGTTTTGAGGGTTTGTTCTTCCTGTCTGTCTATTTATTATTTTCTGCATGTTTGTCTGTCAGCTGCTCGTTATCTCGTTGTCCGTGACTCCTATTCCACTTTCTTTCCCTCCTGTTTTGACGTGAAAGTTCAATGTTTTAATTTTTCATATACAAGTGTGTGTGTGTGTGGGGAGTCTGGCTCTCCGTTTATCATTGGTCTGCGTGTCTCCTGTCTGTCTGTTTGTCTTTCATCCTCCCTTATGAATTCTGCTTGCAAGTATTTCATTCTCTCCGTGACTATCATTTCTTTCCTGACCTGTTTTCTCACACAAGAGTTCAGAATGTTTTCTTCCGTGATTTAAGCGTGTAGTTGTTTTCGATCTGTCTCTTTTACTCTGTTAGCGTGTCTGTCTCTAATTTTGTCTCTCACCTTTATCATATTTGCTTCTTTGCTATTTTGTTTTCCATGACCTTCATTCCTCTTAACTTCCCTCATCATCTGTATTTACAAGCGAGTTCTGAGAACGCTTTTTTTTTTCGTGATCTGTTTTTTTTTTCTATGTCTATTTACTGTATGTATGTTTGTCTGTCTGTTTTGTCTTCCACCACTGTCTTGTCATTAATGCTTGTTCTGGTCTTGTCTTCCACGACCTCTACTTCCTTACCTGTTTTTCTCTTCACTTTCTTGCCTCTACCAATAATATCAATTTCCCTTATTTTCAAGGCTTCATATATTTTCCCTTTCTTGTTCATAATCATTACAGGTCTTTTGTATATTCGGCCACTGTTAAGGGTGGCTTGTCTGGTGTCATAATCTGCAAGATTCTTTTTCTGTCTTCAAAGAATTTCGCTGTGTTATATATTGACATATTTTGTATCGGATATCTCAGTATTCCTTATTCCTGGACTCTCTGACCTGCAAATAAGAATCCCTACACAGTTCTATTCTCTTTTCCTCCGAGACGCTAATAAGAACCGACCTTCCGGGAACTCTGATCATAAATAGGATCGTATTTTTGTCGCCAATATTTTCGGTATTTTACATTATCCACCATTCGAATTATTTTTCCGCACCAAAAAAACATTCTTTATTCAGTTCTATCGGTGCCTGCGCACATCATTTGGAAATACCAATTTCTGTGTCGTCTCAAAAGATGCGTTTCCCAAATAGAGTCTACCTATTCTTCTTGCATCCGGCGGCCCTCATACTTATACCCCGTTCCGTCACTTTTCTATATAAGATATCAACGGCACCCTTCTTTCCTCACAGCACCATGATATTTCCTCACACAGAATCGTAAGGATACTATTTCCATTGATTTCAAGTTGAGGTAGTATATGGCTGCCTTCCTCCTCACAACCTTTCCTGCACAATAATTTCACATTTCCGCATTAATAATTCCTGTCACCTCTATTACAGTTCCGTAAACCCTGATCTCGAAGTAATGATCATTTCCATTACGGCTCTCTCAGATATTAGTCGATGCCTTCCTTCTCCTCAATCTTTATTACCTCTAATTTTATCTTTGCGTCTATAGATAAGTTGCTTTTTCTCCCTTTGTACTTTATCCAAAATATTAGTTATACTGAGAACCATATTCTCAATCATGTTGGGACTAACACACCCACATTTGATAAGGCTTTTCGTGGAGGTTGTGGGTGGCTTTCATGGGTAGTTTTTAAGAGCCCAGCGAACGAAAAACAGTAATGAAAAGCCGACTAATTTCCTTTTGTGGACTTTAGGAAACAGTTACTGGATGAACTGAAACCGTCAGAGAAAAATGGCCTAAGATTTATCACTTTCCATATATACTCTTCCTTTCTTCCCGTAAATAATTGCCTGATTTCTCCTTGTCTTGCAGATCGGCTTCATCACCACCATGTATGCCTCTGTGCCCCTCGCAGGATCGTGGTGTTGTACCTCATGATCCTGGAAACCGCCTGTGGGGCCGGAGTGGTGTTGGGGAGCTGCATGCCGGGAGAGGTGGGCAAAAAACGAGTGACGAGGATGGTGGTGATTGTGGTGGTCACCTTTATTGTGTGTTGGTTCCTATACAGGTGTGTGTGTGTGGGGGGGAGGATGGGGATGTAAAGTGGATGGATGGAGGGAATGAAATAGATGGATAAGAGGAGGAACCTCAGCGAATGATAGAGGTATATAGGAAAGTATGAGGAATGGAAAGAGAAATGGATGACAAGTGGGGACATGAGCAAGGGAAGAAGGTAGATAAATAATAGACAGGTGGAGGGATGAAGACAGATGTATAGAAGAATGATGAACCAATGGAGAAAGGAAAGAAAGGAAGATAGAAGAATGTTGAATATTGAAAGTAAGGAAGGAAGGAAGAAAGAAGAGAGGACACAGTGTTTGGAGGAAAGACAGATGCAGTTGAAGGAAAATAATGGAGGAAGGAAGAATGAGATAGATGATACGTAAAGGAAGTATATATGGTAAGGATCAGAAAAGAGAGTAATGGAGGAAAGGAAGGCATGAAGGAAAGAAGAATATAAATATATAAGACGTGAGTAAGAAGGAAGTGTGATGGAAGGGAACTAATGGAAGGAGGGAGGAGGCACCGAAAGCTCTTTAGCGTAATAATTTTTCTCATTTTCCATCGGTATAAAAAATGAGCTACCCTGATATAATTAAAGCAACATTACCTACCACTTGATGTCACATTTTAATTTCTCTTCCCTCTCTTCTCTCTCTCTCTCCCTATCTCCCTTCTACATTTCCTCTATCATCTCCTCCTTCATCTCCTCCATCATCTCCTCTCTCCTTCTCCTCTCTCTCTCCTCCTCTTCACTTTCTTTTCTCCCTCTCCTTCTCTCTCTCTCTCTGTCACAGTTGGTGTTACTGCTGAAGTCTCGGCCTCTACCAGATGACGACCCTCAAGATCATCATGCAGATAGCAAGTGATGGCGTTGGCGTACATCAACTGTGCGTCAACCCCATCCTCCACGCTCTTCCTCTGACCCTCTTCAGGTGAGTTCACGCAGGTGTTACTCCAAATGTACTTCTGCTTCTGGTGTTAGGACTCACTTAGGTAGCAGTGAATCGTCAGAATAGGGTGATTCTGTGGAAAGCTTACAACATTAATCGAGTCTAAAAATATAAAGTTTTATAGTTGACTTGAAGATAAAAAGAAGATCGAAGGTAATGTTTGATAACCAGTTGGCAGAATAACATAAAATTGGTCATGAACGAGATATTCAAACGAAGGAATAAATACACTATCTAGGTCAAATTATTAGTATAAACCCAGCCAACGGAAAAGAACCAGTAAGGACACAGGAATAAGGTGAAATGATTCTGCAAACATATCAGCAATATAAAGAGTAACGCAGCTTTCCTCTAAGAACAAAGGTACATGTTAGTGTATCCTGTCAGACATAACAAATGGTTCAGAAACTTTACGCCTGCAAAATTCTGGAGGAAAAGGTAAGAACTAAACCAAGAAGAATGGAAAGAATATTACCAAGGTAACAAAGACACAAGAAGCTGGGCAACCTGGGGTACGGGACATATATATATATATATATATATATATATATATATATATATATATATATATATATATCTGAGAGACCTGAAAACGTTGGGAGAGGTCTTTGTTCTGAGGCACGATAATGTATGATGATGATGATGAAGGAAGAGAGAGGAGAAAAAGTATGTTCCTATTAGGTGTTAATTTTAGTGGAGCAGGTTTTCATCTATTAAGGACGTCTCTGTTCGAGCGTCTTTCTTCAGTTCTTGAGATTTTAGGTCATGTTTGTCTTCAATTAAGGAGTTTCTTAATTGAGTACTTTCTCTTTCGTTGGTCTTTGCCTCATACCAATTAAAATGCTACATCGGCTATTAAATTTTTTTTTTTTATGTTGGTCCGGAACGTAGTTTTTCACTGTCGCCCTTACCTCGCAGTTTTCGTTTTATTCTCCACTTCTTTTTACTTGTTTTCTTAAATTGCTGTTTGGGTAAATTTTATTGTTATTTGGGTTATTTTGGTTTGTGTACATCGATTATCAGCTTTTCGGATCCTTTTTCTTGTCATTTTTACAGTTATTGGGAGACAGGTGAGACTGTTGCCGTTATGTCAAGGAGGACGCAGGTTGAGTCCTGCCCGCCGCCACAGCTGGTATTTTTCAGTCATCACTGAGTGGCTTAATTATTAAAATTGCCTACATGCTGTCCTGAAGACCACATATCCACCCAGATGCTAGATTTTCGCTCTAAAGAGGAGGTTCAAAGATGCTTAGGAGGAGCAGCATGAGCTGCTAAGGTGGCGCCACTATAAACACTTGCTGCCTGCGCCATAACGGGCTGTGGGCTGACCATCAGGCCCTCAATAAAGAGAGCCTGACGGGCGCCATAGGCCGAAACGTAAAATAAACAGTTACTAATTATCCTTTTCTTCCTGTCTACTTTATCCCTCTTATTCTCTCTTCATCTTCATCCTCCGCTTTTCCTCCCTCCTCCTACTCCTTCTCCTCCTCCACTTTCTTCCTTCCCTCCTACACAGTACGTCACGGCCACGGCACAAATTTAATTCTGAGCCGTTTAGAGTGGAGAATCAAGAACGAGAATTTGATTTTGAAGTTGCTTTATGGACCTAATGAGGATTCCTCCGTCCTCCCCAGCACGTCCCATTTGGGTTAATTACATCGCCTTCACCAATCGTGCGTCTGCTGGGCGGCTCTGTTAATTGGCTGTAGTTAACTTCAGGTCAGGCTTGTGGAGGCAGGTGGGGTTATGGGTGGGGGGTGAAGCGGGTGGGCTGAGTCTGGGCATGCAGAGGGGGATTTCAAGTGGGGAGGATTAGGCATGAGTGCTTTTTTAGGGAGTGGGGTGGCAAAGGATATGTTTTGAGGCGTGTAGGGGAAGAAGTTCTCTCACCAAGGTCTGATTACATGCTGGACTCACGCCAGCTAGAATTATCCTCGAATTAAATCGGAGATCCATAGTGACAGATCTGGCAAGTATTATTGGAACTCATGCATTATCCCTCTCCCCCCTGTGTGTGTGTGTGTGTGTGTGTGTGTGTGTGTGTGTGTGTGTGTGTGTGTTTGTGTGTGTGTTTCTGGAGGAGGTGGCAAAAGTTGTTCTCTCTCTCTCTCTCGTCTTTCTCTTCCTTCATTGTTTCTCTCCCTTTCTTTATCTCTTCCTCCTTTTATGTCTTTTCTTTTCTTGTTATTTTTCTTCTCTTTTTCTTCCTCTCATTTTTTCCTTATCCATATCTAATTTTTCTGTATTTACTTCTCTCTCTCTCTCTCCAATTTTTTGGACGAGAAATTTTTCTTTTGTTATATGGTGACACGGTTTTCTTCATTACATTTTTTTCCTCAACTCTTATTTTTTTCCATGTCAGTATCATCTTTTTTTCTGTTCTCTGACGTCACATTATTCCACATTTGCTCTAGCTTGCTGTTACTTGTAATCTTTAGTGTATACCAAACATACATCTACTCAACAAAATTATATCAAATTTGGAGAAATCGACTTGTTTCACATTCTCACTCTATTTCCATATTTAGAGAATCTCCTGAATCAACAGCCTTCTTATATTCCTCATCTATTATATAAACTCTGCAATTCGTTTAAACATCTCTTTCCACCTCGACAACTCTTTTTTCTTTTATTGCTCCACCAGTTTCCCCTACGTCACTCACCTCAACCTTTCCAATGACTACAATCTTTTCATACATTCACAAGTCCCATGAAGCAATAATCTCTCCTTGTACTCACCATTAAATTCCTTCCCCTATCCACCAGTTCTGGTACCTCATGCACTGACCTTCCAAATAACTCTCCTCCTATTAACTGAAAGCGACCTACAACCCTTTCTTAGTCCTTAAGAACTCCCTAGCCTTCCAGCCTATTCATGGGTCGAACAGCATCAGCAGGTCCATTAACCAAACATTCATTTAAATGTAAGTCACATATCTCACAGGTAAGTTCTCCCCATTTGCCAGCCCGACATTAAATATTATAAAGTTTTGCAGCTCACGGTTACAAGCTCTCCTAATAACAAGCTCCATGTCAGCCTCCCATCTCCTTGCAGTAAGCCTAAAAAATTCGTACATTTATCCATCATTTCAACATATCTGGAACTCTTCAAGACTTGAACCTTCCTTATTGATTGTTTCTAAAGAAGGAATACAAAATAATGTCCGTCATAAAAAGACGTGAAACAAAACTCAGTATTGGCATGTTTTCCATTTCCTGGCAGTAAAAACAAAACATTTAGAGTTGTTTCCAATAAAAACAACCACCAGCAAAACCACATATATATGCAAAGGTTGAGACAGAACACAAGCACCATTTTTAAGAGTTCGTGGAAGTTACTTCTGAATGGGGATTGCTGCTTTCGTTATTTTTATATGTGTTGAGATATAAGTTGGACTGTATTACAAATTCTCCTGCAGCATCCAAAAACTATGGCCTGACTGGGAGATGTAGGCATTTACAAGAAATTACTGATGTTCCTTACAATATTTTCTCTCGTTCTTTCCGTCCATTTCTGCCCAGAGGTGTGCTACTGAGGAGTTCATACTATGAGTGTAACTGTTTCTAAGCTAATACTTTGTTCTCCGCTTCCCGCAGGAAGGCGTTCAGGAAGGTGATATCCTGCGGGCCTCAGGGCGAGGACGACAGTAACGGACGCATTGACGAGAGGTCGCAGAGTGCTGGCCTAATCAACCCTCGCCGCAGCTCCCTCAGTCCATGCCTCCATGACTCATTTTATGAGAAAGCCTGATACAGCACTCAGTCCGAAGCTAACGTCTTACGACACGCCACTCACCACCTCAGTAACACCACCACCACCTTCCTTTCAGCACCAACGGCGCCACCAGAGAGGATTTGGCTCCACGTAAACAACAACGTGCAGGAGGTCGGGTTCCGCTACAGCACTGAACCAGCGGCGGGGAGTTACGTGACGACGCCAAGCGTAACTCCTCGAGTCTGGCCCTTGAATAGCGAACACCTGACGCCTCTTAGCCCGTCTGAGGGAGTAAAGACCTCCTCGTCCCTTCCCTCTGTCTCCTGGCCAACATACACAACCGCCGACACCACTGCTATTACCATGGCCCCTTTTCACTCATTGCCCCACGACATCCCCAGCCCATTTCACCACCCATATCCTCTCCATTTCACTCTCAAAGTCTCCGCACAGCAAGACTCGAGTGAGCTGCTTTTGTAACTTAGCTAACGAGGTGGACTTCTTTTGCTGTTTATTGCAGCGAGAACACATCACAGGACGAAAGCTTTGGGCAGAGTTACAGAGGGAGGAGAGGCACCGGCGCCACGATCATTGATGTTTCTTCCCAAAGAGTTTTATTGGATTAGTGTTTGAAGTGTTTAAGTGTGAATACAATATATAAAAAGTATATTATATTTTGTAAATACAACTACAATACATGAATCTTTAATACGTATACATACTTACACTTAGCGATAAACCATTTACTGATCCATGTTAATTTTGGTCTCTTTATCTTAATGTTAAGTCTCAAGCTGATCTTGGACGTGTGTGTGTGTTTGTGTGTGTGTGTGTGTGTGTGTGTGTGTGTGTGTGTGTGTGTGTGTGTGTGTGAGAGAGAGAGAGAGAAAGATAATGGTGCATGACAGCTGTCTGCACGCCAGAATCCTGCAGCGCTTTCTCCATACATCGACCTGTCTTTAGGGACGGAAATCGGAGCTACCCAGGACCACCAGGACCTCACACCCTCTCTCCCTCACACCCCCAGCCTCCCCATCCCCCTCCGTCATCCCCCGTCAGACCAAGGTTGTGGGATGGCTACTTAATGCCGTGCCACTGTTCACCTTTAGTAACTATATAATACCGTGTAAATTGGTTTTGTGCCATAGTTGTTCAGTAGCACAATGCTCAAGACGTGACCTTGACTGAAAGGGGTCATTGGGGAGGCTGGGCCAAGGCTTTCAGGTGTAACGTTACTATGCTATTGAGCCTGCATGCTAGCCAATCTTGCTCCTCATCCCCTTGTTCTCCCACCTACCTTCCCCTGCCTCCTTACACCTCTACGCTCTGGGGAAAGCTGGTCCCTTGCCCATATGCGTAACGGGGGCCAGTTTTCCTGTCCACCTGCACCCCTGTGCCCTGCCCCCTGCTGTGTCCCTTCCTGAGTGTGCAGCCCTGGGTGGTTATACAAAGTTGTCGCCCTAATCGTCGTGTTGGAGCCTTTCTGTTTATGTCTTTTAAGTCTTGTAGGCGAGTAAGGTCGTTCATGGTCCTCTCTGAGAGAGGACCTCGTCAGCCCTGTACATAAGAGACTGTCATTGCAGCGTTTGTATAGTTACTCAGTGAATTATGATTATGGAAAAGAGGAGGATAAAACAAGCAGCAGGAAATATATATATATATATATATATATATATATATATATATATATATATATATATATATATATATATATATATATATATATATATATATATATATATATATATATATATATATATATATATATATATATATATATATATATATATATATATATATATATATATGCCTTTAAAGTGCATGTGTAACCCATTATCGGTGAGTTTCCTGTGCACGACCCAGGAGTAAGGTGTCACATGGCTGACGTGGCATGGAAATGATGGAGCTTCACCACTGACAAGCAAATATACAATTCATTGAACGACTATAAATATCTTTTTGGGTATTTGTAGATTCAAATTAATCTTTACACATTTGCCGATTTTGGTGTCTGTTATCCATTTTTTTACCGAACAGCTTCTAAGTAATTGCGATGTCTTCTTCCAGCAGTATTATCAGACCCTTCAGAGCTGCGCCACGCCTTGCCCAGGCGGAGAAGCGACTGCTGAGGCGGCCGGAGAGTGATCCTTTTGTGGGACATATTTCTAAGAGCGAGATATTTTTTGTAATTATCGTTACTTATTTAAGAAAGAGACGAAGGATGCGACAGCTCGAATTAACTCAGCTTTCCTTACGCAGAAGCTGAATGACACTTGTTGGTTAGACTGTTGGATTAGGTGGTGCTACCTGTTAGGAGGAAGGGGGCCTGAAACCTGCTGCCGCCCCCTTAATTTCTTTTTTTTCAGGTACGGCTTCTCATGATGAGAACTGGAGAACAAATAAAAACTATACATAGCATGTGGTAGTTGGAGCTTCAATAATGACATTGCTGCCGAGTCACTGCTGATTATCATTACTTCTCTGGATCACTAGGAGACCCGGATGCACATGAATTTCTGCTTCAGTATATATCAGACTATATTATAAGGGGTGACAAATGTTTTTCATTTTGCGCTAATATATATATATATATATATATATATATATATATATATATATATATATATATATATATATATATATATATATATATATATATATATATATATATATATATATATATATATATATATATATATATATATATATATATATATATATATATATATATATATATATATATATATATATATATATATATATATATATATATATATATATATACCATTATTTTATAAGAGAGTGATAGGTTTACGGAGTGAGGTTATACCATGACGATTGTATTTGAAGTTTTTAGAGGAAATTCCATTATAACTCCCTTCAACCCTTTTATCGAGGCGGCAGGACACACTACTTAAGCCTGCGGGATCTATTTTTTGAATCAAGATAAATAAAGCACCAAGTCATGACAGGGAGGACTCGGGTGACTGCCATCATTATGTGTTTGCATACCTGTCCCAAACGCGATATATATGTGTGTCTTTGTATTTAGTTATCTGGTTTATTTGTGGTAACAAATTAAGGTGACATTTTTTATTATTACATTGTTTGTGGGTAGTTATATATAGGTGACGGATTGACTGCAGGAACTGGTTGATCCTTCCACAGCCATTTCTCCTTGGTTTAGTAATATTTTGGTCCCTGCGTGACTGTTCGTTCATATATTTACTAAGTTACCGCTGGTTTATGTAATGGCTATCTAACCATACACATAACACTCTCTCTCTCTGACCGACTAATATCGTAAAGGAATTTCATCTCAACACCTCGCAAAGCATTAGTGAGGCTTTTCCTTTCAATTCTACCACTCTCATCCGCAAACCCCTTAAGCTTCCCTCATCTCAGATTCTGCTATGCATTCAGATTTTTATATATTTTTCCTCACTCTTACTTGCCACATTTCTGCTGCTTATTTGGTAAATTCTCTCTCTCTCTCTCTCTTCAAAAAGCTGTATACTTTATTAATTTCCAGCCTAAGTAACAAACATTACACGTATTTAAATGAGGGAGAAAGGTTAAGTGCATTTTACGGGTGATAATAATAAATGGTTTAAATAAAGTTCACTGATGATCCTCTCCGGCATTATTTATTCTCTTTGCTTTATAGAATAATTATAATTATATGTTGAGTATTGTTTTATTGTTAGTAAGTCTTTAATTATTCACGATTTCTCTTCCTCCTCTTCCTCTTCCCCCTCCTACTCCTACTCCTCTTTCTCCTCCTCCTCCTTCTCTTCCTACTCCTCCTCCTCTTTCTCCTTCTACTCTACCTCCTCCTACTCGTCCCTTTTCCTCTTATTTTCTTTCTTCTCCTTCCCTCCTTCCTCCTCCTCCCTCCCTCCTCCTCCTCCTCCTCCTTCCTCCTCCTCCTCCCTCCTCATTTTCCTACTTACCCTCTTCCTCCTTCTACCCTCCTCCCTCCTGTCCCTTATCTCTCCCTCCTCCTCCTCCCTCTTCCTTCCTCCTCCTCCCTTTTCTCATATTATGTTTCTTTCACCTGCTTTTATTTTTTCTGTCATTCCTGTTCTCTCTTCCATATCTTCCACACCAACTCCTCATCCTTCTTTCTTCCATTTACATTATTTTCTCGTCCCTCCTTGTGCTTACGATGGAAGAAGGAGCAGTGACAGCCGTGGTTCACAGGTGATCAGCAGCGTTTGTTTTCGTAAATTTATTTCACGTTAATTTTTGCCCTGTGAGGCACCGAGCCACGCTGACTACGCCTCAGTTCCGTCGACATGCTTTTAGACTTGTATTTCAAACTTGTCAACAAAGATAAATATATGTTGCATGTGCATAAAGAACATTGCTGATACTTTTCATTCACCTTTAAATGTTTCTCTTTTGTCCGCGTGTTTTAGAATCATGGTCACCGCCGGGCCATCTTCCCCTCGGGGAGGTCCAAAAATCTGTCTATTTTATGATACTGATTCTTTTCGTCTTTTTTTTTGTTTGTATTGGTAAATGAATAATGCCGGTTGCTTACTTCAAAAAGCTTTTTATGGTGTTTCTCAAAAGTGAGAATATAATATTTTGAAGCCATAAAGTCTTGCTTGTCTTATACTCTCTCAGTAGGAGACAGACCGAAAGGATGGAAGCTAAAGGTATTACAAACATATTGGCCTGTCAACTTGCAGGTTCTATTAAGCCAAGGCCAAGGAGGATACCAAAAAGATATTATATGGGTTACGTGTAATCATGTTACTTATTTACACTTGTATTTTATTTTGTATTCTTCCATATACATAGTAGAAAATATGGTCAATAACAACTCTCTCTCAAATGGTTTATGACATGTCCTTTTGAGAAATGATGAACAAAACCCCAAACCTCTCTCTGTGTATACTCATTGATCAAGATTATTTTTCAGTCTTCGCTGAGAAGGAGGAGGCTAAGGTAAGTGGCTGGAGATCTTGTCAGTCTTGCTGGTAAGTTATGTAATGATTACTGTCAGTTGCAACCATAGCCTTTCCTCCAGCACAGCCGGCAGCCCTTTCCTCCTTATTCCACACTCAGCAATAAATAGAAATGAAAAAGTCTTGAACGAAACCTTCCAACGCCACACCATCTACGTGCCACGCTAATGACCCTTTCTACACTTCCACTGCCACCATCAACTTGACAACCATTTTTCTCTTGCCCTCCTCTCACACCTTTTCGCACCCCCTCCGATCCTGCATCCGCTCCTTCTACCACTCCTTCAGCTCCCTGGTTTCATCCACTCTTACTATCCTTTGCTTCCATCAAGATGAAAATTAAAACGATAAAAATGATACACCAATAAAGCAATGGTATTAAATAAATTAACAACAAATCAAATAACAACAACAACAACAACAACAACAACAACAACAACAATAATAATAATAATAATAATAATAATAATAACACACACATAATAATAATAATACACATAATAATAATAGTAATACTACTACTACTACTACTACTACTACTACTACTACTGGCTACTACTACTACTTCACTTCCCCACTACTATCTGCTACAACTAATAATAATACTAATACAATAATAATAATAATAATAATAATACACACAATAATAATAATAATAATAATAATACATAATACAATGATACAATGATAACATTAATCAAAGCAACAATAACAAAATAGCATCAGAAGAAACACCGACCAGAATAACAAAGACCTCTTTAGGGGAACAATACTGGAAAGGAAAAGCCTTTGTACGCACATACAATATCTTTTATCCTGACGCCAGAAACACTTGAGCTTTCAATGCATGGATGATGCGTAGGTGCTTCAGGTGCGCGCGCGTGTGTGCGTGTGTGTGTGTGTGTGTGTGTGTGTGTGTGTGTGTGTGTTTGCAGTGTGTGTCATTGCAGGTGACCTCATCGCGCACGACACTACATGTAAAGCCCTCCAGAGTCCTGCAAAGGAAGGTGACGGACCTCAAGACAGTGACACATCACTGCAATTCCTCGTTCATCACTCCATCTTTATTCCCCGCCACTTTTCAACCTCGTAATGAGCCAATAGGCTTCATGTTGCCTGCCTTACATGTTTCCATGGTTCACCCTCCTCCTCCCCGCCTCTCCTCGTTGATCACCTCCAAACTCTTTCACGCTACAAAACCAACCTGAGAACAAGAAACAACGGAAAAACAATTCAAGTAAGGCGATGTAATACCGACATCGGCAGGAGTTATTTCTCGAATAGAGTTGTTCGCCACTGGAACAGCCTTCCTGTTGAAGTGGTTAGCGCAGAGACCATCAACTCCTTCAAGAAACGCATTGATCGCCACTTTGCTGCATCGGGAGTGAACTGAACGCTCCCAAGAGTAGATACAATGCGCAAGTGTTTTAATCCTTCCCCTGCAAGCCACTCCTATGGCAAACGGATTGATTGAATCACTGAACGCAGGCAGCCTAGTAATGAGCCAACAGGCTTGCTGCCTGCCTGCTAGTCCATGTTTCCATGTTTCCTCCTCCTCCTATTCCTCCTCCTCCTCCCTCTTCCTCCTCCTTCTACTTTATTTCTTCTCTTCCTCCTCCAGCTTCTCTTGTCTACCTTCTCATTATTATTATTTTATTATTATTATTATTATTATTATTATTATTATTATTATTATTACATATTATTATTATCAGTTATTCTGTGCTTCTTCTTCGAGTGCTACTCAACGGACAGCCCTCCGATTGGCTTCCAGTCACTTGAGGCTAGTGGAGTGCCTCAAGGGTCAGTGCTGGGATCCATTCTCTTTAACATATATATCAATAACCTAGAATCAGGACTGAAATCCACAATATCGAAATTTGCTGATAACACCAAGGTGGTTGAAAAGGCCCTCACAAAGACCGACTGTGAAATCATTCATAAGGACCTCAATCGATGGTCAGAAAATGGCAGATGTCGTTTAATGCTGACAAGTGCAAAGTCATGCACATTGGGTTCAGAAATAGTAACCACACATACATCATGAATGGGAAACATTTGCAGGCGATGCAAGACGAAAAGGATCTGGGGTCACTATCAGCAGTGACCTGAAACACGCGAATCACTGTAAAAAAAACATATAACAAAACCAACGCTATGCTCAGGTTCATAGCGAGGAACTTCGAGTGTAAAGTGCAAGACATGATGCTATCCTTGTATAATTTCATGGTAAGACCCAATCTCGAGTATGCAGTACAGTTTTGGTCTCCTAATAGCAGAAAGGACATTGATTTACTGGAAAGGATTCAACGACGCCCCACGAAAATGATTCCAACCTTAAGGGCTCAACCGTACGAGAAACGACTCAAGTGACGCAATCTTTTTACACTGGAGAAAAGACGCCTACGAGGGGATATGATTCAAGTCTTCAAGTACATGCAAAAGTTAAATAACGTCGATTACTCCAAATTCTTTGAACTGCAAACCAACTCAAGAACGTGAAATAACGGTTTACCCATTCAGTCGAGTCGATGCAACACAGACTCCAAAGACCCTTCCCATGTCCTCACTAACCGTTTCCCTATTGTCTCACCAACACCGGAGAGTAGTTCATCATGCTCTCTAAAGACAGATCCTCTCTTTATCCACACCACACTACATTCACACAACATATACACCTTCTCCCAAAATTAAAATTTCAGAATGGCGCACATACACCAAGCCTCGGAGTCCCCGCCTGGGAGGAGGGGACCACAAATTCCCCAGGAGGACTCCTTCTGGTTGAAGCCGACCTGAGAGGTGTCTTGATAACTCTCGAACCCTTTCTTCTCAATTTCTGCAACATTTGTGGTCTTGCCCTAATTTTCATTCTGTGGAACATCATCTCTCCTCCTAGCTCTCACCTTCTCTTCCTTACTGAAACACAGGTTTCTGAGGCTACTGACAGCAATCTCTACTCTGTTCACTACTACTATATCTATCCTAAATTTCAATCCAAAGTCGGTTGTTGCGCCTACGTGCGCAGCGACATCACTTGCTATCGTGCCCACAACCTTGTCTCTTGTGAATTTTCCACCATCTGGCTAAGACTTCATTGTCATTCTGTTACTAAATACATCTGTGCTGTTTATCTCTCACCTAACTCTACTAACTTTGTAAAATTCTTTGACTATTTGAATTCTAAAGTGGAGCACATCTTGACTCACTCTCCTTCGCTGAAATCTCTATCCTAGGAGATTTCAATGTTCACCACCAGCTTTGGCTTTCATCCTTTTCACTGACCATCCTGGTGAACAAGCTTAAACTTTGTTATCCTCAACGATCTAGAGCAGTTGGTCCAGCACCCTACATCGTATTCCCTGACCGTCTTGAGATCGGCCCAACATTCTAGACCTCTTCCTTACCTCAAACCCTTCTGCTTATTCTGTCAAACTGTTCTCTCCGTTGGGCTCCTCCGATCACAATCTTATTTCTGCATCCTGTCCTATCGCCCTGTACACCCTCTGACCCACCGAAGAGGCGATGCTTGCATTTTGCTTCAGCTCGGTGGAACGACCTGAGGATGTACTTTTTCTGATTTCCCGTGGAATGATTATTGCTTCCAGGATAGAGACCTCTGTGTGTGCTCAGCGCATCACAGAGGTGATTGTCTCTGGAATGGAGTGCTACATTCCTCGTTCTTTCTCTACTCACGCTAAAAAGCCTTGGTTTAATTACGCTTGTTCTCGTGCTGTCAATGATAGAGGTAGCTCACAAAGGTACCAGAGCCTTCAAACTAATGCTAATTATGAACTTACATTTCTGCCCGAAATCGTGCCAAATCTATTCTCCGACTAACCAAAATTATTTCATTAATAGAAAATGTCAAAACCTTGCTTTCTCTAACTCTTCCTGTGACTTCTGGCATCTAGCCAAAAACATCTTCTGGGGAGGCGGTGGCTGAATCGACAGAGTAACAGCACCGCGTTTAGAGGACGCGAGTTCAATCCTCGCCCGGTGCCACCAAGCTGGATTTTCAGCCGCCGCCGAGTGGCTTAAAACTATTCACATGCTGTCCAGAAGAACACCTATCAACCCGGACTCTAGATTCTAGGATTAAAGATGAGCTCCGGGAGGGCAGCATGAGCCAATGCAAGATGGCGCCACTATAAACACTCTGCCTGCGCCAGAACGGGCTGGGCTGACCATCAGGACCCACCGGAAGAAGCTCTTAATGACCGTCAGGCCCCACTGGAAGAAGCCTACCCGCGCTATAGGCCGCGACGTAAAAAAAAAATAACAACAAATCACTTTCATCTTTCCTCCACTTTCAGTCCTGACGGCAACACTGCCGTCTCATCTATCTCTAAGGCTGAACTCTTCTCTCAAACTTTTTCTAAAACTCCACTCTGACGATTCTGGGTATATTCCTCTAACTCATCCCCCTCTGACTCCTTTATGCCTGTTATAAAGATTCTTCAAAATGATGTTTTCTATGCCCTCTGGCCTCAATCCAGAAGGCTTATGGACCTGATGGAGCTCCTCATTGTCCTTAAAAACTGTGCCTCCGTGCTGTCACCTCTTTCTGGTCAAACTTTTCGCCTCTGCCTGTCAACATTAACCTTTCCTTCTTGCTGGAAGTATGCCTTCATACAGCTTGTACCCCAAGAAGGGTGACTGCTCCAATCCCTCAAACTACCGTCCTATAGCTTTACTTTCTTTATCTAAAGCTTTTGAATCGATCTCAACCGGAAGATTCAAAAGCACCTTTCCATTTCTGACCTTCATCTGATCGCCAGTATGGGTTCCACAAGGGCGTTCTACTGGTGATCTCCTAGCCTTCTTAACTGACTCTTGGTCATCCTCTCTAAGCCGTTTCGGTGAATCTTTTGCTATTGCGCTGGACATATCAAAAGCTTTGATAGGGTCTGCACAAATCTTTGCTTAAACTACCCTCCTACGGTTTCTATCCTTCTCTGTACCTTTTATCTCCAGTTTCCTTTCTGACCGTTCTATTTCTGCCGTGGTAGACGGTCACTGTTCTTCCCTAAATCTATTAACAGTGGTGTCCCACAGGGTTCTGTCTTATCTCCCACTCTTTTTCTGTTGTTCATTGATGATCTTCTTTCCAAAAACGAACTGTCCTATCCATTCCACGCCGATGATTCCACTTGCATTACTCAACTTCTTTTAATAGAAGACCCACCCTTCACGAACTTAACGATTCAAGGCTGAGGCTGCAGAACGCTTAGCCTCAGACCTTACTATTATTTTCGATTGGGGCAAGAAGAGCCTGGTGTCCTTCAACGCCTCAAAACACAGTTTCTCCACCAATCCACTTGACACAATCTTCCAAACAACTATCCCCATTCTTTGGCAACACCCAGCTATCACCTTCCTCAACACTAAACATCCTCGGTCTATCCTTAACTCAAAATCTCAACTGGAAACTTCATATCTCATCTCTTACTAAATCAGCTTCCTCGAGGCTGGGCGTTCTGTACCGTCTCCGCTAGTTCTTCTCCCTGCACAGAGGCTGTCCATATACAAAGGCCTAGTCCGCCTTCGTATGGAGTATGCATCTCATGTGGGGGCTCCACCACAGCTCTTCTGAACAGAGTGGAGGCTAAGGCTCTTCGTCTCATCAGCCTCCTCCTCATACTGATAGTCTTCTATAGCTTAAATTCCGCCGCAGTGTTGCCTCTCTTCTATCTTCTATCGATATTTCCACGCTGACTGCTCTTCTGAACTTGCTAACTGCATGCTCCCTCCCGCGGCCCCTGCACTGACTTTCTACTCATGCTCATCCCTATACTGTCCAAAACTTTATGCAAGAGTTAACCAGCATCTTCACTCTTTCATCCCCACGCTGGTAAACTCTGGAACAATCTTCCTTCATCTGTATTTCCTCCTGCCTACGACTTGAACTCTTTCAAGAGGAGGGTATCAGGACACCTCTCCTCCCGTATGTGATCTTCCTTTCGCCCACCTCTTTGTTTATTTTTAGAGCAGCGAGTAGCGGGCTTTTTTATTATTGTTTTCTTTTTTGTGTGTGCCCTTGCTGCCTCC
Organism: Eriocheir sinensis; assembly: GCF_024679095.1. NCBI lineage: Eukaryota > Metazoa > Arthropoda > Malacostraca > Decapoda > Varunidae > Eriocheir > Eriocheir sinensis. Next base: position 11,592,997 of record NC_066519.1, read on the forward strand.
TGTTGTAAAAAAAAAAAAAAAGACATAGGAAGGCGTTTCTTTTCAAAACGAGTCATCCGTCACTGGAACAATCTTCCCTCAGTAGTAAATGCGAATACCATCAACTCCTTCAAAAATCGAATCGACGGTCATTTCGTTGCGTCAGGAATAAACTGAATATCGAGGCGCTTCCATCTGCTCCCCAGGCCCCAAGTGGCTCTCGATTAGATTAAATCACCAAAGGGCAACTCGTAATGAGCCAATAGGCTTTCTGTTGCCTGCATTTCCATGTTTCCATGTTTACTCCTCCTCCTCCTCCTCCTCCTCCATCCATCCTGAAACGTCTCATTACGCAAAGGAGATCAAAACTTTGCGCTCATACTCCTGTTCAACTTTTTCCTTTGGCCTGACGAGCACCTCGGGATACGCTACATATTTTTACAACGTTTATAGCACTGACAGGAACGTTGATGGTGGCCTTGATGTGCTGGTGAAGGAGACGGCGTGTTAGTGCTGATGATGGAGGCAGCGGAAATGATAGTCTTGCAGCGCTGGAGATGATGGCGGATGTGATGATGACGATACTGGTTGAATGTTGATAGATGATGTTGATGATGATGGGGACGGCGAGGTTGATGATGATGATATGATGATTATGATGATGATGATGATGATGACCTTGATGAGGATGGTAAATGTATGGTGAATGTAATGATAAAGTGGAATAGATATGTGTTGTGTTGATGTCTAAAGCAGCGGTAATGGTGGTGGTGGTGAAGTGAGAAGGTGATGGTGACAAATTGATTATTGTGTTAGATACAGGTGGTTGTAGTGTCGGATTGAAGTTAAAATTTGAGACATAATGTAGAAAACAAATCTAATGAAATAACACCAGGAATGATAATGATAATGTTTATAATAATAATAATCATAATATGAATAGTAATAATAAAATAATAATATAATAATATAACTATATAAAATAATTAAAAGAACATGATAATGATATACAGTAATAATAATGATGATAATATTATATATAATAATCACACACACACACACACACACACACACACACACACACACACACACACACACACACACACACACACACACACACACACACACACACACATACACACACACACACACACACACACACACACACTTCATTACAATAAATAATAATATAATAATGGTGGCTCCCCACCAAGAAAGCCTACCAGCGCCATAGGCAGAAACGTAAAAAAAAAATATTATTATTATTATTATTATTATTATTATTATTATTATTATTATTATTATTATTATTATTATTATCATTATATTATTAGTATTATTATTATTATTATCATTATTATTATTATTATTGTCATTATGATCATTACTATTATTATTATTATTATTATTAGTATTATTATTATTAATATTATTATTATTATTATTATTATTATTATTATTATTAATATATTATTATTATTATTATTATTATTATTATTATTATTATTATTATTATTATGATTATTATTATTATTATTATTATCATTATTATAATTATTATTACTATTATTATTATTATTATAGTTATTATTATTATTATTATTATTATTATTATTATTATTATTATTATTATTATTATTATTATTATTATTATTATTATTATTATTATTATTATTATTATTATTATTATTATTATTATTATTATTATTATTATTATTATTATTATTATTATTATTATTATTATTATTATTATTTTATTAATATCATTATTATTATTATTATTATTATTATTATTATTATTATTATTATTATTATTATTATTATTATTATTATTATTATTATTATTACTACTACTATTACTTTTATTGTTATTATTATTATTATTATTATTATTATTATTATTATTATTATTATTATTATTATTATTATTTATGGGTGGGTGTTGATCCATACAACGACGAAAGTCCACTCTATATTGACGAGGCCAGAGAGGCTGTGGTCAGGTTGAGGGATGAAAAGGCAGCTGATATTTGTAAAATCAGTAAAGAGCTGCTCAGAGCTGGAGGTGAGGCAACTATCCGCGTTTACATGCGGTTTTGACTTCCCTATGGCAATCTGATACCATTCCTCCTAACTGGAAGAGGGGGTTGGTCGTCCCTATCTGGAGAGGGAAAGGAGACCGTCAGGACCGCAACAACTACAACGATATCATACTGCTCAGTGTGCCAGGCAAGGTGCTGGCCCACCTAATACTGATGCGGATTCGCAGCCAGCTGCTGAAGTTCCTCAGACCAGAGCAGCCCGGGTTTATGCCTTCTTCATCTTTTTCTCTGCCTTTTATCCATACTGTGGTCGGCCACACTTGTATGTTGTCGCCAATATCTTTTATCCTCTACATCCACTTCGTCCAGACCCAGATGCCTCAAATCTCTCTCACCTTACCCCATCTAAATCTCTGTCTTCCTCTCGATCTTCTCCCTTCACCTGTCTCCTCCATGCCACTTTCACAGGATTATTCAGCCTGAAGTCGACAACTGACCGTATGCTAGGGCTTCCCGCACCGGTGGAGCACCGACGTGAGTTTCGACAGGGGAAGCTTACAGCCTAAGTCGATCTCAAGAACGCATTTGATTCAGTGTATCGCGAGGCGCTTTTTTTTTTACAGTAAAGGAAGCAGTTCGGAAGCAAAAAATAAAAAGAAGACAAAAATGCTCGCTATTTACTGCTACTGTAAAAAGAAGTACAGAGGAGTAGCCAAAAGAAAGGTCAATTTCGGAAGGAGAGGTGTCTTGATACTCATCTCTTGAGGGTCAAATCGGAGGCAGGAGGAAATACGGATGAAGGAAGGCTGCCAACACAGACGAAGGAAGGAATCTCCTGCAACTCCATGGGATTTCTGCAAAGTCCGCTGGTCTATTGACTGATCTGTAGTCTGTGACTGAAAGTGCTGTGAAAACTGGGGTGGAGGTGTCCAGTTTCTTTCCCGTGAACGCAGGAGTGAGGCAGGAGTGTGTCCTTGCCTCATCACTTTTCAACACTTGTATGGACTGGGTACTAGGCAGAGCTGTGAATCAGAGTAAATGTGGAGACTATGTTGACAATACCAGGATGGAGTAATTCTTGAAGAGTTACCGGAGGTTCTGGTGATGGTTCTCTAGGCACTGCACGAATAGCCGAAGCCCTTGAGACTCCAGGTTTCCTGGTCCAAGACATAATATAGGTATAGGTGTTTGAGGTTTGCTAGATGAAGCAGTGTTCATGCGTGTGCTGAGGGTACAGATATCTTGGAAAATTTCTCATACCTAGGTAGTGTAGGTCAGAACAACGGCGGGTCTCTGTCAGGAAGTCTTACGCCAGATTGATTTGGCCCACGGTGTTATGAACTTTTTCAAACAAGTACATGAAGATATGCCGAAGGACAAAGCTGCGGATCTTCACGTCGCTTGTGTTTGTCTTTACTCCATTGCTGTGAGACATGGACTCTGAATAGTGACTAGGAGAGGCGAATTGATTTCTTTCCACAGTCCGTCAACGCCAGCTCCAGCTAAAGGGGCATGTTGCAGGTTACTCAGAAGCCGACCCTTCCCACCGGGTTGTTTCCGGCAGCCATTGTTCACAAAATGGTGTTGTTATATACCTGAACAACATAAATGTAAAAAAAAAGAGATTTATCCATCACACACTATAACGGTACCGCATCCGTGGACATTATTATAGCCTAAGCCCAAATGACAGTCTAGTGCTGCAACACATTCGCGAACACCATTATAACCCACGCCTTGTTACATGGAATACCGAGCCAAGGAGCGCGCACTAACGACTTTCCTCTAACACTGCACATCTTTACTGTATCTATTGGGAACGCCACCACGTGGGCCGCGCGATACATGGTCACGTTAATCATGAGTGGAACGCCAGCACTGTCGAGCGAGCAACTCTCCCGCCTCTGGGCCACCTATAGACTGCTGAGTTGCTTGCTCGGTTCAGCTACGGCTGCTACATTGCCTGCCCGAGGGCTCGTGCCTCCGTCGCTGCTCGACGATTGTTGCTCGTGTTCGTGGCGGCGGCGGAGGCTTCCCTACCCCCGTCACGATTTAAGTGTCGTCCCCTATCAGGCTGCCTTTAGCCAAAGGTCCTGTCCCCTATTAAGGGTAAATCTTTAAAGCAAAGCAAAGTTAATCAACTTGCACGGCTAACAATCGTGTCCTCGAATGGGTATTCCTATTACAACATTGCTAGAGCCAACACGGGCTTCAAAGACAAAAGGAATAATGTTCTGCAGTGCATTTACAAGTTCAGCATCGTAATACTAAGGGTTTACTATCGGGCAGGGCGGAGAAGGAGCAAAGCAGCGGATTACGTCTCCCTTCATGGATTAGTAAAGAAAGAGAGTTTTCAAGCAGGATTTACCTCAATTAAAACTCATATGACACAAACCCTTCCAGTGTACACGAAAAGTTAATTTCAATCTATATCGAATAAGGTAGAGAATGTAGTTTTATCCAGCTGATATAACAAAGAAAATCTCAACGAAAACATTTATGGCACTAGTCGTGTGGCGAGAGAAGATGAGCAGCGTATTAAATGAAACCAAGAGAAGAAATTTTGAAGAAAGACAATCGAGAGGGAGAGGCAAAAAGCGCAGAGGAAAAATGGACGTCAGGTAAAGTTGTAAGGAATGTGGATAACGCTGGAAGATGCAATGGAAATTAATAGTTGGAGAACACTCTTAAATAGCACCGACGCCTGACTCAGAGGAGACGACGAAGGTGTAAGTCGACGTAATGATGGAGGTACTTACATTACCTTGATCTAAAGCACCATAAGTTATGCTGAATTTTCTTCCCTCAAATGATGAAATAAAGGTTACTTATTGTACTCACCTGGCTGCCCCAATGCTTCTCTTCACGGCCAGGTCACTAGGCGGAGAGTGTTACCCTTCTCCCAGCATCAACTCAACTTACCTAAAAGCCAGAAGAAAAAGATATGACATTACTACAGCTGTTTTAGAGCTACAATCATCAGACATATTGGCATTACAAAAGATTACAATTCATTAACAATAATGACATCAAAACATAACAAAACAACTAGCACTAGTAACACCAGCAAAAGTGTATAATTATTTTTAACACATCATCATGCAAATGCCACAATTTAACAAGGCCTACTATTGCTACTGCTGCTGCTGCTACTACTACTACTACTACTACTACTACTACTACTACTACTACTACTACTACTACTACTACTACTACTAATTAACCACCACCAATATTCATACTACCACTACCACTACCACCACCACCACCACCACCATAATTCACTACTACTACCACCACCACCACTACCACCACCGCGACTACCCATACCACCAGCACTACTACCACCAGCTCCACTACCACCACCACCACTACCACCACCACCACCACTACTTGCTAATACACTACCACTACTACCACCACTACAACAACTACAACTACCACTACCACCACTACCACCACTACCACCACTACTACTACTACTACTATCACTACCACTACTTACACCATCACTAATTACTAATACCATACCACTATTACTACCACCACTACTACTACCACTACTACCAATTAATTACTAATACCACTACCACTACTACCACTACTACTACGACTCTACTACCACTAATAATAATAATAATACAACCACTACTACTACTAATAATAATAATAATAATAATAATATTAATAATAATAATAATAATAATAATAATAATAATAATTATAATAATAATAATGATAATAATAATGATAATAATAATAATAATAATAATAATAATAATGATAATAATGATAATAATAATAATAATAATAATAATAATAATAATAATAATAATAATAATAATAATAATAATAATAATAATAATAATAATAATAATAATCATAATAATAATAATAATACAACCAATACCTTCCACTAATACTGCTACAAGGAATAATGACAACGCAAGGGGTCATTAATACGTGACTCTGAGATTGAAAAATAAAGAATAAAATGTCTCCCTGTACTTCCCGAGGCGAAAAGGAAAAATCAAAGCTAGAACGACTGATGACGAAGGAAACAAATTATCAAGTAATCTGCTCCCACAACAATAATTACTGATTTCTACATGCGTTCTCTCTCTCTCTCAAAGTCACAATCACCCCCACCCACACCCACCCACACCCACACACACACACCCACACCCACACCCACACACACACACGTTTTTTTTTTTTTTTCATCTTCTTAGGTGTACCGCTGCCATATTAAGAGAGATAGAAAGAACATCACAGAGCACAGGAACCTGACCCTTATGGTCCCCTTCGAGAGATATCGAGTTCCTCCTCCAGCCGCGGGAGGGATGAGTCTTCCTTCCCTAATATAGCTTACAGGTAACCATGATAAGTGGAAGATGGGCGGCCAATCAGAGTATCCCTTTCTCAACATCAATTTCGCCTCCTCTGCCGCCACCTCCACCTCCTCCTCTTCCTCCTCCTCCATCTCCTCTTCGTCTTCCTCTTATTTCCTCCTCTTCCTCTTCCTCCACCTCCTCTTCATCTTCCTACCTTCTCTTCGTCTTCCTCTTCCTCCTCCTCCTACTCCTATTCCTCCTTATCCCCTTTGTCCTCCTCTTTCGCCCCTTTCATTTTATTCTTCTACTTCTTTTTATCTTCTTCTTCTTCTCTTTCTTATTCTTCTTCTCCTCCTCCTCCTCCTCCTCCTCCTCCTCCTCCTCCTCCTCCTCCTCCTCAAATAATTTCCCTGCAGCTTTTCCATGCTTCATGGTTCTTTTTCCTGTCCTGACAGCTTTGGCTGAGGGATGGGGATGGGGAGGAGCCTTTCGCCTTGCTGTTCTTCTCATCTTCCACCTTTGATTAGATAGTTAGTGTAGCTTGTCGCAAACAGCCTAGTAGGGACAGCAGGTCTGCTGTTGTTTGTTCTTTCTTTGTGTTTCCTTTGTGTTCCTCCTCCTCCTCCTCCTCCTTTGCTCTTCCTCTTCCTTTTCTTTCACCTCCTCTTCCTCCTCTTGCTCCGTCGTATCATATGCATAAGAGTTAGTCGTAAGATACTTTCTCCACAAACAAAGGCTTAGGAGCTCAAATAATTCACGATAATATAATCCAGGAAGTAAACTCAAAATACGTCACACAGCAGCAGCGCCCGGAAACGGAATAAATTAATTAGTTAAGAGATGCATCACGTGGAGGTAATTTCAGCATTACAGTTGTCAATCAGTGGAAAAGACTCCTGCCACTGGTATTTCTCTCTGGAAAATGTTATGAGTTTCAAGTCTTGTCGATAAGTATGAAGTATATGTAATTCTATTCTCGTATTATATTACTAGAAGCGCCAGCGTAACACCCATTTAATCACGTTATGTATTCCTTCCCCACATGATATCCCAGCAGTACATAGCGCTACTCATGGATAGTATTCTACACATACCTACTTCCGTTCGGTAAAACTCGTATGTTAATTTTCTAAAAGGTAAATAGTCTACACTCAAGGATAGAATTCTACACTAACTTACTTTTTGTTCGGTAAACTCAGGTGTTAATTTTCTACACGGCAAGTGTTGTCCCTTTCTAAGTACTTCCACTCAGCAAACTGCAGGAGGGAGAGTTATGTGGGGAAGAATCTTGCTGTTCCATCCCATCCTACCACGCGCAATCTATCAGCAGTGGCAGTAGTCCAACGTACCGTCGCCCTGGACCAACACGTTTCCTGATATATGTTCTTCCTCTTTATCAGTCTATATTCCTTCTCCTTTATCTCCTCCTCCTTTCTCCTATTATTCTTATTTTCTTGCAGCTTCTTTGGTTACCTTCGTCACCTATTCTTCTATCCCTTCTTTCGTCTTTCATTCTTCTTTTCGTTGTTTTCTTCCATTACGCATTTCCTTTGTCCTCTTCCTTATCATCAACAAATCTTACGTTATAGTTGCAATACGTAAACATTAATAAAAGTGTTTGTAAAGCACCCGCACACAAACACATAAAACATAAAACGATATAGGAAACGTACCACATATGATTATCTTTTCTCTAACGTTACATAAACTAAGGCCGCCATTAGGGCAGCTTCACCACACTGGCCACAGGTCCCTGGCGCCCCCCTGAGGAACGACCCGCGTCCATGCAATATTCATGCGTCCGTCGGCCGTTGTGGCCTGGAATTGAAGGACTGATTTTTCACATTGCCGAGAACAGCGCTCACAGATTCATCGCGAGACGGGTGATTGGCCGGCCGGGATTTGATGATGTGCTCTATTTTTTTATGACCAACTTTGAAGAAAAAGTCACCGAAAAAAAAAGGCCTGTGTCGGTGAAAGATAAATAGTGAGCCGCATGTAATATATATTGAATTTAGCTTTATATAAGAATATTACGTATATATTTCCATATTTGCAGGTTTTGACCTAAATTTACTAAACATTATATGCAGCTAACCGTGTATATCTCATCGACACCGGGCCTCTTTTTTGTCTTGACAGTAGGTTATAGTAAGATGTGGAGACGAGGAAATTAAATACTGTATAGGCGGTGGCCGAGGTGGTAGCGTACTGGGCCCACATTCACCGCGTGATGGACGACGCGGGCTCGAATCCTCACGCTACCACTCGGATTTTTCAGTCACCGCCGAGTGGCTTAAAACTACCCACATGCTGTCCTGAAGACCACCCATCAACCCGGACTCTAGAGGAAGCCGTCCAAGCGAATCAAGAACGAGTTCCAGGGGGCAGCATGAGCCAATGCAAGATGGCGCCACTATAAACAGTAGGCGCTGACTAACTGTGCTAGACTATGCTGTCGAATCAGTCTCACGGAATAGCCGCCGGATTGTCACACTCATTGCAGCGATATCCCATGAATCTTCGTTGACATTTATTACCAAAGGCATCAATCCGCCTCTTCAAGTCCCCATTTAGTGTAGCCTACATGTCTCACAGCGATAGAGTAAGACAGGGAGCACGAGGTACTTGAAGATCCGGATTTTTGTCCTACACAGGTATGGATAACGCCAAATACTCATGCTGAGCGAGTCCATAACACCGTGGGCCAGACCAATCCGCCGTAGGAATTCCTGGCGAGACTCACCGTTGTTCTGAACTACGCTACCAAGGTATGTGAGATTTTCCGATATTTCAATGTCCTCGCCACACGCATAGACAGACTGTTCTGTTTCATCTAGCATGCCCTAAAACACCTTTACCTTGGTCTTGGCCCAGGAGACCTGATGTCTCAAGGGCTTTGCTTCCTCTTGGAGCGCATCGTGTCCCATCACTAGAACAACCAGCGACTCCGCAAGGAGTATTGCATCATCGGCAAAACAGGGTCAGTGCCCTGGTACTGCTGGATGCTTCACAGTGACTCTGGTCCGCAACTCTGCCTCACCCAGTCCATACAAGTATTGGAAAGCGATGGGGCAAGGACAAAACCTTGCCTCACTCCCGCATTCACAATTAAGAAGCTGGACACCCCCCCAACGCACTTCACAGCACTCTCTTTCCCAGAATACAGGCCAGTCAGCAAACCAATAGTCCTTGCAGGAATCCCTCGGAGTCGCAGGAGACCCCAAAGTGCCTCGCGATGCACTAAATCAAACCCCTTCTGAGATCAACATAAGCTGCAAGTATCCCTTGTCGAAACTCACGTCGGCGCTTCACCAGTACGGTAAGCTCTAGCATACGGTCAGCTGTCCACTTACCAGGCGTGAACCCATACTCTTCAGGTCTCTGCAGCTTCAGCAGCTGACTGCGGATCCGCATCAGCGATAGGTGGGCACGCACCTTGCCTGGCACACTGAGCAGTGCAATACTACGAAAAATTCCGTCTATACCAAGACATTTATGGTTTGGTACAGCAAAATATGTAGTAAATAGATATTTGATTTTATTTGTTATCTTGGGTTAAGGGGAATGGAACTATTTTTCGATTTGTTTGAAACTTTTACTTTCTACCAATGTTTTATGCCTTTCATTTTTGTATTCATTCATTCATGCTTTCATTCTTTCTTTAAATATTTAACGAACCTTACTTTGCTATGAATAAATACAATGCTAAACAAACACCATAATTCAAAAAAGGAAAACATATATAAAAAAAGTTATTATCCAAAATTTTAAAAATATACAAACCGAAAAACGAAAATAAACACAAGCAAATATGGGAATAAAACACTGAAGCCAAGGAAAATCGACAAAGTTAAGCAAGAAGACACAGAGGAATTAGGCATGAGGATTAGGTTTGCACGAGTCTTCCAACGCAAGACAAGCACGGAGGAGCAAATTCGAAGAGGAGGAGCGGGGGGAAGGAGGAGGGGGAAGAGGAAGACAGGAAAAAAGGTCAGGAGGAGGAAGAGGGGAAAGAGAAAGTGCTGGAAAAAAGAGGTGAAGAATGATGTGGCGAATTAAAAGAAGGAGGTGTTGGAGAAAGATAGAATATTGCATTAGAAGAAGAAGGACTAGGACAATAAGGACGAGGAAAAGGACGAGGACAAAGACAGGGAGGAAAAGAAGGAGGAGGAGGAGGAAGAGGAAGAAGAGTCTGAGGACGAGGAGGAGATCCAGGGTGATGATCAAGAGAAGAAGGAAGAGGAGATGAAGGAGAAGGAAAAGGAAACGGAAAGAATAAACGAGGAGGAGAATAAAGGATGAAGGAGATGCAGAGGAAGAAACATCAAAGGGGACGAGAGGAGGTATAAAGAGGGTGGAATTAACGCACCTCCCGACACACACAGACTGGAGGCTGAAGTACCCAAAGACTCGAAGCTGTCACTGCGTATGTCGTCCCGAACCTTTTGTAGTGTCTGTATGTCTGTCTGTCTGTCTCTATTCATTTGCTGAATCTCTTTTCACGTTTGTCTTTTTTCTCACTATTTAAGTTCGTCCTAATTTAGTCGTCAGTCACACACACACACACACACACACACACACACACACACACACACACACACACACCGCTCCGGTAGCTCAGTGGCAGAACTCTGCGCAATCAGGCTTTACGGTCTGGCAGGCGAAGGTTCGAGCCCTGCTCAGTCCCGGGATTTTTCTACTGACAGAGGAGCGATTACTATCCCCCCCTTGAGCAAGGGAGGTGGTTAAAGGTCCCAACAGTACCAAGGTTTGCTTCACATCTCAATGATTTGGCATTTTGAGCGGTACGTTTTAATGCTTCCCAATTTTCTTGAACCTTTGTTCCATGTATAATTAAATTGTGGAACCAGCTTCCAAATGATGTTGTTAAAGCAAAAAACTTGCAATTATTTAAGAACAGAGTTAAAAGTTTTTTTTACTAAGGTGACTTGCTCTTTCCTAAGGCCAATGTTCCCTCCTCTGGGACCATTATTAGGTATATAGTTCCACGAACTCTCCAGAGAGCCTGAAATTCTTGGCCTGTAGTAATAATAATAAGATATCGACTATATGGAGCTTGCTCGGGTCGGGAGGATACTTGCTGGCAATGACCAGCCCAGCTCGTGATCAGGCCATGGGTAAATTACACACAAGCTTTCCTTGCCATTGATATTTTTAGCCTACATAGAAAGTCATCCCCCTCCTTATTCACTCACAATGATCCCACTCACAAACATCCATCCAGCTACCTTCAATTCACCCTGAACTCTCCTTAGCTTGCACCATATCTCCACCTAAAAAACTCAGATTATTCAACCACAAACTTTTATTCCACTAAAATTTATCTATCAACCCATAACATATTCCATCCCTACACATTACCTCCCTCCCTAAACCATTCTTACACCCTACCGACCGTCCGCTTTCACATGCCAACGACTACCTATGTATGTACCTGTCCATTTCTAATCCTGACCACTAGTGGAACACATTCATATCCTACCTTAGTCAGTCCCTTCATCAACTACCAAGTTCATTTAGTAGTACAGCGGTTCAAAGGTTAATGAGAACGCCTTTTGAAAGAATATAAATGGAAAAGACGATGATTAAAAAGTATGGAATGACTGGGAGCTGCGAAGAAAGTTGAAGAAGACGGTGAAAGACTTGAGAGAGAGAGAGAGAGAGAGAGAGAGAGAGAGAGAGAGAGAGAGAGAGAGAGAGAGAGAGAGAGAGAGAGAGAGAGAGAGAGAGAGAGAGAGAGAGAGAGAGAGAGCCAGACAGAGAGAGAGAAAGAGAGAGAGAGAGAGAGAGAGAGAGAGAGAGAGAGAGAGAGAGAGAGAGAGAGAGAGAGAGAGAGAGAGAGAGAGAGAGAGAGAGAGAGAGAGAGAGAGAGAGAGAGAGAGAGAGAGAGAGAGAGAGAGAGAGAGAGAGAGAGAGAGAGAGAGAGAGAGAGAGAGAGAGAGAGAGAGAGAGAGAGAGAGAGAGAGAGAGAGAGAGAGAGAGAGAGAGAGAGAGAGAGAGAGAGAGAGAGAGAGAGAGAGAGAGAGAGAGAGAGAGAGAGAGAGAGAGAGAGAGAGAGAGAGAGAGAGAGAGAGAGAGAGAGAGAGAGAGAGAGAGAGAGAGAGAGAGAGAGAGAGAGAGAGAGAGAGAGAGAGAGAGAGAGAGAGAGAGAGAGAGAGAGAGAGAGAGAGAGAGAGAGAGAGGGGGTGGGGGGGAAGAGCTAGGGGTCGTGCAGTGTTGAAAAGCGGGGCGCGTGATGCAATAACTGGCGAGGGAAGCGAACGAAGTACCAAAACGTGAGGCCGCTGCGTCTTGCTGGCAAAGTGGAAGTGTGAAGATACTAACACACACACACACACACACACACACACACACACACACACACACACACACACACACACATGAGTCTACATCAACTTTACATTTCAGATTTCCAGAGTACTAAAATGTGTTCCCAAGACTCAGCTTTCGGCGCCGGGAGAGGCAACGTCACCAAGAAGGATGGGCCAATTTAATCAACAGTTGCTCATGCATTAATTAAATCCCAACGTTTCCTTCGCAGTTTATTATAGTTGGCGCTGAGTAGGTGTGCGTCGTTAAATCCGTATATCAAATCAGTGTACAGATGAGGCTCAAGAAAAACTCAGGGAAATATGGTCTAGCAGATTTTTATTTTTTTATTTTACTACATGTGTGTGTGTGTGTGTGTGTGTGTGTGTGTGTGTGTGTGTGTGTGTGATGATGATGATGATGATGATGAGAGGGAAGAGAAGGAGGTGATAGATATGGAATGAGATAATAAGTGTGTGGACAAATATAATAACAGAGAACACCAAAGAAAGTTGGGAACGGAAAGAGAAAGAAAACACAATCCTTGGGCGAAAATGAAATATGAATTGCAGCAGACTGAAGGAAAAAAAAAAAGAGGACAAAGAAAACGAGGAAGATGAAGTGGAGGAGGAGGTGGATGATGATGGTGAGGAGGAGGAGGAGAGGGCGGAGAGGGAGGAGGAGGAGTCGGAGAAGAACACAGATGAAGAAAATGAATAATATGAATGAGAAAGTAGAATAAATAATGAGTCGCAGCGGAAGAAAAAAGCAATAAATAAAAGGGAGAAAAGTAAAAATCCCCTCACCGGAAAGTGAAGAACGAATCGAAGAAAAAAAGCAATACAGAGACAGGGAGATGAAATAACAAGGATATACCCAAGTAAAAAACAAAGGGAACTGAACAAAAGACAACACAAAACGTCTCTCTCGGCACCCCCCCCAAAAAAAATCAAGAACGAATAGAAAAGAATAAAAAGGCAATACAAAGAGAGGGAGATGAAATAACAAGGAAAAGTCGAAGTATAAAAAAAAAAAGACATAGCACAGAGCGACTCTTCCGGACCCCTCTAACAAGGTAACCCTCAATGTGCTGCTTCCGATTGCCCCAAACTTTTAGTCGTGTAGGAAGAGAAAACAAACTAAGTACGAGAGAGTGAGTGAAAGAAAAAAGAAAGAAAAAAAAAGAAAAAAATGAAGGAACGAGAGAGAGATAGATATAGATAGATATATAGATAGATAAAGAGAGAGAGATAGATATAGATAGATATATAGATAGATAAAGAGAGAGAGAGAGAGAGAGAGAGAGAGAGAGAGAGAGAGAGAGAGAGAGAGAGAGAGAGAGAGAGAGAGAGAGAGAGAGAGAGAGAGAGAGAGAGAGAGAGAGAGAGAGAGAGAGAGAGAGAGAGAGAGAGAGAGAGAGAGAGAGAGAGAGAGAGAGAGAGAGAGAGAGAGAGAGAGAGAGAGAGAGAGAGAGAGAGAGAGAGAGAGAGAGAGAGAGAGAGAGAGAGAGAGAGAGAGAGAGAGAGAGAGAGAGAGAGAGAGAGAGAGAGAGAGAGAGAGAGAGAGAGAGAGAGAGAGAGAGAGAGAGAGAGAGAGAGAGAGAGAGAGAGAGAGAGAGAGAGAGAGAGAGAGAGAGAGAGAGAGAGAGAGAGAGAGAGAGAGAGAGAGAGAGAGAGAGAGAGAGAGAGAGAGAGAGAGAGAGAGAGAGAGAGAGAGAGAGAGAGAGAGAGAGAGAGAGAGAGAGAGAGAGAGAGAGAGAGAGATGCCTTCATCACCAATCCCCGAGAGGAATCAGGGGTGCTCAAATGAAAAAGCGAGAAAGGAAAAGGGACGGATCCTGAAGAAAAAAAATAACATAATAAATCTTTGATCCCACGCCACGTTCAGAGTGGGAGGGATGCGGACCTTTTGTGACGGAGGTTCTGGGTCATATGAGAAGGTGGAAAAGAGAAACATGCCTTAAAATATATTCACGCAATGTCGGAGGTAAAACTCGTATGAATAGAAAAATAATCCATAAATTTCCGATACCAATCACAGAGTTCCAAGTCCCACCTACAAACATTGAAGATGGAAAATGAAAGACTAATCACAGTTTGTGCCGTCAGCCTTAAATAAGAAACAGAAAAGTCCGGTGGAAATGAAAATGGTCTCATCTGATATTCATTAGAGTCGTACGAAGGAAATATATTCATTCCAGTCCTTCCACAGTATGAACAAATGAATAGTAATATGTGGCCAAAAATAGACTTTAGATTGAAAATAAAACGGGGAACTTTTAGTCTCGTTAACATTCTTTTTTTTTTAGGAACACATTGACGCAACATATATTCCTGAAGGTAAAGTGTGGAAATTACATTTTTTCTTTGTTTACTTTTCCTTTCGTCTCAAATGTAAAACTTTTATTCTAGTTAACATTATCAGTAATACATTAACTTAAAATATAGAGACTTATGTTCTATCCGCTTCGTTTTCCCGTCGACTTGGTATTTCATCAATTTGAGTCTCCATTTTTTACATGCCTGTTATTTTATTCCTGTTGTTTCCAGCTATTTTATTATTCCTGCAAATTCCATTCTGTTCATTAATTCTTTTTCTGTTGCAATCATTTTTCCTAGCTCCGGCTGAAGTCAATTTTTCAACCGTACCTATTCACTGTCCTCCTGCAACCATACTCATTTTGCCTTCCACCACAACAAAATATCTAAGTAATATAAAACTTCTCGGAAACCCACGATTATGTATATTTTTTTTATGAGCGGAGCATTTCGAGACATAAGTACAATGAAAGACGACTATATATGAAAGCGACCGCGAGTGTAATATTACCATGGTCGTACCCAAAACAACCTAGACACGCACACACACACACACACACACACACACACACACACACACACACACACACACACACACACACACACAGGTAAATAATATGTGACTCACTTTTTCCCGTTCTTCCTTCCCATCTCCCTCCTCTTTCCTTTCCCTTTCACAGTAACTCCACGCTTCTGACTCACTCTTCATCCTCTTCATGCTTTTTTTTTTTTTTACAACAAAGGAGACAGCTCAAGGGCACAAAAACAGGAAACAATCATAAAAAAAGCCCGCTACTCGCTGCTCCTAAAAAAAGAATCAAATGAGGTGGCCGAAAGAGAGGTCAATTTCGGGAGGAGAGGTGTCCTGATACCCTCCTCATGAAAGAGTTCAAGTCATAGGCAGGAGGAAATACAGATGAAGGAAGATTGTTCCAGAGTTTACCAGCGTGAGGGATGAAAGAGTGAAGATGCTGGTTAACTCTTGCATAAGGGGTTTGGACAGTATAGGGATGAGCATGAGTAGAAAGTCGTGTGCAGCGGGGCCGCGGGAGGAGGGGAGGCATGCAGTTAGTAAGTTCAGAATAGCAGTCAGCGTGGAAATATCGATAGAAGATAGAAAGAGAGGCAACATCGCGACGGAATTTAAGAGGTAAAAGACTATCAGTAGTAGGAGGAGAGCTGATGAGACGAAGAGCCTTAGACTCCACTCTGTCCAGAAGAGCTGTGTGAGTGGAGCCCCCCAACACAAGAGATGCAGACTCCATTCGAGGGGGGACAAGGCCCCTGTATATGGAGAGCAACTGTGCGGGGGAGAAGAACTGGCGGAGACGATACAGAACGCCCAACCTCGAGGAAGCTGATTTACCGAGAGAGGAGATATGAAGTTTCCAGTTGAGATTTTGAGTTAAGGATAGACCGAGGATATCTAGTGTTGAAGAAGGTGACAGTTGAGTGTTGTCGAAGAATAGGGGAGAGGCATTTGGAAGATTGTGTCGAGTTGATAGGTGGAGAAATTGAGTTTTTGAGGCACTGAAGGACACAAGGTTCTTTCTACCCCAATCGGAAATGATAGCAAGGTCTGAGGTTAAGCGTTCTGCAGCCTCCAGTCTGGAGTCGTGTACTTCCTGTTGGGATGGCCTTCTATTGAAAGAAGTTGAATAATGCAGAGTGGAGTCGTCGGCGTATAAGTGGACAAGACAGTTTGTTATGGAAAGAAGATCATTGATGAATAACAGGAAGAGACTGGGTGATAGGACAGAGCCCTGTGGAACACCACTGTTGATAGGTTTAGGGGAAGAACAGTGGCCGTCTACCACCGCAGAGATAGACCGGCCGGAAAGGAAACTGGAGATAAAGGAACAGAGAGAGGGATATAATCCAAAAGAGGGCAGTTTAGAAAGCAAAGACTTGTGCCAGACTCTATCGAAGGCTTTCGATATGTCTAGCGCAACTGAGAAAGTTTCACCGAAACGGCTAAGAGAGGATGACCAAGAGTCAGTTAAGAGAGCAAGAAGATCGCCAGTAGAACGCCCCTTGCAGAACCCATACTGGCGATCAGATAGAAGGTCAGAAGTGGAAAGGTGCTTTTGAATCTTCCGGTTAAGGATTGATTCAAAAGCTTTAGATAGACAGGAAAGTAAAGCAATAGGGCGGTAGTTTGAGGGACTGGAACGGTCACCCTTCATAGGCACAGGCTGTACAAAGGCATACTTCCAGCAAGAAGGAAAGGTAGATGTTGATAGGCAGAGACGAAATAGTTTGACCAGGCAGGGTGTCAGCACGGAAGCACAGTTTTTAAGGACAACAGAAGACACTCCATCAGGTCTATAAGCCTTCTGAGAGTTGAGGCCAGAGAGGGCATATAAAACATCATTATGAAGAATCTTAATAACAGCCATAAAGGAGTCAGAGGGGGTATGAGTAGGAGGAATATGCCCAGAATCGTCCAGGGTGGAGTTCTTACAGAAAGTTTGAGAGAAGAGTTCAACCTTAAAGATAGATGAGACGGCAGTGCTTCCGTCAAGGTTAAGGAGAGGAGGGAAAGAGGAAGAAGTGAAATTGGTGGATATATTTTTGGCTAGATGCCAGAAGTCATGGGAAGATTTAGAAAAAGCAAGGTGTTGACATTTTCTGTTGATGAAAGAGGTTGTGGTAAGTCGGAGAATAGATTTGGCACGATTCCGGGCTGAAATGTAAAGTTCATGATTAGTAGGGGTGCGAAGGCTCTGGAACCTTTTGTGAGCTGCCTCTCTATCTTTAATAGCACGAGAACAAGCATGATTAAACCAAGGCTTTTTAGCATGAGGAGTAGAGAACGAGGAATGTATGCCTCCATTCCAGAGACAATCACCTCTGTGATGCGCTGGGCACAGACAGAGGGGTCTCTCCTGAAGCAGTAATCATTCCACGGAATGGAAAGCACATCCTCAGGTCGTCCCACCGATCTGAGGCAAAATGCCAGAAGCATCGCCTCTTCAGTGGGTCCAGAGGATGTACAGGAGCGATAGGACAGGAAACAGAAATAAGGTTATGATCGGAGGAGCCCAACGGAGAAAACAGTTTGACAGAGTAAGCAGAAGGATTAGAGGTAAGGAAGAGGTCGAGAATGTTGGGCCTGTCTCCAAGACGGTCGGGAATACGTGTAGGGTACTGAACCAATCCCTCTCCCCTTATTATCTCTCCCATCCTACCCGCTTTTCCTTGACTCTTTCCTCTTTCTTTTCTCGTGCCGACATTTTTTCTCTACGCCTCAGCCTGTTTTTCTTCATTTCCTTCATTTCATTTTACCTTCTCCCTTTCTCCCTTATTCCAGTCCACTCACTTTCCCATGCTCTCTTCATCTTTCTCTTCTTCTTTTGCTATTTTTGCCATTACACCTGTTTTCCCCAGCTTCTTCCTTCCCTCTGTCTGTCTTCATCTATCCTCATATCTCCCTCCATTCTGCTATTCCACTAACTCTTCTACACCCCTTATCCTTTTCCCTTCATTCATTTCTTATTTACCCTTCTTTTTCTTCTTCTTCGGTTCCTTTTCATACCCCACTCATCGAGCCGCCGCTTGCTTCATTAATTTATTCCTCTCTTACTCTAATCCTTCTTCTTCCTCCCTGTCTGTTGTAGTCCCTCACCGTCCCTCACTTCCTCCATCCCTCTCTCAAGTCTTCATTCCATGCTTCAAGCTTGGAGGATTTTTATACCCCTTGGCAGCAACTTCAGACGGGACATATTTTATAGAGGAATCTGGGTATGTAAAAGGATAAGTGAGCAGAAAGAATTACAGAGATAAGAGAGAGACAGACGGACAGACACATAGGTAGACAGACAGAAGCAAACATGAAGATACGAAGAGACAGAATGAGACACAGACACACACAGACAAACAGATAGAAAGAGTTACAGACAGACAGGCAGTGACAATATATAAGGATACTGCATAAAGTCGTAACATTTCAAAGTGAAGATATTTAAGGATTTTAGTTTATTTTTCAAGCAAACATGAAGATACGAAGAGACAGAATGAGACACAGACACACATAGACAAAGAGATAGAAAGAGTTACAGACAGAGAGGCAGTGATTAAATATAGGGATACTGCATAGAGCTGTAACACTTGAAAGCGAAAATGTTTAAGAAGGAAAGGAAGAAGGAAAAAAAGAGAGAAATTTTAAGGGAAATAGCGGAAAACAAACAAACCAAAGTTATGCTAAAGCCAGTTCCTCACAGCAAGAGGCTTACAACAAAAAAAAACTAATTTCGCTTCATCCCTCTCCTCTTTTCTTTCTGCGTAAATATTTCCGCCAACAGAACCTCCTGCTTTAATCTCTCTCTCTCTGTGTCTCTTCGTAATTAGGAAGACTGCTCATAATGGAACCTAATGAGACAGAATCAACTTGTGCTCTCTAATAATCATTCGACGGAAAACAGCGATAATTTTCTCTCCCTCTCACTTAAATAGATATTATGAAGACGAGACGCAAAGAGAGAGTGACAGGGAGGGGAGTGTAGGAAGTGAGAGAGAAGACAGTGAATGGAATGAGAAATATAGGCAAAGAGAGAGTGACAGGGAGGGGAGTGTAGGAAGTGAAAGAGAAGACAGTGAATGGAATGAGAAATATAGGCAAAGAGAGAGGACAAGGAGGGGAGGTAGAAGGAAAGAGAAGACAGTGAATGGAATGAGAAATATAGGCAAAGAGAGAGTGACTAGGAGGGGAGAGTTGGAAGCGAGCGCGGAGACAGTGGGTGAAATAAGGAAGAGACGCAGGTAGGGAGTGACAGGGAGGGAAGCGCAAGAAGTGGGAGCGGAGACAGTGAGGAAGACAATGAGGAAGAAAGGCAAAGAGAGAGAATCACAGGGAGAGACGCATATAGAAAAAGAGCGCGGAGACAATGAGTGGAGTGAGGATGAGAGGCAATAAGAGAGAGACACGGAGAGTCGCATAGTAAGAAAGAGCGGAGAGACAGTTCATTAAAATACAACTTGCCTACTTACTTTATGTCGCGTTTGAAATTCGTGTTTGTTTCCACTCTCGTTACTTCGCTTTTCGTATCGTCTTCAATACTTTTTCTCTTGTTTCCAATGACCATCTTAAAACATCTTAAAACAGCACTTTAAATAAGGATTCGTGTTTTTCTTGCCTAGCTACTCGTTTTCCACAGCTTCTTTTTTTCCTTTGTCCGTCTCTATCTATCCTTCTCAATCTACCTACAAATTTCATTCCTCTTTTCCGAGCGACCATATAATAAGACCTTAAGACCCTCGTAATTGGGGGCAGAAAACATCACAATAAATTCATTCTTTAACATATTTCACCAAGACATTAAGTAAACAAAAGTACTTCTATCACTGATTTTTTTTTCCAACTTACATTAATCACCTTCTCTTCACCCTCTAACTTCTCCTTATTAATCATCTACTTCATCTTTGTGTTGACTTTTTTAAGCCCTCCTCTAGTAGTACCTCCTTCTCCTCTTCCCTCTCCCTCTCCGTTGTCTGCCTGTCTTTCTCGTCTTCCTGTCTTCCTCGTTTTTCAACTCTTTCCTTTAAAAAATACTATACTTGCCTCTTCCTCCTCCTCTTCTTTTTCATCCACTACCTCTGCCTGCGCCTCTACCTCAGCTTCAGCCTCAGCCTCCTCCTGCTCCTTCTCCTCCTTTTCCTTTTCCTCTTATTTCTCCTCCTCCTTCTCCTCTATCTCCACCTCGTCCGCCTCCTCCTTCGCCTCAGCCTCCGCCTCCGCCTCCGCCTCCGTCTCTTCCTAGGACTCCTACTCATCTTCCACGAACTCCTCTGCCTCGTTCAAAAAATATAACAACTAAGCGACGCGGCACTTATCAAAGATTAATTCTCTGATTCACAGAACAAATGACAGGCCAAGAGATATTTCCGTCAGGTCGTGAAGGAATACAAAGTCTTCAGGTTTTGCCAGCAAGTTAAAGATTTCAATGATTTTTTTTTCTATCCACAAAAAATCTAATGTAACTATGATTTACAAAGTAGACTAAATAAGCCACGTCATATTATCATTCAGAAAACTTAAAACATTAGAAAAAGGAAAAATGTTGGAGTCAATAATAGTGTCCCGGGCAGTGGGTTCCTACGCGTCGAAGGCTCAAAGACCACTGAGACTGAGATTAGCGCAGAAGCCAAGCAAAGCTCAGCGCACCTCAAAATGTATTTGACAAAACTTGCATTGTCTGCAAACTAATATGTATATTTGTTTTACTGAAGACTGTGCAATATCAAAACAACTATGATTTTCAACATGAAAACCTCGGAAGGACTCAAAGAAAATTATCAGATAAAATAAGGATATTGTTTTTAGTCAGAAAATCAAAAATGCTGAAATTTAAAATGATTTTTCACGTGGAATACAAATCACAGGAGACGGGAAGATTATGATTATAAATGTGATAAAACATTCAACATATTTTTATATTCAAAATTTTTTTTTTCAAGAAAAATAAATGGAGACGAGAAACGAATAACCCACCACTATGATGCATATTCACTCCTCCACTTAACCATTAAAAAGTGAGTCAATACAATCCTCCCTCACGTGTTGTAAACTATTTCCCGCTTAGTAGTCACTAAAACTGCTGCCCTTTGTCATCTGCCTCCCTCCCGGACACTTAAAGAGGAGAGTCCCACGGCCTTAGTAAAATATACATAAACATCTTGCCTACATCGAGGCTCCCGACTCCTGTTCCCTCGCCCGTAAAGAAGAGGTGGCGATGACCGGGCTCAGTCTCCCGGGGGTTTTATGTCTATATCATTATCTTAGTCGGCTTCTTCCATTGTCCTTCCACGTAAAGATCAATAGAGGATAATGCCGCTGTTATTTTCTTACCCGTGACCTAACAATGTTCGTGAGAAGGGTCTCACGATATGACTCTATTAAATGATTATAGACAACCAAATAGGACAAACAGACCGGAGAGAGGGATTTTGTAGATGATAATAATTGACAGACAAACAGAAGAAGAGTTAAGACAAAGTTACTGGCGAAAAAAAGGGGGGAGGGGAATGGTGGTGTACATCCCCACTATATACACTACTGTTATATAAAACGGTTAAAACAATATGAAAAAAATATAACAGAAAAAAACCTCATGTATTTTTCAGTAACATGTTGTCTGTTCTATATATCCATTCGCATATAAAAAAAAAAATCTGAAAATGGGCGAAGAAAAAATAATGAATAGGAAAAGTAAAAGAGAATAAAACTTGTGCCATTATCATTACAGAGGAGAATCCACGCGGGCAACTTTTCCTTTGTCTAACCTTTCATCAATACGAGTCGATAATAACAATAAAGATTTTGAGGCGTACAGTAATTGATACACTTTTCCAAAATTATTCGAGAGACAGAAAACGTGCAAGTAGACCCATACAACCAACTATTCTTTTGCGCAAAATTTCCAACATAAATACAAACAGATACGATAAGATGGGAACATAATATTACACCTAATTATTATCTGTATTACTCGGGAGACAAACTTTTTTCGATATTAAAAAGCAACGTCGGGAACAAAGGTCACGGGAAAACACTTCCAGGAACACGACAAAGGGCGAAGAAAACAACCAACAAGGATAATGATGATAAAAAAAGGCTTTGTAGTGCTGGAGGTTTACTTTTAATCTTAATCATTTCCATAATCCTCTACTAACTTCGTCCTTATGTTCCTTCAAAAGACAAATGTTTTCTTTAAATTTTCTACTTTTTTAATTCTCTCTCATTGTCTTCCATCTCTCCTAACTACTCCTATTTTTCTAACTTTCCTCCTCCTCGTCCTCCTCCTCCTCCTCCTCCTCTCTTCTCTCCTGTTTAATCCATTTACTTCTCTTCTTCGAGTTCTCGTTATCCCTTCTCCACTTTTTTTCTATTTTCATCTTTATCATCGTTTCTTTCGTTTCTTCTTCTTTTTCTTCTTCTAAATCTCCTTCTTCTTCTATTATTTTCTTCTTCTTTTTCTTCTTCTTCTTTATCTTCTTCTCCTTCTTCTTCTTCTTCCTTTTCT
Source organism: Eriocheir sinensis (assembly GCF_024679095.1). Classification (NCBI taxonomy): domain Eukaryota; kingdom Metazoa; phylum Arthropoda; class Malacostraca; order Decapoda; family Varunidae; genus Eriocheir; species Eriocheir sinensis. Next base: position 11,616,024 of record NC_066519.1, read on the forward strand.
TCTTCTTACATCTTCCTCTCTTAATTCTTACTCTCCAAATCTTCCTCCTCCGCTTATTTTCTTAATTTTTTGTTCGTAAGTTCCTAATCGCCTTATTGATTCTATCCAGCATATTTTCTCCTACTAATATATCCCAATATCTTGCTGTTTTAATTTCTGTGCAACTTCTGGCTCTCGTTTTTTTCACTACTCTCATTTTAAAACTTTTCTGTTATTTCTCCTCATCTTTTAAACCAGTTACGTACCTTTAAAGACTAAAAAAGGTACCTGACACATCCTCCTAATTCTAATCACCTTCATAATCCTCGCTACGTACGTCGTCTCAGCTATCGGACCAATGCAGCATAAGAACAGCAGCTGAGTATTACGCTGATGAAGTGTTTAATATTCAGTAAAGCATTAGCGTCGCGTCTCATAAGAACTCGCTGTTTACTAAGATACGCCTGCCAGCAAGCCTGCGCGAGAAATATTCATTGATGTTGATTAGCAGACGCGAAGAAAACAGAAGTTGAAAAGAAGACGTTGGCGAGGGAATGGGCACTATGAGTGTGTGTGTAATAATGATATTTTTTTTATTTTATTTTTTTACGTCGTAGCCTATTGCGCCGGTAGGCTTCTTCCCGGTGAATCCTGATGGTCGGCCCAAGACTTCTTCCCGGTGGGGCCTGATGGTCGGCCCAGCCCGTTCTGGCGCAAGCGAGTGTTTATAGTGGCGCCATCTTGCATTGGCTCATGCTGACCTCCTGAGCTCATCTTAATCCTAGAATCTAGAGTCCGGCTGATCGGTGGTCTCTGGACAGCATGTGGGTAGTTTTAAGCCACTCGGCGGCGGCTGAATAATCCCAGCTTGGTGGCACCGGTCGGGGATTGAGCTTGCGTCCTCCAGAACGCGGGGCCGTCTTGCTATCCATTCAGCCACCGCCTACCAAAATAATAATAGTTTTATTAATGTGAGGCAGAAGTAAGGCTTAAAATGTAAATATTAAAAATACAAGAAACTAATAGTAAATAGGCTACACTAGAGGGTGGGAGAGGGTGGGGGGTGGTTTGGGGAGAGCCAAAATAGAGACATAAGGGAGAGGGAGGGTGTGGAGGGGGCACTTAGAGGGGTGCAGCGAGGTGCTAATCTCCACCGCGGCCCTTTGGGCATGACTGTCACTGGGCATTGTTTATCATCCGCACCATCGTGGGCACTGCGCCACGTTTGTAACGGTCGGTTCGCGACGCCTGAAGGGGTTGAGTTTGTTTTGGTGTCTGGTGAAGGGTGGAGGAGGTGCGTCTGATGGCAGGAGGTGGCGGTGAGGATGGTGAAGCCAGGAGATCTGAATTTTCTGAGGGCGTCCTGGTGCTTGTCAGAGAGCCTGGAGACTCAGGGTGGCCAGGGCATTGTCGTAGATGTGGTAGTCAGGGCCTAAATGACCCTGAATGCCCTTTTGAATCCTCTGCTGCTGTTGTTGGGTGAGGGTAAGGATCATGACCACGCCGGGGAGGCCTACATTAACTTTGGCAATATGAATGAAGAATAACACTGCACAGCTCGTCAGCCGGTGCCCCAGCGTTCTGAGTCTACGCAGCATGTACAGCTTGTAGGAGGCTGCTCTGACGGTGTTGGAGACGTGGAGCTTCCAGCTGAGCTGGTAGTCCACAGTGATGCCTAGTAGTTTGGTAGACTGGACAACCTGGAGGTGGTGTGAGCCAATAGACAGCAGCGGAGGCGGCACATCTCTCTTGGACGTGCAAACGTGCATCACCATGGTCTTGGTGTGGTTGATAGTGGCACTGTTGTCAACCGTCCATGCCTGAAAGTTGTCGAGCGACGCTTGAAGAGGTGCATAGTCAGGATCCCTGTTGTGTGTGTGTGTGTGTGTGTGAGAGAGAGAGAGAGAGAGAGAGAGAGAGAGAGAGAGAGAGAGAGAGAGAGAGAGAGAGAGAGAGAGAGAGAACAATGGCTTAAACGATCCATTGTTCAAGATTGGCTCAGTTCAAAAGCACAACCTTTGACCTTTGAAAATTACGTCTCATATTATGTATGTCAGTCCACACCTCACACTGACACCCCCTCCCACCCAACCCACCCACACGAACAGACCCACACCCACACCGACCTCTCTCTCTCTCTCTCTCTCTCCCAGTCTTCAATCACCTCGCCATTACCTTTTAATCAGTAGCAGGTGGAGTTACAACTGCATGATGGCGTCGGTCGATCCTGTAACCTTTATTAATCCCATTTCAAACACGTGAACACACACATTCACCAATATTGTCACTGTATTAACTATTTTCAGCTTCTTTGTGTAAGTACGTGTTTAATTGTCTTTCTCTCTCTCTCTCTCTCTCTCATTACACTGTATAACCTTTTAAACTCACCCTTCCCTTTTTTCCTCACTTTTATCTCTCTTTCTTTCTTATTCTTAAACTGTCATTTTTACTTTTTTTTTAAACTTCTATAGTTTGTTCACCAATTTGTTATATTTTCTTACCTCTTTTTTTATATGTTCTATTTCCTAACCTTCCCTCACCTCACTATATATCAAAATTACCTATTCTAGTTAAATTCCTCCTTTTCTTTCAGTCCTACCTCCTAATGTTTCTCTCCCTTGTTCGTTCCGTTTCCATCCCTCTAATTTCTTCCTCCTTATTCATTTACCGTCCCACCCGCTTCCTTCTTTTATACTTTACTCCTTCATTATTCCTTCGTTAAGTGTGCTCTTGCCTTCCGTTTCCTTCCCTCCCTCCTCCTTTCCTTTCCTCTTTCTTTATACCTTTCTTCCTGTTCTTGGACTATCCCCTTCTCTTCGACTTCCTTTGTCTCGGTATGCAGGTGAAGTGTTTTCACCTCAGGGAACTAGACGCCCCTGCCTTGCATAGTCTCAGGTCACCCTTGGACAAGGAGTAATACCTGATCCGTCTCCCGTGCCAGGGTCGCGGTGCAGCCTCTGGGCAGCAGCAGTGGTGGATTGGACTGCAGGCAGGGGATCTCTTTATGAAACAATGGCTGGAGTTCCAGGGTCCCAGTTCCCTGGACCATGCCCTAATTATTAAATCTTGCGGTGTACAGTAGTGTGGCGACCTCTATCCGTGAAAACAGATATTAAAACCCATGTGGACACGGTCTTCATTGAAATTAAAAAAAAAGTCTCGTAAAATAGTAGTTGGACTAATTTATAGACCGCCAGGGTAGACTCTTGATGTCGACCACGCGTTAAGGGAATTAATATTAGAAACAAGTAGCAGTTGCGAGGCAGTAATTGTGGGGGACTTTAACTTGCCAGTGAAAAGATGGGGCGAACCGTTGAACTCTCATACAGTGCATAAATTTATAAGAAAGTGGTTTACATCAACACGTTCAAGAACCGACTCTGGAAAATAGTATACTTGAACTTATATTTTCAATGAGAGCTCATCTAGTTAACTAAGTAAATGTTGGTCCAGTTTTTAGTTCTAGCGATCACGAATAATCACATTCAGCATCAATATGAATGAAAGTAAAGTATTTGCTAGTAAAGAAAAGGGGCCAGATTATCAGAGAGCGAATTTCGTAAGACTCCGATCATTTCTAAATAATTCTGACTGGACTGTAATTTCGACGGAAACAGATATTGATAAATCGTGGGAGGACTTCACCACAATATTGAACAAAGCCATAAGCATTTGCGTACCCTGTCGTAACAGGCGTTCAACTTTCAAGAAAAAATCCAAATGGTGGAATAACGAAATAAAAAATAGCCTCTCTCCTAAAAAAACCGCGTGTATAGTAGATACATATCAACCCAGAGTGAGGCTGACAAACTAGAGTTGGACAGAATTCGCAGCAAACTCTCCAAAAATAATATATAACGAAGCATGAAAATCTTCATGAATATATAGTGGAAACAAGTAAATCTAATGCTAAAGATTTTTTAGCTATGTATAATTAAAATTCACTCACTTGTAGTATCGGACCGCCTGCTAATGATAATGGTAACCACACGAACGATGAAAATGAAATGGCTACAATCCTAAATAGCTTTTTCGCATCCGTATTTACCGACGAAGATTGGGTATCACCTCAATCGCCAGATGTTAAAAGTACCAAAAAGATTTTAAATGGCGTGCTCATCGTAGAAAGTGTCATTTTACGCACAACTGAAAGATTAAAGTAAGCAAACCTTCTGGTTTAGACAAAATTACCCCTAGAATTTTAAAAGAAATCACACATCAAATTTGTAAACCGCTCTCTATCTTATTCAATAAAACTTTAACAGCTGGAAAAGATCCATCGGATTGGAAACTAGCCAATGTCACACCAATTTTCAAAATGGGGGACAAGTCATCCAGGAAATTATTGACTAATTAGTCTGACATCGATTGTTTGTAAGTTAATGGAGACTATCATTCGCGACAATATGGTGAAATTCTTCGAAGAAAATAATATAATAAATAATTCGCAACATGGTTTCCATAGTAAACGTTCGTGTTTAATAACTTACTTGGTTTTTTTCATTATATTTTTAAGGAGTTCGATGAAAACAGATAAGTAGATATCATATAATCTAGATTTTCAAAAGGCATTTGATAAGGTCCCTCACAAACGATTGCTCAGTAAACTATATAGGCGCACCGTATCTCGGGTAGCATTCACATTTGGCTTGTGGACTGGCTCTCTGAGCGGAAACAGAGAGTAGTTCTAAACGGTGCTTCATCTAACTGGCTCGACGTCAGAAGTGGCGTACCTCAAGGATCAGTGCTTGGTCCCATGCTCTTCTTAATTTATGTTAATGATATCGATGATGGGCTCACTTGCAAAATATCAAAATTTGCTGATGACACAAAAATCGCTAGTAAGGTAATTACGACACTCGACGAAGAAGCATTACAATCATATCTAGATTTACTTGCACGTTGGGCCAATCAATGGCAAATGAAATTAAACGTTGACAAATGTAAAGTGTTACACATCGGAAACAATAACAATCGCGTTCAGTACGTAATGAATGGCCAACAACTTTCTGCAGTAAGTAAAAAAAAGGATCTTGGAATCACTAGATCAAGCGATTTAAAGCCCAGTCAGCATTGTTCAGAGGTAGTTAAAACCACAAACAAATTGGTTGGCTTCATCGGACGAGTTTTTAATAATAAATCGGAAAAAGTAATATTAAAACTGTATAATTCGCTGGTTCGACTCCATCTAGAGTACTGTGTACAGTTTTGGTCTCCCTATTACAGAAAAAAAACGTAGAAAAGTTAGAACGGGTTCAACGGAGAATAACAAAAATGATTCCAAGATTGAGAAATTTATCTTATGAACAAAGGCTGAAAGAAGTAAATTTATTCTGCCTATCAAAACGAAGAATGCGAGGCGATCTTATAGAAGTGTTAAAAATGTTTAAAGGATTCAGTGATATTAATGCGGAAGATTACTTTACAATTGATCGATCAAATAGAACAAGAAGAAATAACAATTTCAAGATAAGTAGTAAAGATTGTCGTCGCACGAAGCCAAACACTTCTTCAATCGAGTCGTTAATGTTTGAAATTTCTGCCCTGTGTTGTCGTTGATAGTACAACATTTACGGTCTTCAAGAATAGATTAGACAAGTATTTTGAATCCAACCAGCAACCAAGATATTACTCATTGTCGTAATAACGTTAAGTCCTTTCGAATACTGGTGTCCTTGTCTGTTGTTATTGCCTGGGGCGTATTTCAAACGAAGTTACATGGCGCTGTATCTGCTTAGGCGCCGCAAGTCTGCCGTAGCCTGCTGGTATATTTCAAACACTGGCGCGGCCATTTTGAAGAGAATTGCGGCGCCACAGGTTAAGGCAGGTAGTGGCTGCCCTAAATGAGTTACGGCCATACAGGTGGAACATACAGCCTTCATACAGGTATGAAATGCATATAAACGATGTTTTACGTAGTTATACTAGTTATACAGTTGTACTAAACACCAGTAAGATGTTTAGTAATACAGTAACTAGGAAGTTTGGTGAAAACTTGTGAGGGGGCTTCCCACTGCAATGCTAAAAAAAAAAAAATATGTTGTGTTGCAAATAACTATTAGATAGGTATGTTGCCATGTTCCTATGCACTCATACTTTAGGGACAGCATCACAATTGAAGACTAAGTAGATATGCAGTTTACGCGCACCACACAAATTTCCTCGTATTTCCCTTCCTAAAGCCTACGAACTTGAGGATCCACCCTCCATCCTTCGCAACGTAGTATCTTGCACGCATGAGTGAGCAGGGACTTCACTGTGTTGCAAGTGTTGTATATATACCATAGTTCTGATAAATATGAAAGGTAACTTTTCATAAAAAGTGGTGTAAGCTTGCATGTAGATATAGCATAGTCTGAATGTCATAGGCTATGAACAAAGGTAGGGTTAGTTCAGTTAGGTTTGTGTCAGTGCTATTAGCACTCATAGTCATAGCATTAGTAGTTCCTCTTCCGAAAAGTTCGGCCTTTTTTCGTAGGGGCAGGGGGGTGAGGAGAGGCTCCATTGTCGAGAGGGTGGGCACCGTGGGAACGTTCGCACAACAGCTGATTTGTGTTTATATCCCGCGATTGGTCGACGCTTCCATTTGCCAACCAGAACTTGCCCCTGATTGAACATTGAAACGCGGCCTCCTTTCAGCGCCACGCCCTATGCTCCCTTTTACGGCGGCCTTCAAAAGTTTTGAGTATGGGAGAGAGAGAATGTAGAGATATGGCGCCGTAGCGACCGCAGCCAACCCATGCCTTTGGGGAGGTTGAGGCAGTCGCGGCCTTGACTTACGACCCTTCTGAGAATCCGCCGCCGGGTTAGTGGCATTAATTGTAGTTCTTCCCTCTTTCCTACATAATTTCCATGCAGTTTTTCCATGCTGCATGGTTCTTTTTCCTTTCCCGCCAATTTTGGCTGGAGCGATTGGGGGGGCAGGGGGGGAGGAGCCTTCGCCTTAGCTGTCCTTTATCTTCCACCTTTGATTAGATAGTTAGTGTAGCTTGTCACAAACATCCTCGTAAGGACCAGCAGGTCTACTGTTGTTTGTTCTTTCTTTGTATTATTTTGTGTTTAGTGTTCCGTTCTCTTTCTTCTCCCTCCTTATTTTTATTCTTTCACTATAATTCCTCTCTCTCTCTCCGTATTCCTATATTCATCCTTATTTTATACTCTATCATCCTTTAGTCTCCGTTTTTTTTAATCCACTTATCTCTCTGCCTGCTTCCGTTCCATCTCGTTCCTTCCTACTTCCTGTTCACCAAGTCTTTCTCTCCTTAGTGTCCTTCCCTTCAATATCCCTGCCTCCTTCCTCCCTCCCTCCCTCCATCTATTATTCCATCATGACTTTCCTCACTTACTTCCGGCTTTTCCTCTAAAATTTTTACGCACACCTCATTTACTCTCCTTCCACTTGTTTTCCTCAGTAATTACTTTTCCTTCCTTCGTCTCTCTTACCTACTTCTTGGTCAACTTTTAACCCTTTCACCCACACCTTGTCATTCAGTGTTCGTCAACAGTCTTCTTTCCAACCCTTATGTGCCTGAGTCAAACAATCAACATAATTTTAACTTTTTTCATCCTTTCTATTTTCTCTTATTTCTCCTCCCTCCTGCCTTTCCTTCTCCTTTTCCTTTACTCTCTCTCGACTCTTATAAATTTAATTAAACATTCCGGAACTCATCCAATAAAGTAACTAAATTTCTGTGTGCTCTACATATGACCGGGAGGATACACAGGCTAAGTAAACTGTAACACAACCATGGAACAACACCACAAAAGCGACCTAAAAAAACACTAACTCCTACGGCGCACGTGTACTCATTTTCCCTCCTGTACGCACACTAATTACGCTAACATATGTAGAAAGTGGAGTTTTTATTTATTTAAGAAAGAAAATGTGCCTGGGAGAGGAGTCTGGTCTCTCTCTCTCTCTTCTCTCTTCTCTCTCTCTCTTCTCTCTCTGTGTGTGTGTGTGTGTGTATGTCCAAAGGCAGGTTGATATAAATTTGATCTCACTGAAAGTTTTGCAATGATGCGTGAAGTCAACATTTCGTCTTACTAATGTGGTCCTCTGAGTCCGTTTGTCTGTCTGTCTGTCTGTCTGTTCACTCATATATCATTCTACCTAAATTTGTCTTTTCTATCTGCTCCTCTTAATTTTCGACCTATCTTTTATTTCTTTCTCTGTCCTTTATTATTTTCTTCCTTTATCCTTCAATACTTCCTTTCAGGCTTCCGTTTTCCATTCCAAGAGTCTCAACGCTCTGAACAGACTTTTCTTTCACGAGTTTCTGTTTCTGTCTCACTTTTACTTCTTTGCTCCGTCGTCTGCAGTATCTCCCGGCATCGAAGTGTCTCTGTTTTCACGTCCTTAGGTAAGCATCTGTCAGTGTCTGGCTGTTTCTGTCACCTAAAGTTTGAGGGTTTCGGCATATAGACCAAGTTTGTCCCTTGCACGTTTGTCTGTCTGTCTCTACTGATCGTTTGTCTCTCAGTTGCAATAATGGTTCATGTAGTTTGTCTCTGCTTCTTGTTTTCTTGCCACTGTCTGTCTGTCCTGTTTTGTTTCTGTTTTTTCTCTCTCTCTTCTCCCTTCGTGCTCTCTCTCTCTTACCTACTTCCTGGTCAACTTTAAACCCCTTCACACACACCTTTGTCATTCAGTGTTCGTCACCAGTTTTCTTTCCAACCCTTGTGTGCCCGACTGAAACAATCACCATAATTTCAACTTTTTTATCCTTTCCTATTCTCTCTCTCTCTCTCCTAAGGTTAATGAATACTCAGGGTTGTCTCCTAAATCTCCCAAACAGCCAAGGTCATCTCATAGCGCAGATGTGACGGCACGAGAATATACCTTCCAACGAGGCGTTAAGACGGTTCTCGTGTCCTGAAATATCTCTCTCCTCTTTCCTTACATTCCAGTCTTGACGTATATTGTTGTCTTCTGTGTTTCTTTCTTGTTTTAACGATGGTGTTTTCTTACGGTATTCTTCTCTTCCATGCTTTGTTTCCGGTCTCTTTTCCTTTATATTTCTTTAGGAGCAGCGAGTAGCGGGCTTTTTTTGTGTGCCCTTGTGCTGTCTCCTTTGCTGTAAAAAAAAAACATATCAATTTCCTCACTTTCTTCCCTTATGTTCCCATTTCACGATTTCTTTTTTCAGCTACTTCTTCTCTCCTCTTTAACTGTCTACTTTTACTTATTCCCTTCTAATCTCCTCGTGCTGCTCCTCCTCCGTATCCGCAGTTAGATAGGCTAGCGTCCCAAACTACAAATCTGGAATGGTCGAGAAATGGGTACCTGGGGAAACCTGGGGAAGGCAAACTGTGATGACGCGGGTGTCAAACTGGTCCTGTGTCGGGGTTGTTTTTTACCACCACATTCTCAAAAGGACAACGGGACGGAGATGAGCACAGCCGCCACGCGCATCTATAGCGTATGCTCCCAACATTACCTTTACCTCCTCCTCCACCTCTTCCTCCTCCTCCTCCTCTTCCTCCTTTTCTCTTCATCCTTCTCTCCTCCAAACTTTATTCTCCTTCATCATCATACTTTTCGAACTTCATTTCCATATTATTAGAGAACTGAGTAGCACTTATAAGATTAAATTGAAGAAGTGCTCTCTCTCTCTCATCCTCTCTCTCCATCCTCTCTCTCTCTCTCTCTCTCAACGTCATTATCCATTAACCAGAAATCACAGACAATAATTAAGTTCAGTGACTGAGAGACGATTTAACGAAAACAAAGAAAAGCAATAATGAATAGGTGAGGAACATTATTCATGGTAACTGAGAATAGTAGCATTATGTAAGTCATTTGCCTCTATGAATGCGCAACCTCAAGACATCATATCCAGGGTTAAATCAATAACAAAATTTTACTTGTCTTGAAAAAAAACATATGTAACAAAATGAAAACACCTACACAAAATTGAATCAACACTGAAGAGACTCTTGCATATTAGCCGACTACAAACATGGCTCCTTCCTGGTTCCCTTTCAGAGGCGAGTATCAAGACATTCTTCCAACATATATTTATTTATTTTTTTAAGGTCGTCTATTCCCTTCTCATGTTATCGGTGTGTTGAGCGATTTCTCTGCATTGCTCTGCCGTTGGTTTGGCTAAAAGAAACAGGAGAGCCATGCCAGCGCGCAGCGGTAGTTAATTATAGTGATGCGAGGTATTTATTCAACGCAAATGCATGTATAATTTTCCGGGTGGCATTCATTCATTTTGCATCAGTTATTTTCATTAACACAGATTTTTTCGTAGTACTTTACGTGTCGCTGAGCGTTGGGGTGTGATACATTTACGCTGCACGGACCGAAGAACACTTACAACTTAACACAATCACAAAAGCAACTGCAATTTCGCAGCACATGGCATTGGATTATAACACGGGAAAACAAGGCTAGCAACACTACAACTGAAGGGTCACACAAGTTTTCAAGCAAGCACTAGATAATTGGGCATAATTCGGTAAGACTAATGAGCTTGCTTGATGCCGGCTCAATTAGAACGGCAATTAGTTCAGGTGCCAAAAGCTGCTTGTGCGTGTGCGTGTGAGTGTGTGTGTGTGTGTGTGTGTGTGTGTGTGTGTGTGTGTGTGTGTGTGTGTGTGTGTGTGTGTGTGTGTGTGTGTGTGTGTGTGTGTGTGTGTGTGTGTGTGTGTGTGTGTGTATTTGTTGGTACTGGATGTATGTATCGGAGTGATTTTTTTTGTTTTAATCAATTTATTACGTTTACAGAGCGACAGATCTAGTACATAAAACATTGTCTATAAACAAGTGATTGATGACACGCAGGCCACGTCGTCATTTACACAAAGATGCCATTCATCAAAGCTGGGTTAAACTGAGTTTAAATAACATTCATCGAAGGAGAGGTTCATAAGGAGAAACAAAATAAGGTTAGCACCCACCAAAGTATGGGTCTCGTACTAGAATATGGTCCGAATTATTGATACTGAGGAGAAACTTACACACATCGGGGTTTATGAATATGTCCCGTGTGCTTCACAGAGCATGGTTATTCCTCCCTGAGGCAGCATGTCTATGACTAAGGGACATTCGAGGCAGTAGTGCTTAAGGCTGTTGGCGTTGGGGCGGCCACCCAGCTTACAGGAGGTGAGGTAAGGAATGTCCCCCGCCTCAGAGACTTGCCACAGAGGTCGGTATCCCAGCCGAAGACGAGCTGATATACGATGCTGTGTCTGCGAACCATGAGTCCACATCAGAGATACTTGGAGGGAGAGACGGAAGTGGTCGTAATGTTGATAGATACACCATGCGTGCTCTCAGCGTTCGTGCGGTGCAGTGTGGGGAGAAGAGCGGCTGAGTGTATCTCTGTTTGTAGCAGAGGGAGAGGGTATACCATCAGACAGAAGTAGTACTCAGGCGTTTTTTGCGTGGAGGTCCACCGTGTCGTTGACTGCAATTCCCACATGGGAAGGAAGCCACAAAAAAACTGTACGGTAACGAGATATCACATGCCGCGACCAGATGAAGCAAGATTTGTTGGAGTAAGCATCGGTGGGCTGTGAGATGAGATGGTCTGAAACGTAGACATTGAGTCGCACATCACAACCCATTCAATCCCTGCCACAGGAGAGTGACAGCCAGCAAGAGTCCCTATAACTGCAATTGGTAGAGCTGGATGAGTTGCAGTCTGCGGCCCACCCAGCCTCCGGTGGCTCTACATCAAATGAGATAGCGCACCCTGCGCTCCCATCTGACTGCACAGAACCGTCAATGTAGAGGCAGGTGCGGCAGGGACGGAGGAGGACACAGCGGTGATTTGCTCCAAAGCTAGTTGTTTCGGTAGAGTGGTGGGTCATTATGGCAGATATACGAAGAGTATGAGATGGCGACGCAAAAATGTTCAGGGCATGCACACACTTGACAGGACCAACAGATTAAAAAGTGAAAAGTTACTTTATATTTTATTCAACTAAAATATTTTAATATTTTTAATTGCCTCAAATGTATTTAATATTTTCTAACTGACTAAAATATTTAATTGCAGGTCGAAACATTCGTGAATAAATTGATGTTGCGGCCGTGGTTCTTCCTTGATTCTCTCAGTACAATTATACATAAATTTTATTTTCAAACTGGTTGATAGGCCGGGAGTGACCAGGGTAGGAAGACGGAGTGATCAGGTAGGGGCCCTGAGTGTCCAGGGTAGGGGCCCTGAGTGACCAGGGTAGGGGCCGGGAGGACCAGGCTGGAGTGACTAGGCCGGAGTGACTAGGAGCCCGGAGTGACCTGTTACCAACCATAGTCTGGGAGACAACTTGACCCTCAAGCCGAAACATAAGACGGGTGAGGAAGATTCGCTCAAGCAATTTGCAAAGCAGGAAGTGAGGAAATCGGTTTGAACTTATCAGTGTCAGGTTCGGGATCGGCACAATTGTACTGCAGGTCCAGGCAGGAGGCACGTATTCCTTGGTGGAAGCAGAGATTGTGGAGCTGCAACAAGGAATTGCCTGGGACCTTCTGGAGTAAGCGTAGGACTGAGTAGGTAATGCCATCGTCCCAGGGGGCTGTTGCCTTGCCCCTTGTGAGATCACGTCGTTGTTCGTCCTCAGTGATCAGCACGTCGTTATCATCATCCGCCTGCAATAACGCAGCCATCAGAAGCTAAAGAGCGAACATTTTGATATATAGATAGTGCCTCGTAAATGGGCAGGGTTGCGTGCTTGCGCTTGTTCGACCCGGTATGACTCAAATCCTGTGCGTATTCTGCTGGACTGTGGTGGAGAGCGCTGGAGGTTTCTCTTGATGACTCTGTTTATTAGATGCCATGGGTCCGAGGCTTGTCTGGTGACTGATGCTGTCTTTGTACTTTCTCCAAGAGTCAGTAGAGGCGCACTGCTGAAAGATGATGAGATTTTTCTCTGGACGTCTGGTACTGGTGTAGATGAGCAGGTGTCGGTTGTCTCTGAAAGGCGAGCCCAGCGTCCGCCGCCGTACTTTCCGCTTGAACAATACGATGATCTAACGTCCAGGCATCGGCCATAGGGCGACGTTGTATGCGAGGCCTGACAACATGATGGCTGAAAAATTCATTTGTAGCCTTCACCAAGGACTTATACAAGTTGTCAGGTAAAAGGAAGTCAAGTGTGGAAGAAGGCTTGAGATGTACGAGATGTACGTGGGCAGTACTTGAGGGATCGAAATGCGGTGCGGTGGTGAAGGATCGAAGGTCGAGCCGGTAGGGAGTATTGCAGACTGAGGGCAAATGGTCGGGGAAGAAAGAAGGAACGGAGTGGCACTGACACGGGGACGCCACAAGGCCAGACGTTAGGGTGTGGTCCAGTGTCCCACGAGCGTGTGTGTTCTGCTAGTGTCCCAGCAGATGTGGCGGTGGCAGGATGTTGTTAAGCAGAGGCAAGACGTTGCGGTCGGGACGGGAGAAGCATCGCCAAGAGCAGGATGCCGAGCGTTAAATATCCCATGTAGATCATTCCACGGTCTGTAGGTGTTGGAAGGTTGGCAGATCAATCACGCCTGGGCAGAGTACACGTTGCCTAGTCGGAGTTTGCATTCACACAGTGATCTCAAAAGTTGAAAGGTCATATCAGCATGTGTAGAGCAGCGGAGAAGCCTGTGAGATATAGAGGAATGAATGTAGGTAATGAGGCCATTTCTGGATGTGGTGTACGTACGAGACGTAGCCAGAGAGCGAGGAGCAGCTTCCCTGGCAGCACCACTGGTAAAAGCTTTCTTGAAAATAAATATGACTTGTGGGATGGGGTAAAAGTAGACACTAAGTGGAGTGAGTTTGGAGTAGTGTCTGATTCCGAAGGCATTCCATGATACAGCACGAAGCGGTATGGGACTAGCGAGGTTTATCCTTTGGTTTGGAGGAGAGGAGGACGGGGTTGGAGTGGAGCTTTGCTGGGCTAAGAGCAGGGTGGGGGAGTCTTGGCGGCGCAAGGTCACCCAGCCTCTCATGGAAGGAGGCAACAATATCGAGCTTCTCAGTGAGTGCAGTGACAGAGGCGGATGACAACTTGGTGTGACTCAACTAGGCTGGCAAGAGTGCTTGCGGTGGCAGTTTGCTGGCTGACCAGGCTGTCAATGCGGGCATCTATGGCATCAAAACGTGCTGAGAGAGCTTTGCAGCGTGATCCCAGAGCAGGACAGCTTGACGAAGATCAACAGCTTCGGTGTCAGTGGGACAAGGAGGGAGGGCGAGGTGGTGGGTGATGGTGGTGGTGGTGGCGACGGCATATCACGTTGAGCTGGGGCAGGTGGGATCACTTGGCACAGACATTCCAGACATTGACTCCTGGTATGTTACATCGTGGTCACTTCCATTGCGAGGTGTCTGGCAGGCGGGAATGAGGATTACGACGTAGAGACGGAGGCAACAACCGCAGCAGGTGTGGATGAGGTGAGATGGCAGGAACGCGCAGCGCACCATGCACACTTGTCCGGGACAGAGCAGTATCGTGGAGATATGGCCGATGACCCACCAGTTGTTGCAGAACGTATTGTTCATCCTTCATCCTGTGCAGCTCAGGAAGGAAGGCAAGGAAGGAAGGAGAATTCGACGACAAACGGTAGAGGTTCCAGGACTTCCAGGTGATGACAAGACGGTTGATAGGGCGTCCTGTTCCGATGGAATCGATAGTATGCACGCTATGCATTTTCTTGGTAAGGAAGGGTCAGCTTTGACAGGGTAACGAGTTATGAGTTAGGTGGAATTTACGGGCCTGTCGACTGAATTCTGAATGTAGAGGTAAAGACAGAACTCGCCACTGTGACCCTGTCAATGACGTCCGTCCGGCGCCTCGAGATGTATACAAAGCGAGAAGTGACAGCGGACATCTTCACTCCGCTAGCTCCAGGTCGAAACGGAAAGCCTTGGTGACTTCATCTAGCCAGCAAAGCTTCACGTCACAGCTCGGGTTCTCCTTAACGGCCAGCTTGACGTACTCGTCCCGGGGAGCGAAGGCTGGAGCAGCAATGGGGGGCAGTGAGGGGCAGACTGAGGGAGAGGGCGAGTAGGGTGGTGGTCAGATGTTAAAAGTTGAGTAGGAGCTTCGCTGCACTTTGATGTTTTGGCAGCAGGCGACGATGGTTCACAACCCGTTTCCGAACCATGATCCACGGGACGTTTGGGGGCGGGGGCCTGAAATCGAGATAAGGGCCCCACAGCATCAGGTATACCAGCCCACGATGACCATAGGGTGCAAGAAGACGCTAATGATCCTAGGGCTGGTCATCGTCGTCACTCATGGCAAAATCGTCCAGGACATCACCGACGGAGGCTGGTACTGAGTACTCCATGGTGCCCCAAGTAAGAGGCGTCTGGGGCGCTGGCAGTACTGCGTCAAGGAGTGACCTCACGGGGGGAGTGGCGTAGCCCTGGCGGCACACGCCTCTTGCTGCGCTTGCGCAAAATTGAGGGCTGCCGGCCATTGGGGCTTCAGCCAGATGCCCAAATTTTTATCTGAGCTACAGACTAATTTCAAAACCTTCGGACAATCTCTTGAAGACACTTTGTGATGACGACTAGATCTACAGTAACTCAGATCACAGGCCTTGAAGGCGGCAGCCATAGGACTTCAGAAAATTAGCATAATCTGCAGAGCTTGTTCAAGCTGTTGTTTACGCCAGCGAGAGAGAGAGAGCAGCCGATGGATGGATAGATGAGAGAGAGAGAGAGAGAGAGAGAGAGAGAGAGAGAGAGAGAGAGAGAGAGAGAGAGAGAGAGAGAGAGAGAGAGAGAGAGAGAGAGAGAGAGAGAGAGAGAGAGAGAGAGAGAGAGAGAGAGATGACACACAAATGACATCCAGAAAGATAGAGAGACAGATACAAACAAACAAACAGATAATACAAAAACAGAACTACTAAATATATAAAGCTAACGTAAATCCATATATCAGGGACGTCTTATAGGCAAGAAAACACAGAGAAGGGAAACAGAAAATAAGGTGACACTAAAAATTTACCGTTACCGTTTACTGTTGAACAGGTTTCAGGCCCCCCTCTGCCAGCGCAGCGCTCCGCAGGGGCCGTCAACAATTATGATGTTAGCCTCAATAATCCTCGATATGCACTTATTCACAACGTCGTAGTGAGTGAGTGAGTCTTAATTGATTTCATGGATAGCCCATTGATGTCATTTTAAATAGACTTGGCATCATTATAGTCACTTTGGCCATATTTTAGTAATTATCAATCACAATATCTTTCCTTTTTACAGTATCACAAATATCCATTATTTCATTTTTACATTTATCTGATATTTTCTTTACAGTATCACAATCTAATGTCCAACGATTATTTCCAACTCACTGAACGTTTAACACTCAATTTATCTTCGAGTCTCAAACACCAATGAATAGCCATGATCGGTTATGTTACGAATCATCTCAACAGGCGCACCTAACACAGCCATAGTCGATCCGGGATTCAGTACGTTTCCTATCTTATAGGCGGTACTATTATAATTGTATTTCGTAAAGAATCCTTATAACCAAAAAACTAACTGAAATTATAAGTATTTTTTCTTGAACAGAACATTGAATATACAACAGAACAATAATATGAAAATAGGTATATATTTCATACGACAACCTATGGGCCCCACCGTTGCCAAATTATCGTACTCAGAGCACAGTTTCACGGTTTCTGACGACTACCTATTGCCAAGAAACATCAGGATCTAACTCTTTTAACGGTAACTATAAATTAGTTTCTGTTATTGGAGCCCAGAAGACAGTTTGGGTAGGAATTCGGAAATATAAGCGGCTGAGTACGACAATCTGGCAACGATGAGTCTGCAGCCCCGAGGCCTGAGGCAGCAACGCACGCCATTTTGCGGGTATCAGATACCTGAAATAGAATATTTTACTGCGCAAAGCAGGTGAGGAGGAGGAGGAGGAGGAGGAGGAGGAGGAGGAGGAGGAGGAGACGTTAGAAAAAGAAGCTGGAAAAGGAAGAGATGAAAGAAGATAAATGCTGAGGGAAGGCGGTGGTTGAGTGGTTAGCGTGCCGGCCCTGCATTCGCTGCAGGTTGTGGAGGATGCGGGTTCGAATCCGCTGCTACCACCTGGGATTTTTCACTCACCGCCGAGTGGTATAAGACTACCCATATGCTGTCCTGAAGACCACCCATCAGCCCGGACTCTAAAAGAAGCTGTGTTAGTGAAATTAAGAATGAGCTCCGGGGGGCACCATGAGCCCAGAATAATGGCGCAGCTATAAACACTTGCCTGCGCCATGACGGGCTCGGGCCGGGCCATCAGGCCCCAAAGGAATAGTCACTGGCGCTACAGGCCATATGTAAAAAAAATTAATAAATAAATAAATAAAATTAAAAAAAAATTGACGAGGAAAGAAGAAAAAGAATAAGTCATGGATATAGAAGTACAAAAGAAACGGACATTAGGGCAAGTGGAGGAGGTGGAGGGAAGAAGAGGTGAATGACATTGTAATTGAGGACACACCAACAAATGTAAGAAAACCAAAAAGTGCAGGAACAAAATACAACAGAAAAAAGAAACAGTAAAAGGAAAAAGAGAGAAAGAGAGAGTGAAAGCAAGATAGACCAGGAGGAGGAGGACAAGGAGAAGGAGGAGGAGGAGGAAAGGAAGAGAAACATATATGGAAAAGAATGAAAGGGGAGATCAAATTTAACTCACTCTCTCTCTCTCTCTCTTACTCACTCACTCACTCACTCACTCACTCTCTCTCTCTCTCTCACTGGGGGATGAAAATTATGGACTTCTCTGAGACATTACAAGAACGTCACACACTTTGCCGCGCAGGTTAGACAAAATTACGGCGGTTAAGGCGGAAATGGATCACTTATGTAAGGCAGTTGAAGTGAAATATGGGGCAAGGTGAGTGTGTGTGTGCGTGTGTGTGTGTGTGTTGTGTTGTTATGTCGAATTCCTGTCCTGGGGACAGACAACCTGATCTCTCTCTCTCTCTCTCTCTCTCTCTCTCTCTCTCTCTCTCTCTCTCTCTCTCTCTCTCTCTCTCTCTCACACACACACACACACACACACACACACACACAGACACACACACAACACAGAAACACTCTTGGCCCTCCACTTGAATGGGAAACACAGGTCAGGTTGGTGCGGTGAAGGGGCGTAAACGAGAAGGGCTTAGGATGGGGCCGGGATGGGCTCTGAGAGGGAAGGAGATGAAGGTGAAGGGCTAAGGAGGACGTTGGGGCTGCAGGGTGCTAAGAGATACATTATGTCACACTGAATTCAACTTTTCCGTCCCTTCCTTCACGCTGGGTAGTCATAAGGGAAGAAAATGTTTGGATGGAGTTGGAGTACGACATGGAGGGGGAGGAAGAAGAATAGAGGAGGTGTAAAAAGAGGAGGAAGAAGAAGAAAATTAAATGTAAAAAAGAAAATGAAGACTTGATGAGAGTGGCGTTTATTCTTAGTTGGTGGAGACAGCGAAGGACAAAGGGATGAGGCAGGGGAAGAAAGAAACGAGGACAGACGCAAGAAGTGGAATTAAGATGAGGTTCATTAAGGATACTGACAAGAAATGAGGTGTATAACGAAGTGGGTTAATACAAGGACGAGACAGTCCGTGTGTGATCTTGATACCTGAGTAGGATGAAGGTCACCTGTGACTCTTTTCAGGAATGAAGGATGTGAGCCTCGTCGCCTGTAAAGGTGGGTGCATACGCTATAGATGCGCATGGCTGCATTGCTCATCTCCGTACCGTTGGCCCTCTGAGCCTGCGGTAGGTAAGAATTAATAATCCCGGGACACGGGCCAATGTGAAATCCGGGACTGCCACAGTTTACATTCACCAGATACCCATTTCTCGACCAACCCAAAATGGAGGATAAACTGCTGGGTGAGCTGCTCGTCGACTGTCCGGGCCAGGGTTCGAACCCGGACACGCAGAGTCGTAGGAAAGCACGCTGACCACTAGACGACGGAGGTGCAATTAGAAAGAATATGGATATTGTATAAATAGATGGATAATTGATTGTATTTAGATGGACAGAAGAAGACTTAAAGGACACACAGACACAGAGATACTGATAAATACAAAGACAAAGAGGAGCACACAAGCAGAAAATTGCGAAACACATGCAACACATGATCAAAACTGACTCGTCTGAACTTAATGGAAATGAGATAGCATAACAAAACAAACTATTACAAGGGGTGAAAACTGAAATGAGATGTGCACTGAGAGATAAGGGAGAAAGATAACAGAAAGGAGGAATGTTCACCAGTGCGTTACACATCTTCAAGAGAACATTAGAATAAAAGTTATAGAATAGAGAAAGATAGTGGAGAAAAGAACTGTATGGAAAGAGAAAATAGTATCCCTTATCCGTTTCCTTCTTTAATTTTCCACTTTCTTCCACATTACGTTGAAGTGTGCGGTATTGTTTCTCTCTCTCTCTCTCTCACGCACACTATCTATTCACATCTCTCATTCATTGATCACATATTATACTTCACCAACTTTTACTCCACTTTTTACCACCTGCTCACTTTCCTCATCTTTCCAGAAATTATCTTTCTTCTTAACGATATTTTCCCTTGATATTTCATTAATCCCCTCGTTACCTCTATTTTTAGTTCTACTAGTCCCTTGCATTATCTCTCACGCAACCATCATCATATTTCTTCTTCGTACTTTTCTATTGTATTTTACTCACCCGGCTCACTTTTTTCCAATCTCTCCCTTAACCGTTTCTTTCTTGCTGTCTTTTTTCGTGTGATATTTTCTCCCTCGGATCGTTTTTCGGCCCTGGGTCTTTTTCTTCAGTTCCCGTCTTCTCATCAATCATGCTTTGCACCGTCCTACGTAAATTTCCTTTTCTCTCCTTCTTTACCCCTGTCATTTTTATATTCACAGTGATAAATTGTTGTTTTCTTTCTGTAAACTAGCTTTACGTACAGAGTGAACAGGTTTTCTTTTTGTCGTCTTTTTTTTTGTCAACACTGATTACAGCGATAACTTTCGCACTTTAATTACTAATGATGCATAAAAACTTTAGTCCGTCACATCTGCTCGTTAGTTCTCTCTCTCTCTCTCTCTCTCTCTCTCTCTCTCTCTCTCTCTCTCTCTCTCAGTTGCAGGTGCGTCCCTTGTAATGAGGAAAATGATGGAAATGAAGAGTCGAAAGTGAAAACTGGAGCAGAGTTACCTGAAAGAAGATAAAGAGAATGAGGAGGATAAAAGAGATAAAACAAGAAAATATGTAAAAAAAGTGAGGTAAAGGAGAAACGTATCGGAAATAACAGGAACCTGCAAGATACTGAAAAGCTGCAGTGAACTACCAAACCAGAGATAAATCAGATGAAATAATAACGAATTAATGGCAGATAAATTTAAAAATACAACACTCTCTGATGTGTTGTATTATTTGTTATCATACGCCCTTTTTTCTTTTATCTTCAACCCCATCAGTTCTTTATCAACGTGTTTCCCTTTTAGACAACATTAGTTTAATTTTTACATTGCGATCACTAAAAAATACGCATGTAAAATCCAAAAACATAAAAGCTACCCCCACAAACACACACGAGAGCACTTTATTCCAGCAAGCGGAGCGATGACATGCATGCATATTCAAACGAACAATACTGTGTGTGTGTGTGTGTGTGTGTGTGTGTGTGTGTGTGTGTGTGTGTGTGTGTGTGTGTGTGTGTGTGTGTGTGTGTGTGTGTGTGTGTGTGTGTGTGTGTGTGCATACGAATAAATAATCCGGAAACGTCCAACGAAGCGCATATAAAGAAAGTTACAATAAAATCCACAGACAAAAAAAAATCTACTCGCACACAACAAACCGTGGTCGTTGGAGGTCACGCTGAGGTGAGTCGAGCCAATCACTTTATGAAGGCAGGTGAGGCGGAGTGAGGTAAGGCCGGCGCATGAATGGCAGGTATGCTGGGCGCCGCTTTCAGGTTTGTCCCTCCGTGAAGAGAAACATTATATCTAAAGGCCAAGACAATGTGTGTGTGTGTGTGTGTGTGTGTGTGTGTGTGTGTGTGTGTGTGTGTGTTTGGTATCATAAGAGGAAACTTACACGAAAAACAAATATAAACGGCTTTAAAATAATTATAATCTCAGGCATCCATTATAATACCCTTACGAGAGCAGACTATACCTCTCTCTCTCTCTCTGAAATACACAAAAAAGACGCCCACAACACACACACACACACACACACACACACACACACACACACACACACACACACACACACACACACACACACACACACACACACACACACCACACTCACACACACACACACAGAGGTACGCCTTGTTTCCGCGTTCATCGAATTTCACGGTGACAGGCAAAAAAATCGACACGAGTTTGTAATTATTCCACGAAAACAACTAATGCACTCAACCCACATCCATTAGCGACATGCATTCTCTCTTTTTTCATGGACGTGCTATTTATTTATTTACGTTAGTGTCCACAGTCCTTTCACACTTCTTAAATACCCACTCACCGGCTCAACGCCTCCAAGCCTCTTATTTTTTTCCTTTTCGTTCTTTCACTTCCTTTCCTAATGTTATATTGCTTTTATCATTGTAAAATTTTCCTTTCTTTTCTCTTTCTTACTTTTTTCTTCTCGTATCTCATAATTATGTTAGCGGTTAATAATGCCAGGTATATATAAAGGGTTTTCATTGTTAAAGTAATTTCCGTTTTCCTTGCTTTCCAGTATCATATTAATGAATTAACTAACTCATTGATGTTTTGCTGTCTTCATTTGTCTTAGTGTATTTTCTTTTCATACATCAAGAAAACATCTTCTTTCTGTCATTCGTACGTTTGTTTGTTTGTTTAACCACACGCCACCGTCTGACAATATACATAGAAGTAACCTGTATTCTTTTTAGCAAAAGATTATATCAAGTCAAAAGATCAAGACTTCTGCAAATGTATGATAGAGGAAAAAGTCAGTGAGATAGTTTATTTTAATTGCATAGGTTACTTATTTATGCCCCAACGGAAAGGGTTC
>NC_066519.1:11642989-11655489 GCF_024679095.1 Eriocheir sinensis
CAAATCACCGATGTCATTGCTACAATCAATTGGGGGTACATTCGATTCAGAATTAACTAACTGCGCAGTCGTTTTGTATCTTGTCACAGGTTTTTTGAGGGCGGAGAAATAGGGAGGAAAAGGAGGAGGAGGACGAGAAGGAGGACCAGGACGACGACGAGGACGAGCACGAGAACGAGGAGGAGAACGAGTAATGGCACAAAGACCGAGAGGTGGTTAGAGCTGGAAGAGAACGAACATTCTTCATTGCTAAGTATGGTTCAGGTGTGGTTCTCCGGGAAGACGTCATTTGGCCCAGGTAATAAAAAAAGAAAATTGAGTAATGAATGGCAGAGAGAGCAACGGAAGGTGTGAGTGTGTGTGTGTGTGTGTGTGTGTGTGTGTGTGTGTGTGTGTGTGTGTGTGTGTGTGTGTGTGTGTGTGTGTGTGTGTGTGTGTGTGTGTGTGTGTGTGTGTGTGTGTGTGTGTGTGTGTGTGTGTGTGTGTGTGTGTGTGTGTGTGTGTGTGTTGATTGTGTGTGTGTGTGTGTGTGTGTGTGTGTACGTGTGTGTGTGTGTGTGTGAGTGTGTTTGTGTGTTTGTGTGTGTGTGTGTGTGTGTGTGTGTTTGTGTGTGTGTGTGTTTGTGTGTGTGTGTGTGTGTGTGTGTGTGTGTGTGTGTTTTTGTGTGTGTGTGTGTGTGTGTGTGTGTTTTATTTCATAGTAATCAGTAATGGACTTGTACGTGCACATCCTGTTCTATTGCTCTTCCCTTACTTTCATATTCAATTTCTTTACACGAGAGCTTTCAAAACATTACGCTTTCAGCCCAAGGTGCAGACAATTTATTTGGATACACATTGCAGAAATCAAAATCAGTCAAAGTTATTATAATAAAACATATTATAGAGACAAAACTGTATTTTCACCTTTTCCGCTTTTAATAGATTTGTCTGCAATTTTAACATTAATACCCATTAGCTATCTTTATGGCTTAAACTTTCATATCTTTTATTTCTTGAGGCTTTGAGGTTTTGTTCCTGCACGCCTTATTACGTTTGACGAGACTTACACGAGCGGCTGTCCTAACATGCCCTCAACCTTTCTCCTGCTCCGTCTAAATGTCACGTCTTGTTCCTTGGTGCAGCCTTTTAATGTAGCATAATGTTTGCAAGGTGTGAACACAGGCCACTCCACCCATGACAAGGAATATACAAGCATCTTCTCAAATCCGGGAGCAGACCCAGTGTTCCTAAGGTATTCATGATCCAGGGAGGACAAAACAGAACATCGCAGCGAGATACACAATTTCAAAGTTAACAAAAGAAAAGGAATATTAATGACACGTCGCCACAGGGCCTTAGTAAAATTTCCACGCCTGCAAGGTTAGAGTTCACGTTCAATTTCCCCCAAGATGCTGGTAATCCCAAGAAAGGTAAAAATGTCAGTGAGGGAAAAGTTGCATTATGGTTCTGGTAAGCGAGCATCACATAACACACTTTCTAGGCACCCCTGGCCTATCATCATATTTTCTTGCTTTTCTCACCACGAAGAGACAGGCGCTGGCATAGCCGTTGCCGAGTGACATTTACGGAAAACACGTCGCTTCGCTAGCTCTCTCCGTCCCGCGTTTATTTCAATCTCTTAAATATTACTCTCCCCGCCGCCTCCTCTCTTCCTGGAGAGAGTCTCCTTTGTCGCAGAGTGGGATCTTGTGTTAATCAGAGGAGGAAGCCTTATGCATGAAGCGTGTGTGTGTGTGTGTGTGTGTGTGTGTGTGTGTGTGTACTGTTCATAATGTAGCAGCGTGGAGTGGTTTCAGTGTATCATAGTTTATGCAGTGACGGGTCTGTATTGTTGATTTTGCACACTATTGTCAGATGCTCGCTGGAAGGTCATGCGTGGAGGACAGGGACACACATCCTCGCTTTTCCGGCGTGCACGCGTAGCAGGAAAACATGACGTGGGGTGTTACGGGTTCCTGTTTACCTGTCTGTTTTGCTTGTTACGAGGCCGAGGTATTTGTAGCTTGGCCTCATTATTTTCGCCATGACTTTCTGCTAACTTCTTCTTTCTTCTTCTTCTTCTTTCTTCTTCTTCTTCTTCTTCTTCTTCTTCTTCTTCTTCTTCTTCTTCTTCTTCTTCTTCTTCTTCTTCTTCTTCTTCTTCTTTCCTTATTCTACTTCAGCATTTCACATTTTTCTTTTATTTGAAGTAGCTATCCCTACGTTTACTCCTATCATCCTACGACCCTTTCCTACAACTTTTACTGCCAAATCTTCTCTTTATACAGTCTATCCATCTTCACCTTAGCATTCCTCTTTTCTTCTCTTTTTCCTGCAACCTCACTCTCCAAAAACTCTTTCAGGTCACGAATCCGTTTCTGAAGTCCGCATTACATGTCCATAGCAATTGCCGTAAATTTTACACATAGGAAGTATTTTACACTAACAGAATCCAAATGATGCGACTGAGAGACTGCAGTCAAACTATTTTTTTTTAAATACTTAATCCCATATTACCTTTTCTCTTGAATTCAAGAGTTTATAAAGGCTTAACAGAAAAGGGAACAGACGCTACTCTCGCCTGCTGGATCTTGGCGATGAAGAGCAAAATCAAAGAAAATAAAACACGCTAGGAGGAAGGCTCTTCCATATTATCTCCAGCCTGGAAGACAGATCTCGATTACTGCTAGGAAGCTACTAACTCAACAAATGAGGACAATACGGCCCCAAGTGTCGTTTACCCACTTTGGTCTGCCGTCGCTCCACTCCGAACTGTCCCCCTGAGCAAGCCCCACGCAGCCACCGTATCCATCTCAAGTCCTCCAGGCAGGATCAATCGATCTTCCTCAGTCATGAGGTATATGGTGTCCCTTGGTATCTCTCCACTCAGGGTTGTCTCATAGAGAAACAACCTGCGTAGAGAATCCACATCCGGAAGAAGGCGTGCCGCAACGGTTGCCCACATAGCGAAGTTGGAGTTCAGGGACTTAACTGGTAACAGGACCTCGATTCAATTTGATCACTATTTTAGACATTCCAGCGATACCCCATGATCGTGGTGCAGGCACTTGATAATTTTAGTATCGACACGCTTCTTAAGTCGTACAATTCAGTGTCGATGTTTACAGTTTCAATACAGTAAAACAGGAGCAGAAATGACTTAAAAGATTTCGAATCTCTGTGCATGAAAAAAAAAATAACTGAATTATCCACCAAGCTCTGGCCAAACAACTGACATTGGCTTTTCCCTCAGAAACCATAAGGGTCTTAGAGGCTTCTGCCTCATCATACAGCACTTCAAGATAAGGCAAACATCAGGAACCCTCCAGCACCTGCAAGGAGAAGTACAGTATCATCAAAGCAAAATCAAGGCTGGCTGACTATAATGTCACCAACAGATGCTGCGCAACGACTTTGACCAACACTTTGCTTATCAAAAGTCCATACAAACATTGAATAATGATGGAGCAAGGATGCACCTTCGTTCACCTCTTTTGCGTTGACAAGGAAGAAGCCGGAAACGCTGTCTCCCCACACTTACATCACTTCCTCGTAATCCCATAATAATGGGCAGTCATCAGGTCAATACCCCACAGGAGTCCCAGTTATCTTGCAGAATGTCCTAGAGTGCATCACGATGCACTTAATCAAACGTATATTTGAGATCGACATAATATGAAAGCCACCCTGTTCTATTTTGTCCTCCCGGGATCCTGAATGCCTTGGGATCACTGGGTCTGCTCGGCTCATATTCCTTGTCATGGGTGGAGAGGGCTGTGTTCCCTTTGGAATCATTATGCTACATTAAGGCTGCGCAAGAACAAAGACGTGACACTCACGTCGGCGTACCAGGAGGACGTAAAGCCAACTCTTCTCTCTCTACCTTCCTATTATTAATCGAGATAGATATCGATTACAGTTTGCTTTAGTTTACTTTTTTTTTTGCTGCTTCTCGACATCCTTTTAATTAATAAACAGATAGAAGGGTGAGGAAAAACAGAGTTCATTTGATATACTTTTCGTGCTAATGTTTTATATAACCACACGTTTTGACTGTGTCAGTTTCATTTTGAGGAATATAAATTTCGAATAAATGAGTCAAGAATGTTGAAGTAGATGATAAATAGTAATGGACTCAGAGCTGATCTTTGTATACTGCGTACAAGACCAACACCTTACTTATCATCACCACCGCAACTACCAGAGGCACTACTTGCCATCAACACATCCACATAAACCCAATCACCACCACCACCACCACCACCACCATCACCACCACCACCATCACCACCACCACCACCCCCACACCCACCACCACCACCACCACCAACACCACCACCACCACCACCACCACCTTTGCTATCCCCACGGCCACCTGCACCTCCCTCAGGAATACTTCGAATTATTCCTTCTTCGTCACCAAGCTCGGCAACTATTACGAACATCCTCATCACCACCAAGATATTGCCACCAACACATCGAGTGCCTCAGCAATATGCAGTTAACACATTTAATAACAGTATTTAAGCATAAATGTCTTCAGATACACACACACACACACACACACACACACACACACACACACACACACACACACACACACACACACACACTCTATATATTCACAGATCAAAAAAGTGCCCCACACAAAAACTCTGACAGACAAAACTCCGGTTCTCTCTCTCTCTCTCTCTCTCTCTCTCTCTCTCTCTCTCTCTCTCTCTGTAACTCTCTCTCTCTTTGTGTTTGAGAAAATATATATATGTTAATAACAGTTTAAGAACGCGCCTCACACCAACACACTCACACACACACAAATCCGTAAAACAAACACGGAATATATATACGCTCTCCACCTGAAAGCATTCCTCAAGTGCTCGCTTCTAAAGGTGTGAAAAATGCACTACATTAAACATTCCATGCATATCTATTTGACATTTATTCACATTTATAGTTCCTTTGCCTACATAGTAATGATTAATATTTTCACCAGCTGTTATTTTCATGTTTCCGTGTTGGTCTTCCTCCTTCTAAAAGCGGTGCTACACTCAATCTCCGCAGCGTTGAGTGGCACTCTGTCTTTTCTATAGTTTGTATTATGGTTTCTAATAAAAATAACAAACTTTTGTTATTCAGTGAATTAACGCTAAGGTTCTCTCTCTCTAATAAAATTTTGACAGAAATTACGAAACTGAATTGTAAGAGAGAGAGGAGGAAGAAGAGAGAAAGAGAAGTAGAGAAGAGAGAGAGAGAGAGAGAGAGAGAGAGAGAGAGAGAGAGAGAGAGAGAGAGAGAGAGAGAGAGAGAGAGAGAGAGAACCGAGAAAGAAAGGGAAAAAAATGATAAAGGAGAGAAAAGAAAGAAAATAAGAAAACAAGAAGTAAGGAAAAAGGAAGGAAAGGAAAGAAAAATTAAACAAGAAAAAAATAAGAAAAAGATAAAGAAAATAATTTGACGATTGTTAAGAGTTGAAGGATTAAGAATTTGCTGAACATGGAAATAATGAAGATTGATAACGGGATAAACAGAGAGGAAGAGGAGGAGGAAGAAGAAGAAGAAGAAGAGGAGGAGGAGGAGGAGGAGGAGGAGGAGGAGGAGGTAGGAAAGTATAGAGTGGACGACGTGTAAAAAAAAAAAGAAAAAAAAGAATGATGATCTGAACGAGAGAGAGAGAGAGAGAGAGAGAGAGAGTCCAGGCCCACAAGATTTATCACTATGCAAATATAAGCAAATAGATAAATTGAGAGTTGATTTAGATAGATAGAAGACTAATTGAAAAGTGTCCGTGATAGATAGACGGGGTGAGCGTAACAACCCGACCCTTAGAGAGGGAGAGAGGGGGGGAGGGAGGAGGGGGAGAGGGAAAGAATAAAGGTGGAGAGAAAATTAGATTGGAGAGGAGAGAAAAAAGGGAAAGAGAGAGAAAAATGAGAAAAGAAGAGAGAGAGAGAGAGAGAGAGAGAGAGAGAGAGAGAGAGAGAGAGAGAGAGAGAGAGAGAGAGAGAGAGAGAGAGTAGTGTGCAGTGCGTTCACATATATTCTGTATTGTATGTTTTTTTTATAGTATATATATTTTTTATAGTTTATGTAGCTATTTTTTATATAGATTTTATTCTGCCCTTTGAATAGGCAGCACACGATAGTGCACCTTTGGGTATGTAAATAGTATATATGTGCCTATGTTTAAATAAAAAGAGAGAGAGAGATAGAGAGAGAGAGAGATAATGGAGGAAAGTAGAGATAGAGACGGAGATAAATGATGACTTCCTCTCAGTAATTCGGAATTGATGTCATGAATTAAATATTTGATGATCAGAAGAAAAGTTTAATAAAAAAAAAAAAATTTGCACACTGAATAGAGATGGCCACTAACAAGGTGTGACGCTCGCTCTCTCTCTCTCTCTCTCTCTCTCTCTCTCTCTCTCTCTCTCTCTCTCTCTCTCTCTCTCTCTCTCTCTCTCTCTCTCTCTCTCTCTCTCTCTCTCTCTCTCTCTCTCTCTCTCTCTCTCTCTCTCTCTCTCTCTCTCTCTCTCTCTCTCTCTCTCTCTCTCTCCCTCTTCTCTTCCTTCTCTCTCCTTCTCCCTTCTTCCCTCTCCTTTAATCCTCCTCTCCTCCTCTCCTCCTCCTCCTCCTCCTCCTCCTCCGCCTCTCCTCCTCTCCTCCTCCTCCTCCTCTCCTCTCCTCCTCCTCCTCCTCCTCCTCCTCCTCCTCCTCCTCCTCCTCTCCCTCCTCCTCCTCCTCCTCTCCCTCCTCCTCCTCCTCCTCCTCCTCCTCCTCCTCCTCCTCCTCCGATCATTTCTTTGACAACCCCGACCTTTTCCGTCCTGCGATTGGCTCAGCACGGCTTGGTAGGCTGCTGAACGAGGAAGTACTTTTGTACTCAAAAAACTCCGAGCGCGGGAGGGGCACCAAAGTATCGTAAACAACCAACCAGTAGAGCCCGCCCATCATACACCAACGCCCCCAACAGAAAACACACGCAGACACCGGACTAATGTGCCTCGAAGCACTGAAGTCAAGAAGGACATTTCTGTCCTATACACCAACGCGCGGAGCTTAATACCCAAACGGGATGAGTTACTTGCCTACGTTGACGTAGAAAGTCCGGACGTGATTGCCATCACCGAAACGTGGGCCACCTCTGACCACCTAATGACCGAATTCTCAATTCCAGGATACGAGAGCTTCTACAAAAACAATACTTCACAAGAAAGGAGGAGGTGTTATCTGTTACGTCAAGAACAAATACCCTGCCGTGGAAGTAACCAAAGGAGACTCAGAGAAATATGACACAGTATATGTTGAACTGGAGACTAGCAAGCACAACAAAATAACGATTGGAACCGTTTACAGACCTCCAAAGCAACAAGAAGCGGACGACGAAGCGCTGTACGAAGAAATCCACACCGTAACGCAAACCAACCAATCAGTCATTATCGGGGACTTTAACTGTTCCAACATTGACTGGACCACGATGATTGGAGATCGGGAGGGTAACAGATTGCTCGAAATGTTAGAAGACACTTTTCTTACTCAGATTGTTACCCAACCGACGAGGGAAAATAACATATTAGACCTAGTACTCGTGAGTGATTCAGATCTCACACGTGAATGTCAAGTCGGCGAAAAGCTGGATGGTTGCGACCATCACCTAATCCGCCTAAAGATCAGAACAGACCATGAACTCACCGAAAACACGTCCAAGATTCCAGACTACAAAAGAGCCAATTTTAATTTCGCTCGTGAGCTGCTAACCCAGACAACTTGGGAACCCATGACCTACACTCCTGTGGACGGAGCGTGGAATGGCTTCAAGAACAAACTCCTGAAGGTAGAGAGAACAACTGTTCCCATGAAGACAAGGAGAACAAATAATGCCACAAGCCCACCATGGATGACTACCCAGGTTCGACGGGCGATTAATTTAAAGAAGAGAAAATACAACTCGCTCAAAGAAAACGGCACTGACGAGGCACGCGAACAATACCATCAAAGCCTCAGAGCTTGCAGAACACTCATTCGCCAGCGTAAACGCGACTATGAAAAGCAAATTGCACGCGAAGCCAAGTCCAACCCGAAAAAGCTCTTCACGTATATAAGAACCAAAAAGAAGACAAAAAGCAATATCGGTCCCTTAAAAGATGAAAGTGACGTACTAACACAGGACAGTAGACAAATGGTCGAAATCCTAAACAGAAACTTCGCGTCTGTGTTCACGGTCGAGAATACCCAGTCCGTACCCGAGAGCCCTTCCCCACCGATGGGAATCACTCCCCTAGAAATTGGCACAATCGAAGAACGGGATGTTAAGAAGTGCCTAGACAAACTCGAGACAAACAAATCCATCGGACCCGACGACTTGTCACCCAGGCTGCTCAAGGAACTCAAGCAGCAAATCCTCAAGCCACTCACCGCCATCTACAATCTGTCACTACAACAAAACAAAGTCCCAAAAGACTGGAAACAAGCGAATGTAACTCCGATCTACAAAAAGGGAGACAAAAGTGTGGCCCTAAACTACAGACCAATCAGCCTGACCTCTGTGGCGGGAAAAATCCTCGAGAAGATCATCAGAGACAAACTCGTTAGGTTCCTTGAAGACAACAACATCATTTCCGATGCTCAGCACGGTTTCAGGAACAAGCGCTCATGCTTAACCAATTTATTGGACTTCTTCCAAGGTATCTATGAAAACTGGGATAATCATATCCCCAGCGATGTTATATATCTAGACTTTCAGAAAGCCTTTGACAAAGTGCCACATGAAAGACTCCTCAAGAAACTCAAGTCGGCGGGATTGGGCGGCAATCTGACAGCGTGGATCAAGGACTGGCTCACTGGAAGAAAACAATGAGTTGTACTCAACGGACAGGCCTCCGAGTGGCTCCCGGTCACAAGTGGAGTGCCACAGGGGTCAGTGCTGGGACCCATACTTTTCATCATATATATCAACGACCTAGAACTAGGATTGAAATCCAATCTTTCAAAATTTGCCGGCGACACAAAGGTGGGTGGGAAGGCCCTCACAACGGCAGACTGCGAAATTATCCAGAGAGACCTGGACCAGATCACTCGGTGGTCAGAAAAATGGCAGAAGTCCTTCAACACTGCCAAATGTAAAGTAATGCATATCGGATTCAGAAACAGCAACCACACATACCACATGGGTGGCGAACCACTACATGTTGTGCAAGAGGAAAGAGACCTCGGGGTCACCATCAGCAGTGACTTGAAACAAACAAAACACTGCAAGTCCGCCTGTAAGAAAGCCAATACAATGCTTGGGTTCATATCAAGGAACTTCGAATACAAGACGCCGGGAGTTATGTTATCCTTGTACAATTCGCTGGTAAGGCCCCACCTGGAATACGCCGTGCAATTCTGGTCTCCTAATTACAGGAAAGACATTGAATTACTTGAGAGAGTACAGCGCCGCGCCACGAAGATGATACCATCACTGAGGACGAAGCCCTATGAAGAGCGACTCGAGCGACTCAACCTCTTCACGTTGGAAAAGAGACGCCTGCGGGGAGACATGATACAAGTCTTTAAGTACCTGAACAAGCTCAGCAACGTTGATCACTCCAAACTCTTCACGCTACAAACCAACCTGAGAACAAGAAACAACGGAAAAACAATTCAAGCAAAGCGATGCAATACCGACATCGGCAGGAGTTATTTCTCGAATAGAGTTGTTCGCCACTGGAACAGCCTTCCTGCAGAAGTGGTTAGCGCAGAGACCATCAACTCCTTCAAGAAACGCATTGATCGCCACTTTGCTGCATCGGGAGTGAACTGAACGTTCCCAAGAGTAGATGCACAAGTGCTTTAATCCTTCCCTGCAAGCCACTCCTATGGCAAACGGATTGATTGAATCACTGAACGCAGGCAGCCTAGTAATGAGCCAACAGGCTTTCTGCTGCCTGCTAGTCCATGTTTCCATGTTTCCATGTTTCCTCCTCCTCTCCCTTTTCCTCTTCCTCCTCCTCCTCCTCCTCTTCCTCTTCCTTTTCCTCTTCCTCCTCCTCCTCCTCTTGATGCTCTTTTGATTACGTTTTTCCTTTCATCGGATTTTGGTGTTTTTCTAAAGAGTTCAATTTCATTATATTTAATCTTTCCACTTCGACTGATGACAAGTTTTTTTTTAAAGGGCTGAGGCGGTTTTAAATCTCTCTCTCTCTCTCTCTCTCTCTCTCTCTCTCTCTCTCTCTCTCTCTCTCTCTCTCTCTCTCTCTCTCTCTCTCTCTTAGTATTGACCAGCCTTCGAAATTGGTTCAGTGGAGTAGATAACCTTGACGATCACTCTGTTATATCTCTCTCTCTCTCTCTCTCTCTCTCTCTCTCTCTCTCTCTCTCTCTCTCTCTCTCTCTCTCTCATTGTAATTCTTCTCTTCCTTCCTTCTTTTCTTTTTTCCTTTTCTTTTCTTTTCTGTATTTCTCTTCTATCTTCTTTCTTTCCTCCCTTTTCTTTGTCTTTCTCTGTCTCTCTTTCTCTCTCTTACTCTCTCTCTGTCTGTCTACATCTGTATGTCTGTCTCTCTCTCTCTCTCTCTCTCTCTCTCTCTCTCTCTCTCAATGGATTGCTTAGTCTTGCGGTAACGTTCCAATCGTGTGTGTGTGTGTGTGTGTGTGTGTGTGTGTGTGTGTGTGTGTGTGTGTGTGTGTGTGTGTGTGTGTGTGTGTGTGTGTGTGAGAGAGAGAGAGAGAGAGAGAGAGAGAGAGAGAGAGAGAGAGAGAGAGAGAGAGAGAGAGAGATGGCAAAACAAAATCGGCCTGGCTTATAACTTGACACATAGGATTGTCGTGGTAGAGGCGGGGACGGTCGTAATTGATTCCCGCAACGATGAAAGGAAAGCAATCTAATAAAACTCCAATTTCTGGGCAGATTAATTAAATGTTTTCATCCTTGAGAGTGAAGGCAAGAGGAGGAGGAGGAGGAGGAGGAGAAGAAGGGGGGAGGTTATGAGGGGTTAGGTTATGATAAAGAGAAGGGAGTTATGAAAGAGGGTGAGGAAAAAAGGAGGAGGAGGAAGAGGAGGAGGAGGAGGAGGAGGAGGAGGAAATGGGGTTAGACTGGGATAAAGAGGAGAAAAAAATGAAAGAGGGAGATGAAAAAAAAGAGGAGGAGGAGGAGGAAGAGGGAGGAGGGAGGAGGAGGAAGAATTAGACTGGGAGAAAAAAAAAAGAGGAGATGAAAAAAAGGAGGAGGAGGAGGAGAGGAGGAAGAGGAGGAGGAAATGGGGTTAGACTGGGATAAAGAGGAGAAAAAAATGAAAGAGGGAGATGAAAAAAAAAGAGGAGGAGGAGGAGGAAGAAGAGGAGGAGGAGGAAGAGGAGGAGGAAATGGGGTTAGACTGGGATAAAGAGGAGAAAAAATATGAAAGAGGGAGATGAAAAAAAAAGAGGAGGAGGAGGACGAAGAGGAGGAGGAGGAGGAGGAGGAGGAGGAGGAGGAGGAGGAGGAGTTTGGCTGAGATAAAAAGGAGAAAAAATATGAAAGAGGGAGTTGAAAAAAATAGTAGGAGGAAGAGGAAGAAGAGGAGGAGGAGGAGGAGGAGGAGGAGGAGGAGGAGGAGGAGGAGGAGTGAGTGATATAAAGGAAACCAAAGTTGAGGAAGAGGAGAATAAAAAACAAAAAGATGGAGGAGGAGGAGGAGTAGGAGGAGGAGGAGGAGGAAGACAAAAGTAATGAGGTTTTTGTCAGAAAGTCTCTCTCTCTCTCTCTCTCTCTCTCTCTCTCTCTCTCTCTCTCTCTCTCTCTCTCTCTCTCTCTCTCTCTCTCTCTCTCTCTCTCTCTCTCTCTCTCTCTCTCTCTCTCTCATTATTATTGTTGTTATTATTTTATTATTACTATTTTTATTATTATTTGTATTTTTTTGTTCTTATATAATCGTTCTTTGCATTTCCACCTCTTCCTCCTCATCTTCTTCCTCTTTCAGGGATATAAGATTATACTGACCTTTCTTCGCATGTTTTCAGATAGATTGCAGCAAGACCTCAACCTAAATCCGTATTATTCTCCCCCACAACCTAGATTGCAAGTAGCGTAAGTTAACAATAAAGTAAAGTAACAGTTAATGTCCGCATGACAGGTGGAGTGAGGTGTGGGTGCAGTAAGGTGACAGGTTACTGGTGCGTGCATAGTACCACCGGTAAAACGAGGATCAAGCTTCCACCTGTGCCCCTGAAACTACACCTCACCCATCGTGAGTATTATGGGGGATTCTGGGGCTGCCCTGTGTAGGCCACTCGGCCTCTTTCAGTCTCCCTGTGTTTCTATGTTTTTATGTAATGAAGCCATTTTCCCCCACAGCTTAGGTTACCAGTAGTGTAAGTTAAGGGTAGTAATTTCCTCTTATTTCTCTCTTTGCTGTGAAATTTCCATGTCCCTTTCTTCCTTAAAGGCACATGGTGTTCTCTTCTAACTATTTCCTGCCGGCACGTTGCCGGAGGGAGAGGTGGGTGGGGAGGAGCCTTCATCTATTCTGTCCTGTCCTACCACATGTAGATTACTAGTA
>NC_066519.1:11662989-11667989 GCF_024679095.1 Eriocheir sinensis
TCTCTCTCTCTCTCTCTCTCTCTCTCTCTCTCTCTCTCTCTCTCTCTCTCTCTCTCTCTCTCTCTCTCTCTCTCTCCATACACTGTACATTAATGTTTTCTCGTCTCATTCATAAGCGAAGAGGAAGTGAAAAATGAATTCGATGCATAGACAATGAGAGATAAGCTACCCCCCCCCTCTCTCTCTCTCTCTCTCTCTCTCTCTCTCTCTCTCTCTCTCTCTCTCTCTCTCTCTCTCCAAATTTCTATCAGGGAGGGGGAAGAGAAATGTGCGTTCTAAGAGGCATTCCACGTGATGGGATGGAAGGAGGAGAAGGATGGGATGGCGGGGAGGAGGGATGGAATGGAGGGAAGAGGAGGAGGAGGAGGAGAGAAGACTGAAGGAACGAAGAAGAGAGGAGGAGAGAAGGAAGGAAAGAGTTAATAAGAGCGATGATTTCTGGCAAAAAAAATGAGTGAGTGATTTTTCTGTATGAATTTATTTGGATTTACGAAAGATAGATAGTCAGATAGATAGATAATATGTTCGTGGCATAAATAAAGGGTCAGACTACCACCAGGGTCAGAAAACTACCGCTGGAAATGCCCAAAACGCCTAAGAAAGCCTTGTCAAATGTGTGTTTCTTGAGGTTCATGGTACAGAGGATGGGCCAAACTACCACCAGGGTCATAAAACACCCTGAAATGCCCAAAACAAAACAAGAAAAAGCCTTGTCAAATGTGTGTTTCTTGAGGTTCATGGTACAGAGGATGGGCCAAACTACCACCAGGGTCATAAAACTACCCCTGGAAATGCCCAAAACGCCTAAGAAAGCCTTGTCAAATGTGTGTTTCTTGAGGTTCATGGTACAGAGGATGGGCCAAACTACCACCAGGGTCATAAAACTACTCCTGGAAGTGGCCAAAACTCCTACGAAAGCCTTGTCAAATGTGTGTACTTGAACTCCCATAGGTTAAGAATATAGCTAATAGACTGGGCGAGTGTGTGTTCGGTTGGCTCAGGGTGTGTCAGGCTCCGTTGATAGCAGTGGCTGAAGCTGTGCTCGTAAACCAAGGCCTGGGGTGTTGTAGCTCGGGGCTGGGGCATACCGCCGCTCCCCAAGGCCCTGTTCGTTGCTGCAGGGCGTGTCTGTCGGTGCTGGTGACGGCGCTGACAGTAATGACTTCACCCTCGCTGTGACTCTTTTGTCTGGGTTCTGTAGAGACGAAACCAGCTGGGAACGTATTGTTATAGATACTGCTGGGCTCACACACATGTTAGTTAAGGCTTCGGTAGAGGTTGTGTTACTGTTTGCATGGGTAGTTTGATGAGCCAGTGATAGTTTGAGGTTTTAGTTGAGGTTGTGTTAGTGATAGTAAGGCTTTTGTAGAGGTTGTATTTCTATGGGTAGTTTTATGAGCCTAGTGATAGTTTGACAAGGCTTGTGTTAGTGTGTCCATGGGTACTGTTATGAGCCTAGTGATAGATTGACAAGGCTTGTGTTAGTGTGTCCATGGGTACTGTTATAAGCCTAGTAATAGTTTGACAAGGCTTGTGTTAGTGTGTCCATGAGTAGTGTTATGAGCCTAGTGATAGTTTGACAAGGCTTGTGTTAGTGTGTCCATGGGTAGTGTTATGAGCCTAGTGATAGTTTGACAAGGCTTGTGTTAGTGTGTCCATGAGTAGTGTTATGAGCCTAGTGATAGTTTGACAAGGCTAGTGTCCAGTCCATGGGTAGTGTTTAGTGATATTGATGACAAGGCTTGTGTTAGTGTGTCCATGGGTAGTGTTATGAGCCTAGTGATAGTTTGACAAGGCTTGTGTTAGTGTGTCCATGGGTAGTGTTATGAGCCTAGAGATATATTGAATGAGCCTAGTGATAGATTGACAAGGCTTGTGTTAGTGTGTCCATGAGTACTGTTATGAGCCTAGTGATAGATTGACAAGGCTTGTGTTAGTGTGTCCATGAGTACTGTTATGAGCCTAGTGATAGATTAACAAGGCTTGTGTTAGTGTGTCCATGGGTAAAAGTGATATATTGACAAGGCTTGTGTTAGTGTGTCCATGGGTAGTGTTATGAGCCTAGTGATAGTTTGACAAGGCTTGTGTTAGTGTGTCCATGGGTAGTGTTATGAGCCTAGTGATAGTTTGACAAGGCTTGTGTTAGTGTGTCCATGGGTAGTGTTATGAGCCTAGTGATATATTGACAAGGCTTGTGTTAGTGTGTCCATGGGTAGTGTTATGAGCCTAGTGATAGTTTGACAAGGCTTCTGCACTATGAACGTAAGAAAACAGCGTCTTAGAATTCGAGCTTATTACCAATAGGTCTTGATTCTTCTTCTGTAGCATCCAACCCTTTGTATTTGTATCTCATTCTCCTCTTCCTGGTATTAAAGAGAATCAATATTAATCTTCCAGTATTATCGATCCGGCTGATATTCCTTTCCTTCCCGCTTGTTTCACGTAGCCGAGTTAATACTTTTTCCGCCCGAGGACATTTTTCCCGCCCCGCCGCATCCGCTCACCCGTTGTATTATTGGCAATTAAGTCGCTATTTTTCTGCCCTCGCGAACTTGAAAGGACGAGGGAATAAAATGACACACACTAAGTTTCCTGCGCCGTGAGCGTGAGGGGAAAAAACATATGAGTGAAAAAAATAAAGAGAAGGAAAAAATGTTGAGTTATTAATAATAGTATAAAGAGGATATGACGAGAGAGAGAGAGAGAGAGAGAGAGAGAGAGAGAGAGAGAGAGAGAGAGCAGGAAATGACAAGGCAATGTAAAGGATGGGAACGGGAGGAGGAGGAGGAGGAGGGAGGGGAGGAGGAGGAAAGAGAGGCATTTGATAAGAGGGAAGGAAGGGAATGGAGGGAGGGAGAGAAAAAATGGAGGAAAGTAGGGAGGGAGGGAGGGAGGAAAAATATATATATGTGTGTGGTGGGATATATAACCTGTGTGTGAGAGAGAGAGAGAGAGAGAGAGAGAGAGAGAGAGAGAGAGAGAGAGAGAGAGAGAAAAAAAAAAAGGTGAGGAAAAAAGTTGAGAGGGGCGAAAACTCTTAACTGGGGATTATATTGAAATATTTGAGGCGTGAGGAGGCGAAGGGAATATTGTTGTGTGTGTGTACGTGTGTGTGTATGAGAGAGAGAGAGAGAGAGAGAGAGAGAGAGAGAGAGAGAGAGAGAGAGACGGGGGTACTATTTTACATAACCACAGAACAGTATATCAATTTTTTTAGTCAGTCATCCCTAAAAAAACGAATAGAAGAATAGAAAATAGAAAAATAAAGAAGAAATAAGGAAGGAAAATAAGGAAGAATAGAATCATAAAGAATAGAACAAAGAAAAATAAAGAAAAAATGAAAGAAAAAATATATAAAACAAGACACTGCCGGAAGCCATACAAGGAATATCATACTAATTACGAACCGAAGATTATTATTATTATTATTATTATTATTATTATTATTATTATTATTATTATTATTATTATTATCATCATCCTTGTGTTTCTATGCCAATCCTTTCTATTAATGAAGGAATGAGATAGGAAGAGAGAGGAAGAAGGAAGGAAGGAAGGAAGAGGAAAGAAGATAAGGAAGAGGAGATGGGAAGGAGAGAATTGGATACGAAGGGGAAGGGAGGGGAAGGAAAGGAGAGGAAAGGAAAGGGAATAAAGGGAAGATAAGGAAAGAGAATGGATGAGA
Source organism: Eriocheir sinensis (assembly GCF_024679095.1). Taxonomy (NCBI): domain Eukaryota; kingdom Metazoa; phylum Arthropoda; class Malacostraca; order Decapoda; family Varunidae; genus Eriocheir; species Eriocheir sinensis. Next base: position 11,666,675 of record NC_066519.1, read on the forward strand.
TGGGAAGGGAAGGGCAGAGAATTGTAAGGAAGGGAAGGGAAGGGAACAGAGGGGAAGGGAAGGGAAGGGAACAGAGGGGAAGGGAAGGGAAGGGAAGGGAAGGGAACAGAGGGGAAGGGAAGGGAAGGGAACAGAGGGAAGGGGAAGGGAAGGGAAGGGAAGGGAACAGAGGGGAAGGGAAGGGAAGGGAACAGAGGGAAGGGGAAGGGAAGGGAAGGGAAGGAGGAAAATATGAAGAATGGAGGACAGATTTTTAGGCCTAAATTTGGTTTTGTGTGGTGTGAAAGTTTGGGAGAGAGAGAGAGAGAGAGAGAGAGAGAGAGAGAGAGAGAGAGAGAGAGAGAGAGAGAGAGAGAGAGAGAGAGAGAGCAAAAAAAATGTATATATATCTTGCCTTGCCCTGAGCCGCTTCACTCGCTCAGAAAAATCTTTCCTGAAAACCAACATTTTTATCCACTGCCGGAGGGAAGGAAGGAGGGAAGGAAGGGAGGGAAAAGAGGAGGGAAGGAGGGGAGGGAAGAGGTAGGGGAGGAGAAGGAAATAAAGAGGGAGGAAAAAGTTGGAGAGGGAAGGGAAGGGAAGGGAAGGGGAGGAAAGAAGGAAACAATATGTGAAAATGGAACAGCTTGGAAAAGAGGGAAGGAAATTGAGAGGAAGGTAAAGGAAGGAAGGGAAGGGAAGGGAAGGGAAGAGGAAGAAAGGAGGAAGAATATGTGAAAATGGGAGAGCATGGAAGGAAGAGGAAGAAGAAAAGGAAGGAAGGGAAGTAAGGGAAGGGAAGGGAAGGGAGGGAAGAGGAGGGATGGAAGGAAGGAAAGAGGGAAGGAAGGGAGGGAAGGGAGGAGGGAAGAGGGAAGGAAGGGAGGGAAGGGAGGAGGGAAGAGGGAAGGAAGAGGAAGAAGGAAAGGAAGGAAAAAAACTTGTTGAATTTGAAGAAAAAAAAATATAGCAGAAAAATAAAATGCAATTACCTTATATAATGATGCTATAATATTCTCTCTCTCTCTCTCTCTTCCATGGAATATATTGTTTCCTCTTCCCTATCTCTACTCCTCTCACCATTTCCTCCTATTCCTCCTCCTCCTCCTCTAAGTGTAACTCATAAGGTCTAAATTCCAAAGTTACATCATGTCTACTTCGCCCTAATGGATGTGTGTGTGTGTGTGTGTGTGTGTGTGTGTGTGTGTGTGTGTGTGTGTGAAAATTGTCACTTGCCTCTTCCCAAATGTCGGCCCCCTCACTCTCTCTCTCTCTCTCTCTCTCTCTCTCTCAGATGGTCTGGATTGAAGAAGTTTGCTTAGATGATGGGCTCCTC
>NC_066519.1:11672989-11682989 GCF_024679095.1 Eriocheir sinensis
TCCTTTTCTCATTTTATCTCTTCTTCGTCCTCCTCCTCCTCCTCCTCCTCCTCCTCCTCCTCCTCCTCCTTCTCCTCCTCCTCCTATTTTATTCTTCTCTCATTTCTTTCTTCCTTCTTTTTCTTGCTTTCTTCTTTGTTTTATTATTAGTCGTATTTCTATTTTATCTTTTTTTTTTTTTGCTTTTTTATAGTTTTTTTACTAATTTTGTTTTTCTCAAGTCTGCTTTATTCTTTTGTTTATTGTTTCGCTTTTCCTTCTTTCTTTCTTTTTCTTTCTTTTTTTCTTTCTTTCTCTTTTGTGATGCTGTCTTTCTTTCTTTCTTTCTTTCTTTCTCTTGTGATGCTGTCTTTCTTTCTTTCTTTCTTTCTTTGTCTTTTGTGATGCTGTCTTTCTTTTTCTTTTTTCTTTTTTTCTTTCTTTCTTTCTTTGTCTTTTGTGATGCTGTCTTTCTTTTTCTTTTTTTCTTTCTTTCTTTGTCTTTTATGCTGTCTTTTTTTCTTTCTTTCTTTCTTTCTTTGTCTTTTGTGATGCTGTCTTTTTTTCTTTCTTTCTTTCTTTCTTTCTTTCTCTTTTGTGATGCTGTCTTTCTTTCTTTCTTTCTTTCTTTCTTTGTCTTTTGTGATGCTGTCTTTCTTTCTTTCTTTGTCTTTTGTGATGCTGTCTTTCTTTCTTTCTTTCTTTCTTTCTTTCTTTGTCTTTTGTGATGCTGTCTTTCTTTCTTTCTTTCTTTCTCTTTTGTGATGTCAGTTTCCTTGTTTATTGTTTCTCCTACCTTTCTTCCTTTTCTTCCTCTTCCTTTTCTTCTTATTATCATCTTTTTCTTGATATTTTCTGATTTTTCTTTCTTCTTTTACTTTCTTTATTTTATTTTTTCTCCTTTAACTTATTATCGTCACTTTTTCCTCCATTTCAGACTCTCGCTTACAAGAAATACATCACATTACTTACTACCAAACAGCAATGTCAACCTTTCAACCAGTTTTTCTTCACTAACATCAACATTCTTCACGTTCAATAGTTTTTCCTGACCATGCCATTTGACAAGGCTTTCGTAGGTGTTGTGGGCATTTCCAGGGGTAGCTGTGTGACCCTGGTGGTAGTGTGACCCTTCCTCTGTACCATAAACCTAAAGAAACACACATTTGACAAGGCTTTCGTAGGTGTTGTGGGCATTTCCAGGGGTAGCTGTGTGACCCTGGTGGTAGTGTGACTCTTCCTCTGTACCGTAAACCTAAAGAAACAAACATTTGACAAGGCTTTCGTAGGTGTTGTGGGCATTTCCAGGGGTAGTTTTATGACCCTGGTGGTAGTGTGACCCTTCCTCTGTACCATAAACCTAAAGAAACACACATTTGACAAGGCTTTCGTAGGTGTTGTGGGCATTTCCAGGGGTAGCTGTGTGACCCTTGTGGTAGTGTGACCCTTCCTCTGTACCGTAAACCTAAAGAAACACACATTTGACAAGGCTTTCGTAGGTGTTGTGGGCATTTCCAGGGGTAGCTGTGTGACCCTGGTGGTAGTGTGACCCTTCCTCTGTACCATAAACCTAAAGAAACACACATTTGACAAGGCTTTCGTAGGTGTTGTGGGCATTTCCAGGGGTAGCTGTGTGACCCTGGTGGTAGTGTGACTCTTCCTCTGTCCCGGAACCCTAAAGAAACAAACATTGGACAAGGCTTTCGTAGGTGTTGTGGGCATTTCCAGGGGTAGCTGTGTGACCCTTGTGGTAGTGTGACCCTTCTCTGTACTGTAAACCTAAAGAAACACACATTTGAAAAGGCTTTCGTAGGTGTTGTGGGCATTTCAGGGGTAGCAGTGTGACCCTGGTGGTAGTGTGACCCTTCCTCTGTACCATAAACCTAAAGAAACACACATTTGACAAGGCTTTCGTAGGTGTTGTGGGCATTTCCAGGGGTAGCTGTGTGACCCTGGTGGTAGTGTGACCCTTCCTCTGTACCGTAAACCTAAAGAAACACACATTTGACAAGGCTTTCGTAGGTGTTGTGGGCATTTCCAGGGGTAGCTGTGTGACCCTGGTGGTAGTGTGACCCTTCCTCTATTCCATAAACCTAAAGAAACACACATTTGACAAGGCTTTCGTAGGTGTTGTTGGCATTTCCAGGGGTAGCTGTGTGACCCTGGTGGTAGTGTGACCCTTCCTCTGTACCATAAACCTAAAGAAACACACATTTGACAAGGCTTTCGTAGGTGTTGTGGGCATTTCCAGGGGTAGCTGTGTGACCCTGGTGGTAGTGTGACCCTTCCTCTGTACCGTAAACCTAAAGAAACACACATTTGACAAGGCTTTCGTAGGTGTTGTGGGCATTTCCAGGAGTAGTTTACCGATACAGGGAATGGATATGTCTGATGGTATTGAGTTAGCCCATTGACAGCTGTACTTGGATGATTGACACATGTCGATCTGAAAGCAATGGAATAGTGGTCAAGGCGGGGAGAGCTTGCAACACACTCAAGGGAATGGCTTAATGGAAGGGAGAGCATGCAATATAAACGACTTAGAGCTCGCAGGGAACAGCGTCTGGCATTCTGAAAGCGTTGAACCTGATGTCAAGGGAATGGCCAAGGAAGGGAGAGCTTGTGATATGGGGTACTTGAACTCGTGGGGGTAGGATAGTGTCGGAACCGATGTCAAGGGAATGGCTTAGGAAGGGAGAGCTTGTGATATGGGGTACTTGAACTCGTGGGGGTAGGAGAGTGTTGGAACCGATGTCAAGGGAATGGTTTAGGAAGGGAGAGCTTGTGATATGAGGTACTTGAACTCGTGGGGGTAGGAGAGTGTTGGAAGCGATGTCAAGGGAATGGTTTAGGAAGGGAGAGCTTGTGATATGAGGTACTTGAACTCGTGGGGGTAGGAGAGTGTTGGAACCGATGTCAAGGGAATGGTTTAGGAAGGGAGAGCTTGTGATATGGGGTACTTGAACTCGTGGGGGTAGGATAGTGTTGGAACCGATGTCAAGGGAATGGCCAAGGAAGGGAGAGCTTGTGATATGGGGGACTTAGGGCTCAAGGTGCTGGTTATCATGTGTTTGAAGATACTCCAAACTTAACTAACCTAACCTAACAAAACCCCAAACAGTCAGTACTATAGATCTTGACTCAGAAAATTCATATATGCTTCCTTACTGATGAAACTTTCTATATAACGAGGTGAGGTCATTCTTTGTTGATTCATACCATAAGGTACTGGCTATCGTGAGTTTGAAGATACCCTAAACTTAACCTAACAAAAAAGAAAATTCATATATGCTTCCTTACTAATGCGACTTTCTGTACAACGAAGTGAGGCCATTCTTTGTTGATTCATACCATAAAGTGCTGGTTATCGTGTGTTTCAAGATACTGGTGGAACTGACATCAAGGTATTGGCTCAGTAAAGGAAAATTTGTAACATGGACGTTATAAATATAATAGAGAGAATTGAGTCTTATGTTGCTGGACCTGACATCGCGGGAAGGACTCAGAAAGGGATAGGAGAACCCAGGAAAGGATAGGGTGGGGGACGAGTACTGTGTGTGTGTGTGTGTGTGTGTGTGTGTGTTATTGATAGTTTTATAGTTATTTCGCCTGCTAATTCACATTTTTGTTTTCTTTATTTTGTTTTCTTGTATTTTAAAGTTGTGTGGGGGGGTGGGGGTAGGGGGGGGAGCCTCTGTGTGTGTGTGTGTGTGTGTGTGTGTGTGTGTGTGTGTGTGTGTGTGTGTGTGTGTGTGTGTTTGTTATTGATAGTTTTATAGTTATTTCACCTTCTAATTCACATTTTTGTTTTCTTGTTTTGTTTTCTTGTATTTTAAGGTTGTGTGTGGGGGGGAGATGGGGGGCGGGGGGAGCCTGTGTGTGTGTGTGTGTGTGTGTGTGTGTGTGTTTACGTTCCCGCCCTGTTGACCGTCCCCGCGGCAGCCGTTCATTATTCTTGTTATTGTTACTTTCGACAGGGACGGGCGGAGGAGGCGATGCCGGAGATAAGGGGATTAGAGGAGGAGGAGGAGGAGGAGGAGGAGGAGGGGAAGGAGAAGGAGGAGGGGAAGGAGAAAAGTGACGATGACAAGGCGTAGGAGGAGGAAGATGACGATGGTGATGAGTAGAAGGAGGAGGAGGAGGAGGAGGAGGAAGAGGAGGAAGAAGAAGAAGAAGAGGAGGAGTGTGAATGATGAAGCAAAAAAAATCTCCAAATAAAAAAAAAAAGCAGAAAAAAACAACCAAAAAACGACATCAAAACAAGAAAAAGAAATAAAAAAAACGAAATCAAAACAAGAAAAAGAAATAAACCAAAAAAACAACAATCAAAACAAGAAGAAAAAAAGTAAACAAACAAACAAAAAAGAAAAGGATGGGACAGTATATGACAATGGTACAGATGGTAACAGTGTCGGTAATGGTGTCGGTAATGGCGTTGGTAATGGCCGTATGGTGTTGGTAGGGACTTAGGACACACAATAATGGCACTGGGTATGGGGAGGGAGGACATGTGGGGGGGGGGGGACAAGGGGAGATAGCGAGCACAGATACAGGTCGTCAGGTAGTGTCCGGTAGCCTTTTCTCTGATTTTCCTCTCACCTGTCCTCACGAGATGCTATCCGCTGGTCATCTCTCTCTCCCTCCCAGCATCCTTCTCTCTCTCTCTCTCCCTTCCTCTCTCTCTCCCTCTCTCTCTCTCTTTACCTGATTTTGCTTTCACCTAAATGGACAAGATGCTATCCATGGGTCATTATAATCTCTCTCTCTCTCTCTCTCTCTCTCTCTCTCTCTCTCTCTCTCTCTCTCTCTCTCTCTCTCTCTCTCTCTCTCTCTCTCTCTCTCTCTCTCTCTCTCTCTCTCTCTCTCTCTCTCTCTCTCTCTCTCTCTCTCTCTCTCTCTTTCCTTTTTTCCATATTTCTTTTTCTTTCTTTTCTTTCATTAATTATTTCTCTCTCTCTCTCTCTCTCTCTCTCTCTCTCTCTCTCTCTCTCTCTCTCTCTCTCTATCTCTCTCTCTCTCTCTCTCTCTATCTATCTCTGTCTCTCTCTCTCTCTCTCTCTCTCTCTCTCTCTCTCTCTCTCTCTCTCTCTCTCTCTCTCTCTCTCTCTCTCTCTCTCTCTCTCTCTCTCTCTCTCTCTCTCTCGGCAGGACTCTCTGATATGCTAATTCTACCGTTTTTATTTAATTATTTTTCCCCCGGTGAGAGAGAGAAGAGAAGTTATTTATTTATTTATTTATTTATTTGTTTGTTTACCTTCGCTCCTGTAATTGCGTGAAGAGAAAGTGAAAGTGTGACCCCAATTTTTTCCTCCTATTGGTAATCGAAGAGAAGGAGGAGGAGGAGGAGGAGGAGGAGGAGGAGGTGAAAAGGGGGAGGGGAGGGAGGGAGAGGGAATGTTGATAAGGGGTGCAAAAACTGAAAGAGGGGGAGGAGGAAAGATGTGTAAGGAGAGGGAGAAATGGGAGAGAAAGGGAGAGATGAAGAATGCTGTGGGGGAGGGAAGGGAGAGAAGAGGGAGATAAGAGGATGGTTTTACGATAAGGGAGAGGAGAAGGAGGGAGGGGAGGCTGCAAGATTGGGAGATGAAGGAGATGAGGGATGCAATGGGTATATGTAGGGAGATGAAGAGAGAGGAGGAGGGAGATACGAGAGAGAGAAGGGAGAGAATGATGATAAGGGAGAGGGGAAGGAGGGAGAGGAGGCTGCAAGACTGGGAGATGAGGGAGATGAGGGATGCTGTGGGTACATGTAGGGAGATGAAGAAGAAGGGAAGGGAGATAAGAGAGAAAGAGAAGGGAGGGAATGATGATAAGGGAGAGGGGAAGGAGGGAGAGGAGGCTGCAAGATTGGGAGATGAGGGATACTGTGGGTTTAAGTAGGGGAGATGAAGAGAGATATGGGATGGGTATTGTATGGAATGCTGGTATGGGAGGGGAGATGGGAGGGTGATTATAGGACGGATAATGTATGGGAACCTATATCTATGTGTGTGCATATATACATACATAGATATAGAAAGAGATGGGAGGAATATTACAAGCTGGAAGATGATAGTTTATAAGATGGAGATGATGTTCTATGTAGATGGGGGAGGGAGATGAAGATGCTCTAGAGATGAGTTTATGATCTGGGATGCTGCATTAGAGATGAGAGGAGGTAGAGATGACTAGGATGGGAGATGAGAGATGGAGAGAGGCTGTAGGGTGCTGGAATGAAGTAGATAGGTGGAGGGCTCAATAGAAGTGGAGTATGAGGGTGGAGAAATCAAGTGGAGGAGGTAGGTGGAGGTAATTATCAGAAGTGGATGAGGAGGGAGGTAGAGAGAGTGGGAGGGAAAGGTGAAAGGGTTGAGGTGCAGCCTGCTGACCTTCTGGGGTGAAAGGTCAGGTCAGAACAGGTCACGTGTTTCCGAGCAAAAACAGCGGCAGCCAACGAGAGAAAGGGGAGAGCCATAATAAACATTGTCATTGGTCGGCTAATTCTCTCTCTCTCTCTCTCTCTCTCTCTCTCTCTCTCTCTCTCTCTCTCTCTCTCTCTCTCTCTGTTTCCCTTTATTTCTTCTTTTTTCCTTCATTCCTTCATTCATTTCTTTCTGTCTCTTTCTTTCTTTCTTTCTTTCCTTCTTTCTTTTTCTTTCTTCTCTCTCTCTCTCTCTCTCTCTCTCTCTCTCTCTCTCTCTCTCTCTCTCTCTCTCTCTCTCTCTCTCTCTCTGTTTCCCTTTATTTCTTCTTTTTTCCTTCATTCCTTCATTCATTTCTTTCTGTCTCTTTCTTTCTTTCCTTCTTTCTTTTTCTTTCTTCCTATCTATCTATCTATCTATCTATCTATCTATCTATCTATCTATCTTTCTTTCTTTCTTTCTTTCTTTCTTCTTTCTCTCTATCTTTATTTATAAGCCGTATATTATTTTTTATTTATTTTTATCTTTTTTCTTATTTGCTTCTCAACTTTTTATTATGTTTTCTTTCTTCCTCCTATTTCTCTCCCTTCCATATTTATTCCTCCTCCTCCTCCTCCTCCTCCTCCATTATCTCCTCCTTATCTGTTATCCTCCAATTTATCCCTCTTCATTTCCCTCATTCATTCCCATCGCTTCGCTAATGGAATGTCTATACAACTTTCCCGTTCCAATTTGTCACTGTATCGTCCATCAACTAATATGTTTGCTCTTTTGTTTTCATTCCAGAGGCGGTGGCGGAGTGGTTAGCGTGTCGACCTGGTGATCCCGTGGTCCCAGGTTCGAGTCCCGCCATACTAGGACGCTGACAAGGCTCTATACATGTTGTTCTGATCATCTCGTAACTCTTGACTTCAGTAAGAGTCATACATCACGGGAGACGAAGGTAGATTATGATTTAAAAAAAAAAAAATCTGTACATCAATAGCTTCATCTTTCTTTATATATTTGGTAACTTTTTTTTTATTGTTTTTCGCTATTTGTGTCCTCTCATCTACCTCTCCTTTTATTTTTACCTTTTATTTCAACGTTTTTATTTGTATTCTAAGTCTACCGCTCTATTTTATTTCTGTCTCTTTCCCTTTCATTTCTACCTCCTCTTCATTCTCAATCTCATATTTCTACCTTTTATTTCTGCCTTTAATTGTATCATCTCTTTTCATAAACGTATTTCTAAGCTTATTTTATCGTTTGCTTCTGTGTTGCTATTTTTATCACGGCAGACGAAGGTATGTTATGATTTTACTGGTATTTCTCTTTCTTTTTCATCAACTTCTTCATAATTTTTTTCATATATATTTGCAAGTTGTTTTTCTTCATCTATTTCTGGTGTTGATGTGAGGAGGAGGAGGAGATGAATATATAGATCAGAAAATGAAGGAAAAAAAAAGGAAACGGTTGGAGGAGGAGGAGGACAAGCAAGAGGAGGAGGAGGAGAAGGGGAAGGAAGTAGAAGAAAAAGAAGAATATAAAGAAAAATATTGCCGAAAAAGAAGAAAAAATTGCTGGCTTAGGAGGAGGAGAAGAAGGAGACGAAGGAAGAGAGAGGCACCAGGAGGAGGAGGAAGAAGAAAAAGAAGAGGAGGAGGAGGGGAAGGAAGGAGAAGAAGAAAGGGAAGAATATGGATTAAAAAAAACAGCGAAAAAGAGGAGAAATATTGCTGGTTTGAGGAGTTGGCGAAGGAGGATGAGGATGAGGAGGAGGAGGAGGAGGAGGAGGAGGAGGAGGAGGAGGAGGAGGAGGAGGAGGAGGAGGAGGAGGAGATAAGGAAGTCAGTCAGCATCTCCCACAAAGGATCGACTCAGGACACTTTTGACGGTAAATGCGTTTTCCAGACACAGCGAAATTTTGGAACCCACGCTCCGAGAATACAGGCAGGGAGAGAGAGAGAGAGAAGGAAAGGAAATAGAAGAGAGAGAAATATTTTAGGGTCTTGATGTTATCGCTTATCCTTTATTTATTCTGTTTTTATTCTCTTTCTTTCTTTCTTTTTTATTGTGTTTTATCAGAGTATTTCAACTTAAATATTTAGTATGAATAGTTTGTTTACTCTCTCTCTCTCTCTCTCTCTCTCTCTCTCTCTCTCTCTCTCTCTCTCTCTCTCTCTCTCTCTCTCTCTCTCTTTATAGCGGCGATTAATATGTATGAGGACATTAACGCGACCATGCTACTGAGAGAGAGAGAGAGAGAGAGAGAGAGAGAGAGAGCATTTTGTTTACACTGGGGTATAAATATGGCCATCAGACTACTACTACTACCACTACTACTACCTTCTTCCTCCTCCTACTACTATTACTACGTCTACTACTACCTCTACTACTACTACTACTGCAACTACTACTATCACCACCACCACTACTACTACTACTACTACTACTACTACTACTACTACTACTACTACTACTACTACTACTACTTCTGGTCTCGTCTCACCCACAGAATAATAAGCAAAAGAATTCAATGACGTCATCCATTGTTTGTTTACTTATTGACGCGGTTGCCAGAGGTACGATGTCCGTGGGCGGCATATGATAATGTTATGTTTTGAGGCGATGGCGGTGGTGGTGGTGGTGGTGACAGACGTATGTGGTTAGATTGAGGTTGTGGTTATGTTGGTAGTTGTGTTGGTTAATGTGTTGAATATTCTCTCTCTCTCTCTCTCTCTCTCTCTCTCTCTCTCTCTCTCTCTCTCTCTCTCTCTCTCTCTCTCTCTCTCTCTCTCTCTCTCTCTCTCTCTCTCTCTCTCTCTCTCTCTCTCTCTCTCTCTCTCTCTCTCTCTCTCTCTCTCTCTCTCTCTCTCTCTCTCTCTCTCTCTCTCTCTCTCTCTCTCTCTCTCTCTCTCTCTCTCTCTCTCTCTCTCTCTCTCTCTCTCTCTCTCTCTCTCAAACCAAAAAATTCCAACGAAATTTCTGAAAAGGCAAAATGTAAAATAAAAGTTAATCTAAACAGAAGCCAGTGTAAGCGTGAGACTAACACACACACGCACGCACGCACACACACACACACACGCACACACACAGACTCAGAATGAATAAATAAATAAATGAAACTGAATAAAAATGCTAACGAGAGAGAGAGAGAGAGAGAGAGAGAGAGAGAGGAGGGGGGAAGTTAGACATTTCGACTCGGCGCCAAAGAATTCCCGCGCAAAATATTTATTATTTAGACGCGCGTAACAAAACAATTATAAAGGATTGCAAAGAAGAAGCGGGAATTAAGGAACATGTGACAGAATTCATAAACTCTCTCTCTCTCTCTCTCTCTCTCTCTCTCTCTCTCTCTCTCTCTCTCTCTCTCTCTCTCTCTCTCTCTCTCTCTCTCTCTGTCTCTCTGTTATCTACCTTCATTATCGAGAGAGAGAGAGAGAGAGAGAGAGAGAGTATACGACACCCACACACACACACACACACACACACACACACACACACACACACACACGCTGCTGATCCCTTTAATCACGACGCGTTCGAGCAAAAAAAAAGTTACCAGGAAGGAAAGAAAGAAAAAAAAGAGAGAGAAAGGAAAATATTACATGCGAATTGAACGTCGGAAAATGGAGGGA
>NC_066519.1:11690489-11707989 GCF_024679095.1 Eriocheir sinensis
ATGGGAGATGCCCTTTAACGTAGACAAGTGCCAGGTCCTTCAAGTTGGAACAAAAAATAAAAAGTTCGATTACGAAATACGCGGCGTTAAACTCACAAGTGTTCAATGCGTTAAGGACCTGGGGATTAAAATCGCGTCAAACCTCAAATTCTCACATCAATGCATCGATGCAGCAAATAAAGCGAACAGAATGTTGGGCTTCATTAAAAGAAACTTTTTATTCAAAAATAAAGATGTAATACTTCCGCTCTACAATAGTTTAGTCAGACCCCACTTGGAATATGCGGTACAGTTTTGGTCTCCCCACCATGCAAAGGACATTGCTAAACTAGAAGGTGTTCAGCGTCGGGCAACGAAAATTATCCCTTCCTTGCGCAACAAATCCTACGAAGGCTTTCCACCCTTAACATGTTCTCTCTTGAGAAACGTCGCCTCCGAGGAAAACTGATCGAATGTTTTAAAATACTTAATGGTTTCACGAATGTAGACAGAACAAAATTGTTTATGATCGATGACACTTTGCGAACGAGGAACAATGGCACAAAACTCAAATGTAGACAAGTAAATTCAGACTGCACCAAATTTTTCTTCACCAACGTTGTAGTGCGAGAATGGAATAAGCTCCCACCATCAGTGGTCCAGTGTAACACGATTGACTCCTTTAAAAACAAGCTCGACCGTCACTTCCTTGAACTTAATATCAACTAGAGTAGAAAAGCAACATTTTGGAGCCATCTGATTAATGTAAAATCACTTAGGTTTAAGGACAGGCCACCTAGTCTGGACCATGGGGTCTGTGTGGTCTGATTTTCTATGTAAATTTATCTATGTAAATCTCTCTCTCAATATTCCTTCGTCACCTGGTCAGTTTCTTTTTTCCTCCACTTTTTTCCTCCTCTTCTCTCCTCTCTTCCTCTCTTTCTCTCTTCTTCCTGTTCATTACTATTCTTTTCCTTTTTTTTTCTCTCTCACACGTTTTCTCCTTTGTTCCTCCTCTTTTTTTTTGTTTTAGTATTTCTTTTTCATTTTTCTTCTCTTCCTTCTTTTCTCTCTCAAATTTCCTTCTCTTTTCTTTCTTTATCTTCACATCTCTTTCCTTCCTTTTATTATTTTCTCTCTCTTCTCCTCCCTTTTCCGCTTCCCTCCTTTTCCATTCCTCTTCCATCCCTTCCCTTCCCTACCCTTCCCTTTCCTTTCCTTCCCTTCCCCTCCCTTCCCTTCCCTTCCCTTCCTCTCTCCTCCCTTCCCTTCCCCCCCCTTCCCTTCCCCTTGCTTTCATTCCCATTCCTTCCCTACTTTTCCCTTCCCTTCCTTTCCCTTCCCATTCCTTCTCTTCCCTTCCCCTCGCTTCCCTTCCCTTCCCTTCCCTTCATCTATGCGTGCAAAGGTTGTGGAGAGAGAGAGAGAGAGAGAGAGAGTTATTTTTATTTTCTCTGTTTTTTGTTGGTTGGGGGAATGGAAAAGAAGTTTGCTGGCCTTTGAATCTCTCTCTCTCTCTCTCTCTCTCTCTCTCTCTCTCTCTCTCTCTCTCTCTCTCTCTCTCTCTCTCTCTCTCTCTCTCTCTCTCTCTCTCTCTCTCTCTCTCTCTCTCTCTCTCTCTCTCTCTCTCTCTCTCTCTCTCTCTCTCTCTCTCTTGTGTGTGTGTGTGTGTGTGTGTGTGTGTGTGTGTGTGTGTGTGTGTGTGTGTTCGTATGTGTGTGTCGTAATGGCTTTAGAACTGAATGTAGGTGACAGAAATTGGTTGTGGTCAGAGAGAGAGAGAGAGAGAGAGAGAGAGAGAGAGAGAGGGAGAGAGGAGAGAAAAAAAGAGAGAGAAGCAAGAGAGATTTAGTTTCATCCCCTTTTTGTCTCTCTCCCTCCTCCTCCTCCTCCTCTTCCTCCTCCTCCTCCTCCTCCTCCTCCTCCTCCTCCCTGCCAATCAGCGGGGCTCACGGGCAAGGTGTCTGTCCCTCTCACTCTCCTGTCCCGCCTCGCTGATGGCTGACTTATTAAACTTTCTCGGGTATTTTTGTTTTCATTTTATTTTTATAGTTTGCCTTTTATTATGTTCGTTTATTGCTTATGTTTATTGAGTATCTTGTGTTTTCTTTCCTTTCCAGTTTTTTCCTCTTTTTGTTCTGTCGCTCCATCTTTTTCCTTTTCTTCCTTTCATTTCATATTCTTTTTTCTTTTTCTTTTCATGTACTTTATTTTTTAATTTTTTCCTTCTATTCCTTTTCCTTCTTCCATTTCATATTCGTTTTCTTCTTTTTTATTTACTTCTTATATTTTCTCCTCTTTCCTTTTCCTTCTGCTCCCATCATCAATATATAATCATTAACTAATTCATTTCTTTACGTTATATATATTTTTTTGGATCGGTTTTTACGAAGGACATTTTTCCCTCATTACAGTTACCACACACGTATAATAATTAGGAGGGAATTTTTAGGCCCTCAAAAAAGCTCCCATCAACAATATATTATCATTTACTATTTCATTTCTCTACGTTATCTATTTTTTTGGTTCGGTTTTCACGCGAAGGACATTTTTCCCTCAATAAAGTTAAAACACACGTATAATAATTAGCAGGGAATTCTTATGCCTCCCAAAATGCTCCCATCATCAATATATTATCATTAACTAATATATTTCTTTACGTTATATATATTTTTTTGGATCGGTTTTTACGAAGGACATTTTTCCCTCATTACAGTTACCACACACGTATAATAATTAGGAGGGAATTTTTAGGCCCTCAAAAAAGCTCCCATCAACAATATATTATCATTTACTATTTCATTTCTCTACGTTATCTATTTTTTTGGTTCGGTTTTCACGCGAAGGACATTTTTCCCTCAATAAAGTTAAAACACACGTATAATAATTAGCAGGGAATTCTTATGCCTCCCAAAATGCTCCCATCATCAATATATTATCATTAACTAATATATTTCTTTACGTTATATATATTTTTTGGGTTCGGTTTTTACGCTAAGGATATTTTTCCCTCATTACAGTTACCACACACGTATAATAATTAGCCGGGAATGTGTGTGTGTGTGTGTGTGTGTGTGTGTGTGTGTGTGTGTGTGTGTGTGTGTGTACTGGATTTTTAGGCCCTCAAAAAAATTGCCATCATCTTTATATTTTCATTTCCTTTCTTTCTTTTCCTGTCTATTTTGTTTTCTTCCTTTCCTTCCTGGTTTTTCCTTTTCCTCGTTTTCTGGTGTTGTCTTTATCTTTTCCTTCATCTCCTCTCTCTCTCTCTCTTTTTCTCCTCTATTTTGATCATCCATTTTCTTCTCTTTTTTCCTCTTATTTTCCTTCTTCCTCTTTCTATTTAATTTTCTACTTCTGTTTTTCTTTTTTTTCTCTCCTTCCTTACATCTTTTTCTTTTCCTGTAATCTTTTCCTTCATCTCCTCTCTCTCTCTTTTTCTCCTCTATCTTGATTATCCATTTTCTCCTCCTTTTTCCCCTTATTTTCCTTCTTCCTCTTTCTATTTAATTTTCTACCTCTGTTTTTCTTTTTTTTCTCTCCTTCCTTGCATCTTTTTCTTTTCCTGTATTATTTTCCTTCATCTCCTCTCTCTCTCTTTTTCTCCTTTATCTTGATTATCCATTTTCTTCTCTTTTTTCCTCTTATTTTCATTCTTCCTCTTTTCATTTAATTTTCTACTTCTGTTTTTCTTTTTTTTTCTCTCCCTGCTAACATCTTTTTTTCTTTTCCTGTATTATTTTCCTTCATCTCCTCTCTCTCTCTTTTCCTCCTCTTTCTCTATTATCCATTTCCTTCTCTTTTTTCCTCTTATTTTCCTTCTTCCTCTTTCTATTTAATTTTCTACTTCTGTTTTTCTTTTTTTTCTCTCCTTCCTTGCATCTTTTTCTTTTCCTGTATTCTTTTCCTTCATCTCCTCTCTCTCGCTTTTCCTCCTCTTTCTCTGTTATCCATTTCCTTCTCTTTTTTCCTTTTATTTTCATTCTTCCTCTTTTCATTTAATTTCTACTTCTGTTTTTCTTTTTTTTCTCTCCCTGCTAACATCTTTTTCTTTTCCTGTATTCTTTTCCTTCATCTCCTCTCTCTCTCTTTTCCTCCTCCTTCTTTACTTTTTATTTTCCTTCTTCCTCTTTTCATTTAATTTTCTACTTCTGTTTTTCATTTTTTCTCTCCCTGCTAACATCTTTTTCTTTTCCTGTATTCTTTTCCTTCATCGCCTCTCCTCTCTTTTCCTCCTCTTTCTTGATCATCCATTTCCGTCTCCTTTTTTTCTCCCTTTTCTTTACTTTTTATTTTCCTTCTTCCTCTTTTCATTTAATTCTTTCTTCTTTTTCCTTCACCTCTTCTCCTCCTCTCCTTCCTTCATCATCCTCTTCCTCTGTTTCCTTTTCTTCCGACAATCAATTTCCTCTCTTTTCCTCCTCCTTTTCATCCTTCCTTCCTTCCTTCCTTCCTCCTGTCAATTCCCCTCATCCTCCTCTTCCTCTTCCTTTCCTTCTGACACTTCAAATAACACTCAATCAATCAATTCCTCTTCCTCTCCTCTTCCTCCTCCTCCTCCTCCTCCTCCTCCTCCTCCTCCTCCTCCTCCTCTCCCTTTACAACCTAAATCTATACAAATGGTTTTACTCTTTCCCCTCTTTCCTCCCCTATACCTCTCTCTCTCTCTCTCTCTCTCTCTCTCTCTCTCTCTCTCTCTCTCTCTCTCTCTCTCTCTCTCTCTCCCCCCCCCCCCCCCATCCCAATCCCAGTGTGTGGCAGCGGGGGGACTCGAACCTGGGTATTCCTGGACGCGGTGCCGGCACGCTAACCACTCAGCCACCGCCTCATGTCTTTCTTTTCCTTGTCCTTCGCTTATTTCCTTTTTTCCTCTTTCCTTTCATTAATTTTCTCTTATTTTCCTACTTTTTCATTAATTATTTTTTTTCCTGCATTTCCTTGCCTTACCTTACCTTACCTTACCTTACCTTACCTTACCTTGCCTTGCCTTGCTATACCTTTCCTTACCTTCCCTAACCTTCCCTTCCCTTCCCTTCCCTTACATGACCTTACATGACCTTACCTTACCTAACCTTACCTTACCTTACTTTACCATGCCTTACCTTACTATATCTTACCTTACCTTACCTTCCCTAACCTTCCCTTCCCTAACCTTCCCTTCCCTTGCCTTTCCTTCCCTTTCCTTCCCTTCCTTTCCCTTTCCTTCCTTTCCCTTCCATTATCATTCCTTCCCTTCCCTTCCCTTCCCTTTCCTTCCCTTCCCTTACTTCTCTTATTATATTTTATTTCTTCTCTTTCTTATTCCTTTTCCTTCCTTCCTTCCTTCCTTCGTTCCTTCAGTTCCTCTTACCTTGCCTTACCTTCCTCCTTCATTTCCCTCTCCTCTCCTCCTTCCTCCCTCCTTTCCTCCTTTCCTCCACATATCTCCCTAACAGCATGCTTACCTTCCCTCTTACCTCCTTTTCCCATTAGTACCTCCTCCTCCTCCTCCTCCTCCTCCTCCTCCTCCTCCTCCTCCTCCTCCTCCTCCTCTTACACACTCATTCACAGTCCAAAAATGTTTACCCTCCTTCACCTCCTTACCATCTCTCTCTCTCTCTCTCTCTCTCTCTCTCTCTCTCTCTCTCTCTCTCTCTCTCTCTCTCTCTCTCTCTCTCACTCTCTCTCGCTCTCTCTCTCTCTCTCTCTCTCTCTCTCTCTCTCTCTCTCTCTCTCTCTCTCTCTCTCTCTCTCTTTCTCTCTCTCTCATAATTTCTCTTTCCATTTCTTTCTCTCTCTCTTTACTCTCCCCCCTCTTTCTCCTCCTTCCTTCTCTCCTTCCTTCCTCATCCTCCCTCCTTCCTTCCCTCCCCTTTTCTCTCCTCTCCCTCCCTTCCCCTATCTTTCCCTATCTTCCCCTCCCTCCCTCCTTCCCTTTCCTTCCCATATGTCCCTCTCCTCTTCCCCTTCCTCTCCCTCCCTCTCCCTCCCTTTCTCTCCCTTCCCTCCCTCTCTCCCTCCCGAGATGTGTTATCAAGCGGCCAGCAGCGCCATTCTTGTGTCCATTCTCTGTTCTTCTCCGGGATCTTGATAACGTAATTTATTTTTGTTCTCTCTCTCTCTCTCTCTCTCTCTCTCTCTCTCTCTCTCTCTCTCTCTCTCTCTCTCTCTCTCTCTCTCTCTCTCTCTCTCTCTCTCTCTCTCTCTCTCTCTCTCTCTCTCTCTCTCTCTCTCTCTCTCTCTCTCTCTCTCTCTCTCTCTCTCAGCCCTTGGAGAGAGAGCGGAGGTGGATTAGTGGGGAAGGAAGAGGCAGAGGAGGAGGAGGAGGAGGAGGAGGAGGAAGAGGAGGAGGAGGAGCGAGGGTTGTGTAGGGAAAGAAAGGGAAGAAAGGAAGGGAGAGAGAAAGGGAGTTGATGAGGTGAAAGGGAGGATAGTGGAAGAGGAGGATAGTGGAAGAGGAGGAGGAGGAGGAGGAGGAGGAGGAGGAGGTAAAGAACAAGTCAAAGTTAAGAGGTAAAGTTTAGCGGGTACAGAGAGAGAGAGAGAGAGAGAGAGAAGATATGTAAACAGTTATAATATCCCTTCTCGTTTTCCTCTCTTCCTCCTCCTCCTCCTCCTCCTCCTCCTTCTCTCCTCCTCCTCCTCTAACTTTCCTTTGTTATCCTCTCCTGCTCATCTTCTTTTACCTCCTACTACTTTATCCTCCTCCTCCTCCTCCTCCTCCTCCTCCTCCTCCTCCTCCTTTATGGTTAACCTCGTCCTGTCAACAAGTCATTCGAAGAAGCAAAAATCTCTCTCTCTCACTCTCTCTCTCTCTCTCTCTCTCTCTCTCTCTCTCTCTCTCTCTCTCTCTCTCTCTCTCTCTCTCTCTCTCTCTCTCTCTCTCTCTCTCTCTCTCTCTCTCTCTCTCTCTCTCTCTCTCTCTCTCTCTCTCTTTTTTTCTTTCTTTATTTTTACATCTTACATATTGCAAATGAGTACATATATGTCGATGAGCAGGCAACAACCCGCCGCTGAAATCTCTCTCTCTCTCTCTCTCTCTCTCTCTCTCTCTCTCTCTCTCTCTCTCTCTCTCTCTCTCTCTCTCTCTCTCTCTCTCTCTCTCTCTCTCTCTCTCTCTCTCTCGCTAACTCTCTCTCTCTCTCTCTCTCTCTCTCTCTCTCTCTCTCTCTCTCTCTCTCTCTCTCTCTCTCTCTCTCTCTCTCTCTCTCTCTCTCTCTCTCTCTCTCTCTCTCTCTCTCTCTCTCTCTCTCTCTCTATATCTCTCTCTCTCTCTCTCTCTCTCTCTCTCTCTCTCTCTCTCTCTCTCTCTCTCTCTCTCTCTCTCTCTCTCTCTCTCTCTCTCTCTCTCTCTCTCTCTCTCTCTCTCATTAAATTTATCCTGCCTTATCTTACATTATCTTATCTTTCCTTCCCTTCCCTTCCCTTCCCTTCCCTCCCATTCTCTTCCCTCCTCTAGTCATTTTTTTCGCTTCCTATCAATTTCTCTTCCTTCCCTTCCCTTCTCTTCCATTCCTTTACTTTCCCATTCTATCTTCCCTTCCCAGTCATTCCCTTCCCTTCCTTTCCCTTCCTTTCCTCCCTTCCCATCCTCCCAAGCTCAGCGTCGCCTCGCCTCCCAAGTGTGTGTAAACTCTGGGCTCTCAAGTGGCATAAGTTTTGAGGCGTGTGTCGGGGCGTGTTTATACAAGGGGGTGAGGGGGGGGCGAAGGGAGGAAGAGGGGGAGCAGGAAGGTTGTTGTTGTGGGGGTGAGAGCTGGAGGGGGGGGAAGACTTGGAAGGGCGAGGTTATTGGGGAGTGTAATGGAAGGATGGGAAAGGGGACGAAGTGGGGAGGAAGAGGAGGAGGAGGAAGAGGGGGAGGGAGGAAAGGTTGGGGATATAGAATCGGACGAGGTAGAGGGATGGGGAAAGGGTGGGGAGGTGGGGAGGGGAAATATGGGAGCTTGTTTGTGGATGGGGTGGGAAAGGAACGATGGGGGTAGTGGGGAGGATGTCTGGGAAGGGGAGGGGTATGGAAAGGAAGGTGAGGAGGAGGGGAGAGGATTGGGGTGATGGGGTGGGATGTGGAAAGGGAGGAAGGGGTGTGTGGGGAGGAAAGGATTGGGGAGAGGGGGAGGGTGTGGGAGGGGGGGGGGTAGAATGAGCTTGCTTTTAGGGGTTTTGAGAAATAAGTGTTTGTGTTTGTTGGGTTTACTACTACTACTACTACTACTACGACTACTACTATTACTACTACCACTACTACTACAACTACTACTACTGCTACCACCACTACCACCACCACTGCTACTACTACTACTACTACTACTACTACTACTATTACTACTACCACCACCACCACTACTACTACTACTACTACTACTACTAATAATAATAATAATAATAATAATAATAGCGATAATAACAATAATAGTAGTAGCAGTAAAAAGCACTCCAACACGTCAAGCGCAGAGTTCACAAAGTTTAATATCCGGGTAAGAAAATGTATTAAAAAAGTAGTTGGTAACGTTAGAGAGAGAGAGAAAAAAAAAAAAAATTCAAAATATGATATAGACTTGATTTTTATTTTTTTTACCTATTTTTTTTTTCCGGAGCGGCCAAGGTCTGTGTCACGAGATTTGGAAAACGTGATGTGTATATATATATTTTTTTTTTTGGCCTCGCGAGTTAACTTTTTTTACTTTCTGTTCTTTCTCTTTTCTTTTTTTTTCATTTTTATTCTTCGTTATATATATTTTTTTGTCGTTGTTGTGTTTCTCGTTTCTCTCCCCTTCTCTTTCTGTGTTATTATTTTTTGTTTTTTTCGTCTATATATTTTTTTCCGGCCTCTCAGTCTCATCAACTCGCTAATAAAAAAAAACTCACCATGGCTTCATTTTTTTTTCTTATATCCTTTTTCCTTTTTTTGACCTGTTTTTTTATATATATTTTTTCGTCTATTTTCGTCTATGTTATTTTCGTGTTTTTTCGTATATATATTTTTTTTCCCGGCCTCTCAGTCTCATCAATTCGCTAATAAAAAAACTCACATGGCTCTTCATTTTTTTCTTATATCCTTTTTCCTTTTTTTGACCTGTTTTTTTTATATTTTTTTCGTCTATTTTCGTCTATGTTATTTTCGTGTTTTTTCGTCTATATATTTTTTCCCGGCCTCTCAGTCTCATCAATTCGCTAATAAAAAAACTCACATGGCTCTTCATTTTTTTCTTATATCCTTTTTCCTTTTTTTGACCTGTTTTTTGGGGGTGTTTTTTCGTCTATTTTCGTCTATGTTATTTTCGTGTTTTTTCGTCTATATATTTTCCGGCCTCTCAGTCTCATCAATTCGCTAGTTAAAAAACTCACATGGCTCTTCATTTTTTTCTTATATCCTTTTTCCTTTTTTTGACCTGTTTTTTTGGGGGGGGTTTTCGTCTATTTTCGTCTCTGTTATTTTCGTGTTTTTTCGTATATATATTTTTTCCCGGCCTCTCAGTCTCATCAATTCGCTAATAAAAAATAAAAAAACTCACCATGGCGCTCATCTTTTTCTTATATCCTTTTTCCTTTTATTGACCTTTATTTATATATATTTTTTCGTCTCTATTTTCGTCTATGTAATTATCGTGTTTTTTCGCTTTTATATTTTCCGGCCTCAGTCTCATCAATTCGCTAATATTTTTTCGTCTATTTTCGTCTCTGTTATTTTCGTGTTTTTTCGTCTATATATTTTCCGGCTCTCAGTCTCATCAATTCGCTAATTAAAAAACACACCATGGCTCTTCATTTTTTACGTATATCTTTTTTCATTGTTACGTTTTTCTGCCGTGTTTGCGGTTGGCCGGGCCGCTAATCACCGCTCATTAGTTAATTCCGCGGCAAACAGTGGACGGTAATGCGGCCGAAGGATTGGATTAATGAAGGAATATAATCTGTGCCGCCCAAATGTGCCTGATTAATAGTATTGTCATTATTATCATTGCTATTATTGCTATGTATGCTGTTATGTATATATATGTATGCTATTTTTTCTTATATATTTTTTCACCTCTCAACAACGTCGGTTCACTAAAAAAAACATCATGGCTATTGTTTTTTTCGTATATTCTTTTAACTTTTTATCTGGTTATTATTATTATTGCTCTATTACTACTACTACTACTACTACTACTACTACTACTTTTGTTAATGTAAGGGAAGAGAAGGGAAGGGAAGGAAGGAAAAGGAAAGGGAAGGGATGAGAAAGGAAGAGAAGGGTAGGGAAGGGAGGGGTATGGAAATGGAAAGGAAGGGATGGTAGAGGAAGGGAAGGGAAGGGAGGGGAAGGGAAAGAAGGGAAATGGAATGAAAGAGAAAAGGAAGGGAAACTAAAAGAGAGGGGAAGGAAATTACAACTATCATCATCATTATTACCATTATTATTATTATTATTATTATTATTATTATTATTATTATTATTATTATTATTATTATTATTATTATTATTATTATTATTATTACTCCGGGCGCCCTAAGTTCATTTTCGCTGGAATGCAACTTTCGCGGCGTTGGTAACTTTGTGGGAATTTGGATTTTGTTAAGGCAAGCTGCGGCCCTTTGAAGAGAGAGAAGGGTGAGGGAGAATGGAGAGAGAGTGAAGGGTACAGAGAGAATGGAAGAGAGAGAGAGAGAGGGGGGTAGGGGTTATGTCAACTTGGTGTTAAGAAGTTTTGCTGTGTTAAGACGAAACCCTTGAAAGTTATCTCTCTCTCTCTCTCTCTCTCTCTCTCTCTCTCTCTCTCTCTCTCTCTCTCTCTCTCTCTCTCTCTCTCTCTCTCTCTCTCTCTCTCTCTCTCTCTCTCTCTCTAATCCTCTTTGTCCTTCAACGCGGAGATTCTAATTAATTTTAAAGGTATTTGGCTGTCACGTCTACAATAATAAGGAAAGGGTCTTTCTCTCTCTCTCTCTCTCTCTCTCTCTCTCTCTCTCTCTCTCTCTCTCTCTCTCGAAGTGGTAATGTTTTTTTGGGGTGTTTCGTCTCAAATTCTTCGTAACTTCTGGTTCTTTTTCTTCCTCCTCCTCCTCCTCCTCCTCCTCCTCCTCCTCCTCCTCTTCCTCCTCCTCTTTCTTCTTTTTCTCTTTTTCTTTTCATTCGTTTTTTTCTACCCAACATTTTTGCCTATTCATTCCACCACCATCAGCACCTCCTCCTCCTCCTCTTCCGCCTCCTCCTCCACCTCCTCCTCCTCCTCCTCCTCCTCTTCTGCAATTGACAACACAAACTTTATATTTTCCAACACGCCAAAGAAAGTATTTATTTATTCCTTTTATTTATTCAACTGTTTATCCTTTTCTTTATCTGTATTGGGGTTCGAACCGAGGCCATAAGTTTCACGAGTCGATTCCTTTAGCCACTCTGCCAATCCCACTCCGCGTCTGTTTCTGAAGGAGTGATTGAAAAAGGAAATAAGAGAGAGGAAATGTTGAAGTGGGAACTGTAAGATTTTTTTTTCTCTCACTTTCCAATTAGAGATATCTTTTACAGCCTCTCTCTCTCTCTCTCTCTCTCTCTCTCTCTCTCTCTCTCTCTCTCTCTCTCTCTCTCTCTCTCTCTCTCTCTCTCTCTCTCTCTCTCTCTCTCTCTCTCTCCCCCCCCCCTTTCATTCCTTACTCAGCTTCTTTTTCCATCTTCTTCTCTCCCTTCTTTCCCTCCCTTCCCTTTCCTCCCTCTCTCTCCCTCTCTCTCCCTTTTTCTCTCTCCCTTCCTCCAATCTCTCTCTCTCTCTCTCTCTCTCTCTCTCTCTCTCTCTCTCTCTCTCTCTCTCTCTCTCTCTCTCTCTCTCTCTCTCTCTCTCTCTCTCTCTCTCTCTCTCTCTCTCTCTCTCAACAGTAATCAGAATTATACTATTAATTAGAAGCTATGCAGGTATACAGGAGGAGGAGGAGGAGGAGGAGGAGGAGGAGGAAGAGGAAGAGGAAGAGGAAGAGGAGGAGGAGCAATAGGAGGAGGAGGAGGAGGAGGAGGAGAGCAAGAAGCCCATCTGATACACGCAATCTTGGCAATCAGTGAAAGAGAGAGAGAGAGAGAGAGAGAGAGAGAGAGAGAGAGATGGAAGGAAATGAAATAAAGAAAGTGAATGAAATATCTTAAATTCCACCTTTCTGACATAATAGAAGGAACAAAATATGCCCAGAAAAAGGAATAAAGGAGAATGAAAGAAATTAAAAGAGAATAAAAGGGAAAGGCATGTAAGGGAAGACTTGAAAGAGGTTTAGAAGATGAAGGCATGGATGAAATAGAGTAATAAAGATGGGAGATGGGAAATAAAAAGATTTGCAACGTAAAGGATTGGACACAGAGAAGGAATTACAGTGAAGATGAAAGTCTAAATAAAAAAAAGAGGAGACGGTGGCAGAGTGGTTAACGTGTGGTCGCAGAATCTAGGAGGTCCCAGGTTCGAGCCCCCCCAGCCGCTACAAACAAACTTGACCTTATTTAGTCACCGCCGCGTGGCCTAAGACTACCCACATGCTGTCCTGAAGGCCACCATACATACATACATACATACATACATACACACACACACATACATACATACATACATACATACATACGCACATTCAATAAACAGGAAAACATATCAAATGGAAAAATAATTGATCAGAAAAAACGTTACAGAGAAAATATCGAAGCCCGAGCGTTTCAAAGAGCAATATTTATGATGAGCGATCGAGGCGGCGTGGCTGGGGGGGTGGGGACATGAACAGAGGGAAGGCGAGGGGCGGGGGAGGGGAGGGTAGGGGCGAGGCGGGGGAGGGTCGGGGCAAACATCAATATTTAGCATCAATTAAGCATCGCATACATTATACACGCACCTGTTGCACGCCGCGGCCGCTGGCTTCTGTGTGGCTGTCGTTATTGTTGTTTATTACTATTGTTTATTTAGCATTATTATTATTGGTGTTTTCGTCGTTGTGGTAGTAGTAGTGGTAGTGGTGGTGGTGGTGGTGTTAGAGGTAGTAATAGTAGTAGTAGTAGTAGTAGTAGTAGTTGCATCCTTATCAGAGTATAATCTTTTAGCTTTTTTTTCTTTTTTCTTCTTCTTTTACGCTGGGGTGCCTGGTGGTCGGCCCCAGCCCGTCATGACGCAGGCAAGTGTTTATAGAGGTGCCATCTTGCTTGCCTCATGCTGCCCCCCGGAGCTCATTTCTGAGCCTCTCTTAGAGGGAGACTCCACAGTCCAGGTTGACAGGTGGTCTTCAGGACAGCATGTGGGTAGCCTTGGGCCACTCGGCGGGGACTGAAAACGCCAAGCTGTGGCGGCAGGCAGGACTCGTCCTCCTGCACGCGGCGCCGGCACGCTAACCACTCAGCCACCGCGTCAAGGGAGGCGGCGGCTACTACTACTTCTACTTTGCTATTGCGCTGGACATATCAAAAGCTTTTGATAGGGTCTGGCACAAATCTTTGCTTTCTAAACTACCCTCCTACGGTTTCTATCCTTCTCTCTGTACCTTTATCTCCAGTTTCCTTTCTGACCGTTCTATTTCTGCCGTGGTAGACGGTCACTGTTCTTCCCCTAAATCTATTAACAGTGGTGTCCCACAGGGTTCTGTCCTATCTCCCACTCTTTTTCTGTTGTTCATTGATGATCTTCTTTCCAAAACGAACTGTCCTATCCATTCCTACGCCAATGATTCCACTCTGCATTATTCAACTTCTTTTAATAGAGACCCACCCTTCAGGAACTTAACGACTCAAGGCTGGAGGCTGCAGAACGCTTAGCCTCAGCCCTTACTATTATTTCCGATTGGGGCAAGAAGAACCTGGTGTCCTTCAACGCCTCAAAAACACAGTTTCTCCACCTATCCACTCGACACAATCTTCCCAACAACTATCCCTATTCTTTGACAACACCCAGCTATCACCTTCCTCAAATCTATACATTCTCTGACTATCCTTAACTCAAAATCTCAACTGGCAACGTCATATCTCATCTCTTACTAAATCAGCTTCCTCGAGGCTGGGAGTTCTGTACAGTCTCCGCCAGTTCTTCTCCCTGCACAGTTGGTGTCCATATACAGGGGCCTTGACCGCCCTCGTATGGAATTTGCATCTCATGTGTGGGGGCTCACTCACACAGCTCTTCTGGACAGAGTGGAGGCTAAGGCTCTTCGTCTCATCAGCTCTCCTCCTCATACTGATAGTCTTCTACCTCTTAAATTCCGCCGCAATGTTGCCTCTCTTTCTATCTTCTATCGATATTTCCACGCTGACTGCTCTTCTGAACTTGCTAACTGCATGCCTCCCCCCTCCGCGGCCCCTTTGCACTCGACTTTCTACTCATGCTCATCCCTATACTGTCCAAACCCCTTATGCAAGAGTTAACCAGCATCTTCACTCTTTCATCCCTCACGCTGGTAAACTCTGGAACACTCTTCCTTCATCTGTATTTCCTCCTGCCTACAACTTAAACTCTTTCAAGAGGAGGGTATCAGGACACCTCTCCTCCCGAAACTGACCTATCTTTCGGCCACCTCTTTGGATTCTTTTTAGGAGCAGTGAGTAGCGGGCTTTTTTTTTTATTAATGTTTGCTTTTTGTGTGCCCTTGAACTGTCTCCTTTGCTGTAAAAAAAAAAAAAAAAAAAAACTACTACTACTTATATACATAACATCAATATCCATTCACTAACATGTAATAAATAAACGAGTTTGACAAACACACACACACACACACACACACACACACACACACACACACACACACACATGCATAAATTCACATCCACGGTAAAAAAAAAAGAACAAATAATGAAAAAAAAGCAGCCTTGAAAAAAATAATAAAAGGGTCCAATATTTATCTATCTATTCATGTGTTTATCTATTTGCATTAGCCGCCGTTTTACGTGTTGTGTTTGCGTCGTACGTTGCCGGGATGGGAATTGCTGTTTAGGGCGAAATGCTTTACGAGCGCGGCGCAAATATGTATTCTTTTGCGGGGGCGGCGGGAAGGGGGAGTTTGGGGGCGTGCTATTAGTATTACCTGTGATATTATTATTATTATTATTATTATTATTATTATTATTATTATTATTATTGTTTTGTTTATTAATTTTTGTTTATTTTTGTGTGCTCGTTTTCGCGTTTTTTTTTTTCTCCACAATTTTCTTTTCCTATATTTCCTCTTCTCTTTTTTCTTTTTTTTCCCTATGCAATTTCTGTTTCATTTTCATTCCATTGTATTTTTTTCTGTTTTCTGTTTTCTCTTTGTTTCTCCTCTTTATTACTCCTCTTTTTTTCTCTTTTTTTCATATTTTTTTGTTTATATTTCTTTTCTCTTCTCTTCCTTTTTTTCTCTTCCTCTCTCTTCTTTTTCTCTTTGTATTATTGTCTTTCCTCTTTCTCTTCCTTTTTCTCTTCTTTTCTCTTCTTCTTCCCTTTATATCAGTCTTTTCTCCTTTCTCTTCATTTCTCTTCTTTTTTCTTTTTCTTTTATTGTCTTTTCTCTTTTCTCTTCCTCTTCTCTTCTTTTCTCTTCCTTTCACCTCTTCTTTCTCCTCTTTATTTCCTCTTTTCTCATTTATATATTCTCTTATTTTTTCCATTATTTTTTATTATTCATTTTTTGTCCTCTATTTAAATTTAATTCTTCCGGCGCGAAGCGAATAAATAAATAAATAAATAAATAAATAAATAAATAAATATATGTTGGGAGGGAAAGGTTATCATTATTATTATTATTATTATTATTATTATTATTATTATTATTATTATTATTATTATTATTATTATTATTATTATTATTATTATTATTATTATTATTATCATTACTATCATTATTATTATTATTATTATTACATTGTTTTCGTTTATTCTGATTTTACGATTTCAGCATTGTACTATTCTTCTTCCTCCTCCTCCTCCTCCTCCTCCTCTTCCTCCTCGTCCTCGTCCGCCTCCTATTCCTCCAGAGATTTCAGCTTTTACTATGATTCCTCCTCGTTTTCTCCTTCTTCCTCCTCCTCCTCCTCCTCCTCCTCCTCCTCCTCCTCCTCCTCGTGTGGTGATAAACATTCTTTGATCTACGCGACCGGAAGGGAAACTTTGTAAAATGCCTACTCCTCCTCCTCCTCCTCCTCCTCCTCCTCCTCCTTCTGTTGTTATTCCTCCTCTTCTTCCCTCTGTTTCTTTATATCAGTAGTAGAACCTCTCCTCCTCCTCATTGTTCAGAGGTAGTTAAAACTGCAAACAAATTGGTTGGCTTCATCGGACGAGTCTTTAATAATAAATCGGAAAAAGTAATATTAAAACTGTATAATTCGTTGGTTCGACCCCGTCTAGAGTACTGTGTACAGTTTTGGTCTCCCTACTACAGAAAAAGACATAGAAAAGTTGGAACGGGTTCAACGAAGAGTAACAAAGATGATTCCTAGGTTGAGAAATTTATCATATGAACAAAAGGCTTAAAGTAAATTTATTCAGCCTATCAAAACGACGAATGCGAGGCGATCTAATAGAAGTGTTTAAAATGTTCAAAGGATTCAGTGATATTAATGCGGAAGATTACTTTACAATTGATCGATCAAATAGAACAAGAAGAAATCACAATTTGAAGATAAGTGGTAAAAGATTCTCGTCGCACGAAGCTAAACACTTCTTCTTCAATCGAGTTGTTAATGTTTGGAACTCTCTACCTTGTGATGTCGTTGATAGTACAACAGTTACGGCCTTCAAGAATAGATTAGACAAGTGTTTTGAATCCAACCAGCAACTAAGATATTACTCATTGTCGTAATAACGTTAAGTTCTTTCGAATACTGGTGTCCTTGTCCGCTTTTATTGCCCGGTTAGTGGTAGCAGTAATGGTAGTTCTTTCCTCTTTCCTACATAAATTCCATGCAGTTTTTCCATGCTGCATGGTTCTTTTTCCTTTCCTGCCAGCTTTGGCTGGAGGGATGAAATTGAGGAGGAGCCTTCGCCTTTGCTGTCCTTCATCTTCCACCTTTGATTAGATAGTTAGTGTAGCTTGTCACAAACAACCTCGAAAGGACCAGCAGGTCTGCTGTTGTTTGTTCTTCCTTTGTGTTCCTTTGTGTTCCTCTTCCTCCTCCTCCTCTTCCTCCTCCTCCTCTTCCTCCTCCTCTTCCTCCGCCTCCCTAATTTAATAACGTCGATTATATTTCTCTTTTTTTTTTCTTTAAAGTTAAACTAACAAAGAAACTCGATATTCTTGTATACAAAATTTCCTCCTCCTCCTCCTCCTCCTCTTCTACTTCCGCCTTCTCTCCCTCCTCCTCCTCCTCCTCCTCCTCCTCCTCGTAATCCATTTCTAATTCAACTTTAATGGGATGCAAAGTATGTACATTTTGAGAGAGAGAGAGAGAGAGAGAGAGAGAGAGAGAGAGAGAGAGAGAGAGAGAGATGAAGACATAGAGGAAAGGAAGACTAGATTAGATAGGGAAGCCTGTGTGTGTGTGTGTGTGTGTGTGTGTGTGTGTGTGTGTGTGTGTGTGTGTGTGTGTGTGTGTTTCGGGTAATTGTAGGTTTGTAAAATTGGGTGGCAGTGTGGTCAACCCCCT
>NC_066519.1:11712989-11732989 GCF_024679095.1 Eriocheir sinensis
ATACGAATAGGAATACTCTCTCTCTCTCTCTCTCTCTCTCTCTCTCTCTCTCTCTCTCTCTCTCTCTCTCTCTCTCTCTCTCTCTCTCTCTCTCTCTCTCTCTCTCTCTCTCTCTCTCTCTCTCTCTCTTATCTTTCCCTTCTTCATCTTCCTTTATTTGCGTTATCTCCATCTTCCATCCCTCCTCCTCCTCCTCCTCTTCCTCCTCCTTCTTCTTCTTTACTTCCTTCATCTTCATTTCTTCCCATTCTCTCTCTCATCTTGTTTGTCTTCCTCCTCCTCCTCTTTCTTCTCTCCTCCTCCTCCTCCTCCTCCTCCTCCTTCTCTCTCTTACTCTCCTCCCTTCCTCCTTCATCTTCATCACTCGCCTCTTCCATCTCCTCCTCCTCTTCTTCTTCTTCTTCTTCTTCCTCTTCTTCTTCCTCCTCTGTATTTCTCTGGTATTTCGTCTTTCTTCTTTTTCGTATTTTTCCTTCACTCTTTTTTTCCTTCTCTTCATCTTCATCAATCCTCCACCTCTTCTTCTTCCTCTTCCTCCTCCTCCTCCTCCTCCTCCTCCTCCACTTCTCTTCGTTTCTTTATCTCCTTTATATTCTTTCCTTCCTTCCTTCCTTCCTTCCTTCCTTCCTTTCATACCCTATTGCTACTCTCTCTCTCTCTCTCTCTCTCTCTCTCTCTCTCTCTCTCTCTCTCTCTCTCTCTCTCTCTCTCTCTCTCTCTCTCTCTCTCTCTCTCTCTCTCTCTCTCTCTCTCTCTCTCTCTCTCTCTCTCTCTCTCTCTTCCTTGTTTTGCATTTGAACGAGGAAGGAAAAGGATAGTCTGTGATAATCTCCTCCTCCTCCTCCTTCCTCCTCCTCCTCCTTCCTCCTCCTCCTTCCTCCTCCTCCTCCTCCTCCTCCTCCTCCTCCTCTTCATTTCCTTACTTACCTCCATTTCTCCTCCGATTCTTTCTTCCTCTTTTTCTCCTTAACGGTGATTTTCCTTTTCCCTTCCTTCCTCCTTCCTCCTCCTCCTCCTCCCCCTCCTTATCCTCCTCTTTTATTCTCCTTATTTACATGTTATTCTCCTTATCTCTCTCCCTTCTCTCCATTTTCTCTCCCTTCTCTCCATTTTTCCTCCCCTTCCTTTGTTCCCTCCCCCTCTACTTCCCTCCCTCCCTCTATTTTCTTTCTCTCCATTTTCCCTCCTCCTTATCTCCTCCCTCCTCCCAGTTTCCTTCTCCCCTCTCCATTTTCTCTCCTCTCTCCAGTTTTCCTTCTCCCTCTCCATTTTCTCTCCCTCTCAAGTTTCCCTCCAACCTCAGTTTCCCTCCCTCTCCACCTTTTCTTCCCTTCATTTTCTCTCCCCCTCCATTTTCCCTCCTCCCTCCATTTCTCCTCTCCTCCATTTTCCCTCCCCCTCATTTTTTCCTCCCCCTTCAATTTCTCTCCCCCCCTAAAATTTCTCTCCCCCCACTAAAATTTCTCTCCCTCCTCAGTTTTTCTCTCCCTTTCAATTATTCCTCCCCCTTCCATTTTCTCTCCCTCCCCAGTTTTCTCTCCCCTTCCAGTTTTTCCCTCCAACTCCTCCTCCTCTTCCTCCTCCCTCTCTCTTAGGTCACAAAATCATACACGCAAATACATTATGAAATATTTATTAACCTCAAAATATACATCCGTTTAATACAATCACACATTTAATACAACAAAATGATCCTTCTATAATAATACTAACTAAATTACTTATGGGGTGTATTTTTCAGGAGGGGCGTTGCTGCACTCACCCGCCCACACGGTTAACCCAGACAAGCTTATGATAAACGTGAGTAGAGAATATAACATTTTTTTCTTCTTTTCAAACTTAATTTCTCTCTTCTTTTCCTTTCTTTTTTCTTATTTCTTATTTCCTTTTCTTTTTTTCTTCTCTTTTTCTCTTCTTTTCTAACTTTTCTTTCTTTTCTTCTTTTCCAACTGCTTTTCCTCATTTTCATCCTCTTTTCCAACTCCTTTTCTCTTTTCTTTTCCATTCCTTTTTTCTTTTTTCTTTTTTTTCTTCTATTCTTCCTCCTTTTCTCTTGTTTTCTCTTCTTTTTCTCTTCTTTTTAACTTTTTCTTTCTTTTCTTCTTTTCCAACTGCTTTTTCTCATTTTTTTCGCATTTCCAACTCCTTTTCTCTCAATTTCTTTTTCTCTTCTATTCTAACTTTTTCTTTTCTTCTTTGTCTTCTTTTAATTTTTCTTCTTTTTTCTTCCTTCCGTTACTCCACGTCTTCGAACCAATCCGGGAAGACAATTGCGCTGCCCGGACTTTCTGACTTTCTTTTGTCTTCCCTTTTGTCTTCTTTGTCTTCTTTCTTCTCTGCCTCCACTATAGTCTGGCAATTTTCTTCTTCTTTTTCTTCAGGGGCTGTATTTGCTGTCTTCTCTGTCTTGTTATCTTCTGTTTCCTGCTCCGTTTCTGTCTTCTTTTCGATTGTTACTATTTCCTCTGTCTTCCTTTCCTCATCTACTGTCACTACCTCCTCTGTCTTCTCCTCTTCAGTTGTCTTCACCTCCTCTTTCTTCTCCTCCTCAATTTTCATCATCTCAATTTTCTTCTCCTCTTTCTTCTCAACTGTCATTACCATCTCTGTCTTCTTCTCCTTATCTGCTATCACCTCTCCTGTCTTCTTCATATCCTCTGTCTTCTCCTCCTCCTCCTCTGTCTCTTCCTCTTCCTCTGTCTCCTCCTCCTTCTCTGGCTTCTCTTCCTCTTCTGTCTTCTCCTCCTTCTCCGTCTTCCTCTCCTCCTCTTCTGTCTTCTCTTCCACTTTTGTCTTCTCCTCCTCCTCCTCCTCCTCTGTCTTCTCTTCAAGCGTCTCATCAAAACCTAGGAAGTGAAAAATGTGCCATAGGTTTTCTTCTTTTGGCTTTTCCTCCTCCTCCTCCTCCTCCTCCTCTTCCTCCTCCTCAAAGTCCCACTCGGTGTAGGATAAGGCGTAGGACTCCATCTTTGGTCTGCGGGGGTGTGAGATCCTGAAATCCTTGGTGTTGGTCTTCGAGTCCTTCGCCACAACATCCCACGACTCGTTGAAGGAATCGATGTAGGATGAGGCATAGAACTCCATCTTAGGTCGAGCGGGGAAGGATAGGGCGTAGGACTCCCTGTTAGGATTTCGTGGCTGAGAGATCCTGAGGCCCCTGATGGCGGTCTTCGGCTGTGATTCCTTTTTCGGGTCCTTCAAGACCTCGGTGAAGGATACGCCGAAGGACTCCCTCGTAGGACTTCGTGGCTGAGGGATCCAGATGGCCTTGGTGTTGCTCCTCGGCTGTGATATCCTCGAGTCCTTCAAGAACTCAGTGGGTTGAGGAACAGCCTTTGGGACCTTGAGGGACTCCTGGGCGTTGAGTTTTGTCTTCGGGGAAACCTCAAAGCGGCGCCTTCTCGTCCTATCGCCTCCGCTACTCTCCTTCACGACCTCTTGGAATACTTTTGCACTCATGACCTCAACTACTCACTTCTTTGGGCTAGTTCGTGTGTGTGTGTCTTAGTTTGTGTGTGCGTTTTCGTTCCTGTGTGTTTCTGAGCTCGTGTGTCCGTCTCTCTGTCTCTGTAGCACAACCCTTAAGACACACGAAGGTTGAGTACTCTAATGACGAGGATATTGCACCAAATAGCAGTATGGAAGGTTGGTTGGTGCGTCCTCCAGCCCGTTAAAGAGGCAACTCCGAGCTCCCTTCCCTTGCTTACGATATCTCCAAGTCCCTTCCCTTGCGACAACTCCAAGCTCCCTTTCCGTTGCGTTGAGTTCCACCGTGTGTGTTCCGTGCATGGCTTCCTCCAGGCTGGTGACGACTCTGGGCACTGTTCATCATCCGTATGTGGAGTTGTGTTGCCTATAGATGAAGTTGTGTTAGTTGTGTTGTCTACAGATGGCGTTGTGTTGTTATAGAAGCTGTGTTGTCGTTGAAGTTGATGTTTATAGTGATGTTGTATTTTCACAGTTTTTCTACATATGTTTCGTCCTTCAATTTTCCTTTTCTTTTCTGCATCGTCATTTTAATCTTTTTTTTCTTCTCTCTCTTCTCCTTTTCTTCTCTCTACATATGTTTCGTCCTTCAATTTTCCCTTTCTTTTCTGCATCGTCATTTTAATTTTTCTTTTCTTCTCTCTGTTTTCCTTTTCTTCTCTCTTCATATGTTTCATCCCTTCAATTTTCCTTTTCTTTTCTGCATCGTCATTTTAATCTTTCTTTTCTTCTCTCTCTTCATCTCTTCCATTCTTCGTTATTCTGTTCCCTGTTCATGTTCTCTTTTGTTTTCTTTCTGTTTTCATATCTTTCATCTCTCCTCCTCTTCCTTCCTTTCATTTTTCTTTCCCTTTCTGCATCATTTTAATCTCTTGTCTAATTCTGTTCCATCCATCGTTTTCCTTTTCTCCATTTTCTCCTAATCTGCTTCTTCCCTCCTTCTTCTCCGTCCTTCATTACTCTTTTTTTTCTCTTTCTTTTCTATCCACCATTTTCCTTTTCTCCATTTTCTCCTAATCTCTTTCTTCCCTCCTTCTCCGTCCTTCATTACTCTTTTTTTCTCTAATTCTGTTTTATCCACCATTTTCCTTTTCTCCATTTTCTCCTAATCTGCTTCTTCCCTCCTTCTTCTCCGTCCTCCATTACTCTTTTTTTCTCTGCATCATTTTAATCTCTTCTCTAATTCTGTTCCATCCATCATTTTCCTTTTCTTCATTTTCTCCTAATCTGTTTCTTCCCTCCTTCTTCTCCGTCCTTCATTACTCTTTTCGCTATAAGGTTTTCTTCGGTTTTCTTTCGGTTTTCCTTCACGATCGTCCAATCTTCGTCCGTTCTTTCCTCACGCAAGTTCCTGTTCTCAGCGTCTTATCTTTTTCCTTAATACATTTTTTTAGGCGCTGGTCGTCTCCTTAACTTATGTGACGCCTTTATTCCGCGTAATCATGCTCTTATCTATTATACGTGTATTTACCTTCCCTAATGAATAAACCTGTTCCCGACCTGGCGAGCCCGACCCTCCCTCGCTCTCCCTCTACGCCTCTCACCTCTCTCTCTCTCTCTCCCCTCTGTCTCTTTCTCGCTTGCTCGCTCGCTCGTTTTCTCTCTCTCTCTCTCTCTCTCTCTCTCTCTCTCTCTCTCTCTCTCTCTCTCTCTCTCTCTCTCTCTCTCTCTCTCTCTCTCTCTCTCTCTCTCTCTCCCCGTGTCTCTTTAGCTCGCTCGCTTGCTCCCTCTGTCTATTTGAGGAAGACGAAGAGGAATAGAAGAAGGGTGAAGGAAAATGGTGAGTAAACAACGAAATAAGAAAGAAAATGATAGATGGAAGATAAGAGGAAGGAAGGAAGGGAAGAGAGAGAAGGAAAGAGGTGGGATGCAGAGGGAACACACACACACACACACACACACACACACGCACACACACGTACCAGCTGCAGAGAAGACCAACCGACCCAGGTGTTTGCTCTCGCTCTCTCTCTCCCTCCTACCCTTTCCTCGCCTCCTCTCCTTGCTATACAAAGCCTGAAGTCCTCTCCACTCCCACATCAAATATTTCTAAAGGTCACGAAGGAGATTAGTCGGGTTCTCATGAGTGATCTTTCGGGTTCATGGTACAGAAGCCTTGTCAAACTATCACTAGGCTCATAACACTACCCATTGAAATACTACTACCACAACCTATACCAAAGCCTTGTCTATCTATCACTAGGCTCATAAAACTACCCATGGAAATACTACTAACACAACCTCTACGTAAGCCTAGTCTAAGTATCACCAAGCTCGTAATACTACCCATTGAAATACTACTACCACAACCTATACCAAAGCCTTGTCTAACTATTACTAGGCTCTTAAAACTACCCATTGAAATACTACTAACACTGCCTCTACCAGAGCCTTGTCAAACTATCACTAGACTCATAAGACTACCCATGGAAATACTAACACAACCTCTACCAAAGCCTTGTCTAACCATTACTAGACTCATAACACTACGCATGGAAATACTACTAACACAACCTCTACCAAAGCCTTGTCAAACTATCACTAGGCTCATAACACTACCCATGGAAATACTACTACCACAACCTCTACCAAAGCCTTGTCTAACTATCACCAGGCTCGTAATACTACCCATGGAAATACTACTAACACAACCTCTACCAGAGCCTTGTCTAACTATCACCAGGCTCGTAATACTACCCATGGAAATACTACTACCACAACCTCTACCAAAGCCTTGTCAAACTATCACTAGGCTCATAAAACTACCCATGTAAATACTACTAACACAACCTCTATGAAAGCCTTATCAAATGTGCGTGTGTGTGTGTGTGTGTGTGTGTGTGTGTGTGTGTGTGTGTGTGTGTGTGTGTGTGTGTGTGTGTGTGTGTGTGTGTGTGTGTGTGTGTGTGAAAGACTCGAAATGTTTAAGAATATTGACCTTACTTTAATTACTCTTTTGAATGTATTGTTTTCCATTTTACTCTTGATAGAATAAATTAAATGAGAGAAAAAATAGTTGATAAAAAATATATACATGTAGTGAATAAGGAAATTGGAGGAGGAGGAGGAGGAGGAGAAAAAGGAGAAATTGTAGAGAAAAAAGACGAGATGGATAAAAATAGAATATAAAGAGGGAGGGAAGAGAGGGAGGGAGGGAGGGAAGGGAAGGGTAGAAGGAGCGTAGATTAATAGGATGGAAGGATGACGGAGTGGAGGGAGAAGGAAAGTGAAGGTAGAGATAATAAAGGATAATAAAAATGGAAGGGGTGATGGATGGCGAAGGAGGGAAGAGGGAGGGAAACGGTAGGAGGAAAGGAGGAAAAGGAGGAAAAAGGAATAAGAGGAAGAAGGAATAGGAGGAAAGGGACAAGGAGAGAGAGAGAGAGAGAGAGAGAGAAAGCCGTATTCATATTATTGTTTCACCGACTTGCTCGTGGCCTGACAACAACAACAACAACAATAACAACAACAACAACAACAATAATAATAATAATAATAATAATAATAATAATAATAATAATAATAATAGTGATGTCTTTCTGTTTAAATTATTCTCTTTGTAACCTAACGACCCCCTCCCCCCTTCTCTCTCTCTCTCTCTCTCTCTCTCTCTCTCTCTCTCTCTCTCTCTCTCTCTCTCTCTCTCTCTCTCTCTCTCGCGAAACACAAGACGGAGTTGTTATGTTAGAATTTGCATGAGAATTTAGAGTGAGAGAGAGAGAGAGAGAGAATGTGGTAATGTTTTAAAGGGAAAGGAATTAACTGCTCCCCTTCCTCCTCCTCCTCCTCCTCCTCTTCCTCTTCCTCTTCCTCTTCCTCTTCCTCCTCCTCTTCCTCCTCCTCCTTATATTTCATTCCTTCTACAACGCAATATTCCTTTCTTCTTCCTCTTCTTCTTCTTCTTCCTCTTCATTTTTTCTTCTTCTTCTTCTTCTTCTTCATTTCTTCTTCTTCTTCTTCTTCTTCTTCATTTCTTCTTCTTCTTCTTCTTCTTCATCCCTGTTCATCCTAATCCCCTCCCTCTCTCCCTCTCTCTCTCTCTCTCTCTCTCTCTCTCTCTCTCTCTCTCTCTCTCTCTCTCTCTCTCTCTCTCTCTCTCTCTCTCTCTCTCTCTCTCTCTCTCTCTCTCTCTCTCTCTCTCTCTCTCTCTCTCTCTCTCTCTCTCTCTCTCTCTCTCTCTCTCTCTCTCTCTCTCTCTCTCTCTCTCTCTTCCTTCATTTTTTCCCTTCTTTTCCCTTCCTTTCTCTTCCTTCCTCTTTGTTTCCTTTCCCTTCCCTAACTTTTTCGTTCCCTTCTCTTCCTTCCTTCCTCTTCTCTCCCTCCTTTCCCTCCACTCCTTCCCCTCCTTTGCATTTGTTACCTCCCTCATTTGCACCCTTCCCTCCCTCCTTCTCTCCCCTCTCTCCCTCCACCTCCTCTCCCTCCCTCCCTCCGTTTCTCAGTACCTGAAGTAAATTGAAATATACATGTTTGTTCTGACCTGATCTCGCCGCGCACGCAACGAGAGAGAGAGAGAGAGAGAGAGAGAGAGAGAGAGAGAGAGAGAGAGGGGTGGGGGGGGAGAGGGAGCGGGAGACATAGAATGAATGATGAAAGAAAGAAAGAAAAAAGAAAGAAAGAAATGGAAGAAAGGAAAATAGGAAGAAAAAAAAAGAAAGTAATGATAAAAAAAGATTAAAGGAGAAAAAATAAGAAACGAATTAAAGAAAAAAAGAAAAAAACAACAACAAAACATAATTATTTGATTGCGAGAGAGAGAGAAAGACGGGAGTGATGGATTGGAAAATTGATAAAACCATCCGCTGTGTGTGTGTGTGTGTGTGTGTGTGTGTGTGTGTGTGTGTGTGTGTGTGTGTGTGTGTTTTCTTAGTATTTTGTCTCACTTTACTTGGTGTGCGTGAGTGTGCATTAATTCCCTCTCTCTCTCTCTCTCTCTCTCTCTCTCTCTCTCTCTCTCTCTCTCTCTCTCTCTCTCTCTCTCTCTCTCTCTCTCTCTCTCTCTCTCTCTCTCTCTCTCTCTCTCTCTCTCTCTCTCTCTCTCTCTCTCTCTCTCTCTCTCTCTCTCTCTCTCTCTCTCTCTCACCAATCAAATAATTATCTTTTGTTTACTTTTTCGTTACGTTCGTTCATTATTTTCTTCTTTATCTTGTTTATCATTATTTCTTTTTCTCTTTATTCTTCCTATTTTCTTTTCTTCCATTTATTTCTTTAGTCTTTCTTTCTTTCTTCAATTCTTTCATTCTATAACTACGAAGGAAGAATAAGAAGAAAATAAGAAGAAAGAGGGTTAGAGAGAGAGAGAGAGAGAGAGGATTTCAGGTTCTCTCTATCTCTTGGGTTCAAATCAAGAGGAAGGGTCAAGTGTGAAGCCGTGTAAGGCTGATTACTCTCTCTCTCTCTCTCTCTCTCTCTCTCTCTCTCTCTCTCTCTCTCGGTCTCTCTCTCTGTCTCTCTCTCTCTCTCTCTCTCTCTCTCTCTCTCTCTCTCTCTCTCTCTCTCTCTCTCTCTTCTCTCACACAACTTGGGCCAAATGTTGTAAATGTGTATAAATGTGATGAGAGAGAGAGAGAGTAGGAGTTTATGGAAATAGTTTGGAATTATTCATTTTACAAAAGGAATAATGCTACTGTTACTACTACTACTACTACTACTACTACTACTACTACCACCACTATCACCACCACCACCACCACTATCATCACCACCACCACCACCATTTTGTTATCTGTTACGTAAGGGTGGGCAGACAATTAAAAGGACAGGAACAAGCTAAGCCACAAGGGATCATTAGGTCGAAAATTCCCGTTTATTCCTACCTGTTTTCGCCCTAATTTGCACCTGTGAACTCCAACTGGGAAACGCTCCTTAGTCGAAATTACTTGGCACTTGAAGAAGAGGAGGAGGAGGAGGAGGAGGAGAGAGGAGAGAGAGAGAGAGAGAGAGAGAGAGAGAGAGAGAGAGAGGGTGGGGTTGGGGGGAAGGAGTGTCCAGGTGTAGAAAGGAAATTGAAATAATACAAAAATTGATTGGGAGATGAGGAGGAGGAGAAGGAGGAGGAGGAGGAGGAGGAGGAAGAAGAAAGAAGTAGTATATTAAGAGGAAGAGGAATAAGAGGAATATCAGGAGGAAGAGGAGGAAGAAGAGGAGGAAGGTAACCAGAGAGACAAAGATGGAGGATTGTAACATGAAGAAGAGGAGGAGGAGGAGGAGGAGGAGGAGGAGGAGAAGGAGGACAGGTGTGCAAGACGTGTCTGGACATGATTCCGATGTTTACAAGTTCTCTCTCGTGTTACCTGTCCTGTCCTACACCTGGGTCTCTCTCTCTCTCTCTCTCTCTCTCTCTCTCTCTCTCTCTCTCTCTCTCTCTCTCTCTCTCTCTCTCTCTCTCTCTCTCTCTCTCTCTCTCTCTCTCTCTCTCTCTCTCTCTCTCTCTCTCTCTTCTTTTCATCCTCGCTCACAATTTTTCTTTTTCTTCACAGTTCAATTTTTCCTTCATCTCTTTCTCCACTTCCTCCTCCTCCTCCTCCTCCTCCTCCTCCTCCTCTGGGACAGGTTCAGACGAAGATAATTCCGTCTAATTCTGTGCTGGTGTCTGAAGCTAATGATGGGCGAGAGAGAGAGAGAGAGAGAGAGAGATACTATTGCTCTAAAAAAAAACGTATTCAATATATATAACATTAAATTAATAACTACATCCGTATCGTTATATTGAAAATTCCCGAAGAAGAAAATGTAAAGATGAAATAAACTCTAGAGAAAATTAACACTAAAAATGGATAGACCAAATAAATCAAAATAGTTAAAAGAAACGTAGACACTTGGACAACGAAGGGAAAAATTTAACAGAGAGAGATTGAATGAAGAAATATCATCGGAAAATAGATATGTATACTTAGAATTGAAAAACGGAAATTGATATGTATAATTAGAATTGAAAAACGGAAATTGATATGTATACTTAGAATTAAAAAACGGGAATTGATATGTATACCTAGAATTGAAAAACGGAAATTGATATGCATACTTAGAATTGAAAAACGGAAATTGATATGTATACTTAGAATTGAAAAACGGAAATTGATATGTATACTTAGAATTGAAAAACGGGAATTGATATGTATACTTAGAATTGAAAAACGGGAATTGATATGCATAATTAGAATTGAAAAACGGAAATTGATATGTATACTTAGAATTGAAAAACGGGAATTGATATGTATACTTAGAATTGAAAAACGGAAATTGATATGCATAATTAGAATTGAAAAACGGAAATTGATATGTATACTTGGAATTGAAAAACGGAAATTGATATGTATACTTAAATTGAAAAACGGAAATTGATATGCATAATAAGAATTGAAAAACGGGAATTGATATGTATACTTAGAATTGAAAAACGGAAATAGATATGCATAATTAGAATTGAAAAACGGAAATTGATATGCATAATAAGAATTGAAAAACGGGAATTGATATGTATACTTAGAATTGAAAAACGGAAATAGATATGCATAATTAGAATTGAAAAATGGAAATAGATATGCATAATAAGAATTGAAAAACGGGAATTGATATGTATACTTAGAATTGAAAAACGGGAATTGATATGTATACTTAGAATTGAAAAACGGAAATTGATATGCATAATTAGAATTGAAAAACGGAAAATGGATATGTATACTTAGAATTGAAAAACGGAAATAGATATGTATACTTAGAATTGAAAAATGGAAATAGATATGCATAATAAGAATTGAAAAACGGGAATTGATATGTATATTTAGAATTGAAAAACGGAAATTGATATGTATATTTAGAATTGAAAAACGGAAATTGATATGTATATTTAGAATTGAAAAACGGAAATTGATATGTATACTTAGAATTGAAAAACGGAAATTGATATATATACTTAGAATTGAAAAACGGAAATTGATATGTATACTTAGAATTGAAAAACGGAAATTGATATGTATAATTAGAATTGAAAAACGGAAATTGATATGTATAATAAGAATTGAAAAACGGAAATTGATATGTATAATTAGAATTGAAAAACGGAAATTGATATGTATAATAAGAATTGAAAAACGGAAATTGATATGTATAATAAGAACTGAAAAACGGAAATAGATATGCATACTATGAATTAAAAATAGAATTAAAAAAAACAGGAAAAAAACAGGATAACAGATATAGATATGTATACTAACAATTCAAATAAACAAGAAAACACACACACACACACACACACACACACACACACACACACACACACACACACACACACACACACACACACACACACTTACACACAACATACCGAGGAGGAGGAGGAAAAAATAATAGAGAGAGAAATTGAGAGAGAGGGAGGGAGGGGGAGGTGTGTAAGGTAAGCAACGGAATCATAGCCGAGAATCAGCGACTAGTAATGAAGGATGCAGCGGGCCGGGGACTTTAATTAGAGATATTAGGATTAGAACTGGTCACGGCGGGCGAGGCGGCGGCGGGGCGGCGGTGTGTGTGTGTGTGTGTGTGTGTGTGTGTGTGTGTGTGTGTGTGTGTGTGTGTGTGTGTGTGTTTGGTGTAGAAGTGGAAGGAATTAGGGGTTAGGAGTGGAGGAAGTGGAGGGAAAGGGTGGATAATGTGTTAGTGTGATGTGGAAGCTGAGAGAAGAATGGGAAGTGGAAGGAAGGAAGGAGAGGAGAGGAAATTGTGGATAGAGAGTGGAAAAGAAGATGGAAGGGGAAAGAAGGGAAGGGAGAAAGGGGAAGGGAAGGAAGGGGAAGGCAAGGAGGGGAGAGAGTGGATGGACTGTTAGTGTGGAGAGATGTGGAAGAGTGGGGAGGGAAGGAACAGGAGAGATGGAGCTTCTCTCTTTCTCTTTCCTTCCTGCATTCCCTTCCTCTCTCCATTCTCTCCTCCCTACTAACTTTCCTCCTCCTCCTCCTCCTCCTCCTCCTCCTCCTCCTCCTCCTCCTCCTTATCATCACCATCACCACCACCATTATCACCACCTCTTCAAATGTTTCTTTTATAACTTTCTGAGAACCACCTCCACCACCACCACCACCTCCACCACCACCACTACTTTAAATCTCACCTCCTCCTCCCCCCTTCTCTTCCACTATCATCATCACTACCACCACCACCACTACCACCAACCACCATTGCAATTTCGTTCACTATCTACATTATAATTGTTAATACTACCACTACTACTACTACTACTACTACTACCACCACCACCCCGCCACTACTATTACTACTACTACTACTACTACCACTACCACAATCGTAAATGGGCAAGAATCACGCGAGCGACTTTTTTTCATTACTTTTATCGTCGTTTCCCTCCCTCTCGTTTACCTGGCGACTAATTAAGTGCAGATTACCACGTAAATTACCACGTAAAGCTACCTGTCTCACTTACCTCCCCCCCTTCTTCCTCTCTTTCCTCCTCTTTCCTCCTTTTTCTCTCCACTTCCTTCTTCTCCTTCCCTCTCCTCAATTTCAAGCCCTTTTTCATTCCCCTCTTCCTTCCTCCTCCCCTCTTCCCTTTCCTCCCCTTCCCTCCTCTCTTTCTCTCCCCTTTCCTTTCTCTCTTTACTTTCTCTTCCTTTCTTTCGCTTTTCTTCTCTCCTTTCCTCTCCCTTTCCCACTCTTTTCCTTCCCTTCCTTTCCCTTCCATTCTCTTTCCTTTCCTTCCTCCTCCTCCTCCTCCACTCCATTCTCTTCTTTAGTTAACCTCTCCCCTTCCCTTCTCTCTCCTCCTCTTCCCTCCTCTCCCCTTCCTTTCCCTTTCCATTTATTCCCTTTCTCTACTTTCTCTCCCCTCTTCTCCTCTCTCCTCTCCCCTTCCTTCCTTCCCTTTCCCCTGCTTTACTCCATTTCATTCTACTTTCCTCTCCTTTTTGTTCCTCTCCCCTTCCCTTCCCTTTCCTCCCCTTACTATTTCCTTTCCTTCTCTCCCTTCTCTTCCCCTTCCTTTCCTTCCCTCCTCCCTTCTCCTTCTCTCCCCTTCCCTTCCCCCTCCTTCCCTTACCTCCCTCTTTCCTCCCCTCCCTCTCCATCCCTCCACACACGTATACAAGAATAGGGTAATTAACCAAACTGTTCCCTCTCACAATTTTTTTTTCTCTCTCTCTCTACCTTTCTTTTTTTTTCTCCTTCCTTTCCTTCCCGCCGCAGAGAAGTAACGCCATAAGTATTTTTTCCCTCCTCTTCTTCTTTGTTTTCCTTTCAATTATCGTGTTCCACCTCGCTTACATGTGCCGCATATAATGACCCGAGAGAGATGTAATTTGAATGGACTAATTGTGGGGTTGGAATCGAAGAAGAGTGTATATACGTATAGTGTGTGTGTGTGTGTGTGTGTGTGTGTGTGTGTGTGTGTGTGTGTGTGTGTGTGTGTGTGTGTGTGTGTGTAGGTTGGAATCTTAAGGGAAGGGAAATAAATGACAAAGGGAAGGAAAATGATTAATAAAGGAAAGGAAAATAGATGGAAGGGGAAGAATTATTGAAGTAGGAATGGGAAAGGAAAAAGAAGAAGGAAGGAAAAGTAAGGAAATACGAAAGAAAGAGAAAAAAGAAGAGAGAGAGAGAGAGAGAGAGAGAGAGAGAGAGAGAGAGAGAGAGAGAGAGAGACAGGAGGCAATCAACTGTTCTTTTCTTTCTTTTTTCGTCGTTTACTTATGCATTCTCTTCCCTCCGTTCCACAAGATCGCGTTAGTTAGCTCACGTCGTGTTTGTCTCCGTTAATTGAGGCCGTAATGTTACGTCCTAGTGTGTGGGAGAGAGAGAGTCTTTATAACGAAGCTTTCTGTATAGCGAATCTCAGTGTGTGTGTGTGTGTGTGTGTGTTTTGAAATCCCTATAACGAGAGAGAGAGAGAGAGAGAGAGAGAGGAAAAAAAATATAACGAAAAGTTAAAAAAGAAAAAAAATATTGAAATAGAAATAGGAGAGAGAGAGAGAGAGAGAGAGAGAGAGAGAGAGAGAGAGAGAGAGAGAGAGATTGTGGAAAACCTGAGTTTATTTCCTAGTTC
Organism: Eriocheir sinensis; assembly: GCF_024679095.1. NCBI lineage: Eukaryota > Metazoa > Arthropoda > Malacostraca > Decapoda > Varunidae > Eriocheir > Eriocheir sinensis. The sequence goes on from NC_066519.1 coordinate 11,727,526, forward strand.
CTCGCCACTTCCCTCTCGTTTTATTTAATTGTGTTTGCTCTCTCTCTCTCTCTCTCTCTCTCTCTCTCTCTCTCTCTCTCTCTCTCTCTCTCTCTCTCTCTCTCTCTCTCTCTCTCTCTCTCTCTCCCATTCTCTCTCTCTCTCTCTCTCTCTCTCTCTCTCTCTCTCTCTCTCTCTCTCTCTCTCTCTCTCTCTCTCTCTCTCTCTCTCTACCTTCCTTCCATCCCCATCACTCTCTCTCTCTCTCTCTCTCTCTCTCTCTCTCTCTCTCTCTCTCTCTCTCTCTCTCTCTCTCTCTCTCTCTCTCTCTCTCTCTCTCTCTCTCTCTCTCTCACTGATGTTTGTGGTTTTTATATGATTTCCCTTCCCTTCCCTTCCCTTCCCTTCCCTTCCATTTCTCTCTTTTTCTGGCTATGGCTTGTGTAGGCTTCCTTGGCGGGGGCAGCTGGTAGTCGCCCCCAACCCGTTATGGCGCAGGCAAGTGTTTATAGTGGCGCCATCTCGCTTGGCTCATGCTGCCCTCGGAGCACATTAATGGCCCTCTCTTAAGGGGAGAGAATCTAGAGTCCCGGTTGACAGGTTCTCAGGACAGAATGTGGGCAGTCTCTAGCCACTGAAAAATCCCAGCTTGTGGCATGCACGCTAACCACTCAGCCACTGTTTCCTCATGTTATCATACTGTTCCCTTTATTTCCCTTCCTTTCCTTGCCCTTCATTTCCTCTTTCCCTTCCTTTCCTTATCCAAAGAATTAATGAATGGTTGAAAAAAATCAGAAAGGAATAAAAGGGAATATGAAGATGCTCAGAGGAATAGGAGGAGGAGGAGGAGGAGGAGGAGGGAAGAGGCGTGGAGAGAATCAGGCGATAATAAGAGACTGCAATATAAATGGAGAAGGAGAGGGATATGGAGGAGGAGGAGGAGGAGGAGGAGGAGGAGGAGGAGGAGGAGGAGGAGGAGGAGGAGGAGGAGGGAAAAATCTGATAGTAAGAGGCACATGAGAGAGAGAGAGAGAGAGAGAGAGAGAGAGAGAGCATTCACCCATCACATATCTCATCTCTTCATGTGTACAATAACCACCTCTCCAGCAATCGGGAGGAGGAGGCGGAGGAGGAAGAAGAAGAAGAAGAAGAAGAAGAAGAAGAAGAAGAAGAAGAAGAAGAAGAAGAAGAAGAAGAGGATAATAAAGTGGAGGAAGAGGTGCTGGTAGTGATGGTAGAGGAAGAGGAGGAAGAGGAGGAAGGAAGATGCTTTAGGAGGAGGAGGAGGAGGAGGAGGAATTATGAAAGAGAGAGAGAGAGAGAGAGAGAGAGAGAGAGGAACACAAATTTGGTAGGAGAGGAATAAAGGAAGGGAATAAATAGGAGGAGGAAGAGGAGGAGGAGAAGGAGGAGGAGGAAGAGGAGGAGGAGGAGGAGGAGGAATCGAACCTGTGTTTACTTCCCTCCTCCCTCACACAACCATTACTGAGAGAGAGAGAGAGAGAGAGAGAGAGATTTTACGTTTCTCTCCCCGGTCATTTTCTATTTCCATGTTTGCTTTCTCTCTCTCTCTCTCTCTCTCTCTCTCTCTCTCTCTCTCTCTCTCTCTCTCTCTCTCTCTCTCTCTCTCTCTCTCTCTCTCTCTCTCTCTCTCTCTCTCTCTCTCTCTCTCTCTCTCTCTCTCTCTCTCCATCATAACAATCTACGCATCATAGCACGCGTTTAATGAGTTCTCCTCCTCCTCCTCCTCCTCCTCCTCCTCCTCCTCCTCCTCCTACCACCACTACTTATAACCCTCTTCCTTCCTCCTTTCCTCCTCCTACTACTACTACTACTACTACTACTACTACTACTACCACCACTACCAACATCACCTCCACTACCTCTTAGAAAACCATCATCACCTTTCTTTCTCTTCCTCTCTTCCTCCTCCTCCTCCTCCTCTTCTTCTTCGAGCACCCTTCAGTTCCTTCCCCAAATTAGAGTCAATATTCCCTCAACACTCAGCCTTGCCGGGTAAAAGGTGAGGCAAATCAAAGACTGAATTATTTATGACCTTTCTGAGGCTGAGGCGGAGCAGAGGGGGATAGAGAGGGGAGGAAAGGGGAAGGAGAAGGAGATGGAGAGGGAATAGGACGGTAGGAAAAGGGAGGTAAAGGGGAAAGAGGGGAATGAGATAGAGGGAAAGGGGAGATGGAGGAGGGCATGAAAGGGTTGAGAGGGAGATGAAGGGAGTGGACGGAATGGAACGCAAGGGGAGGAAGGAAAGGGGAGGAGGAGGAAGAAGGGGGATGAAAGAGTGGAGGAGATGGAGGGAAAGAGGAGATTGAAGAGGGCATGAAAGGGATGGGAGGAGAAGAGGAAGAGGAAGAAGGAGGATGAAAGAGTGGAGGAGATGGAGGGAAAGGGGAGATGGAGGAAGGAGATGAAAGGAAAAGGGAAATTCGGGGAGGACATAAAAGATAAGGAGAAAAAAAAAACAAGAAAAAAGATGATCGAGAAAAATAAAGAAAAAAAAGAAATAGAAATAGATCTTTTTATTAAGAGGATAAAAAGGAAAATACCAGTAATAAGAGAGAGAGAGAGAGAGAGAGAGAGAGAGAGAGAGAGAGAGAGCGCGAGGAAAAAAAAGAAAACGGGAGGAAAAAAAAGATTAAAAGAAGAAAAAGAATGAAAAAAAGAATCGTCTGGAAGAGGAAAAAATCATAAATGAGAAAAAATAATTTGTAATGATTTCTAGACACAAAAAAAAGGAATAAACGAGAGAGAGAGAGAGCGGCCCCTAGTGTGTACGTGTGTAGCCCATTAGGGGAGCATGTGTGTGTGTGTGTGTGTGTGTGTGTGTGTGTGTGTGTGTGGTGAGGGGAATGAATTGAATGTAATGGAATGGCTGTAAGGGCTTGAAAGAAGAGAGAGAGAGGAATATGTGATGATTTTAAAGCACAAAATGGCATCGACTTAATATTTATCATGTTGAGGGATGAAGGGGAAGGGGAGAGAGAGAGGCGGAGAGAAAAAAAAAGGGAGGAAAGGAGGGAGAGAAATGTAAGCAAATATATTGAAAGCGAAGGGTCTGTTTGGAGAAGTAAAGTGCAGGGAAAAAATATATGATAAGTGAATGAATAGGAAAATGACAGAATATATCACGGGAAGCGAAACAGAATAAATGTGATGTAAAGAAATGCTTAAAGCGAAGGTCTGTTTGGAGGAGCCGGAAAATTTTTTAATGTGATGTGTGAGCGAACGGGAAAACAAGAATATGTGTCTACGGGAACGACAAATTATATAAATGAATAGTGGAAGGAAGGTGAGAGTTGATGATATATATATATATTTGGAGTAGGAAAAGTATGGAAAAGACAAATTAAAATAAACGAAAGGGGAATATTGGGTGTGAATTTCATGGTGAAGTCTGTGTATAGGAAAATGATAGTTAAATCCAATGACGATGTATATTAAATGGTAGGTAATGGAGCAACGGTAATGATGACTTGTTTTATAGGGAAAAATAATGTTGGCAATACACAATGAGGAGCACACATCACGCGGGGCATTATTAATCATTGGGTCATGGCGGCTGGACTAGTGTTCCCTTACGTGGAGCCAAACGCGCACCGCTGACGTAACTTATGCATCAAACAATCTAAGTGGACCTCAATGGACTTTGGTCTGTGCCTCGTATGTGTTTTCCGTATCATTCATTCTATGTATTATTTATTAACCGTGATATGTATACGTTGATTAGCTCTATATATGAGTGTGGGTGGGGGGTATGTATGTGTGTATAAGGGGAGGGGGGGAGAGAGAGAGGAGGGGAGGAAGAAAGGGGAAGGAGGGGAAGAGAGAAAATAAGGGAGAGAAAAGGAGAGGGAAAGAGGGAAGGGGAGAGGAGAGAGAAAGAAAGAGTGAAGGGAAGAGGAGAAAGGGGAGAAGAGGAAGGGAATGTGCGTGTGTGTGTGACTGAAAAGAGTTATAATGTATTCTAAGTTAAACCCATATCCTCCCCCCCTTCCCCCCCTTCCCCCCTCCCCTCCCCCATTCAGTCATTCATTATTTACGCTGCCGTGGAGAGTAAACACACACGAGTATTTCAAACGCTTGTACACTCTCTCTCTCTAACACTCTCTCTCTCTCTCTCTCTCTCTCTCTCTCTCTCTCTCTCTCTCTCTCTCTCTCTCTCTCTCTCTCTCATTTATGCATTTCTTTCATCCATACTCAAATGACCTCGGCTTCTACAAATTCCTAAACCTCAATAGAACGTCAACTTTTTTTTTCTTTTCTTCTCGTTCTTTGAAAATCTCGTTCGCGGTCTGAATGGGTGGTGGAGAGAATGTTATTGAATGTTTTTTTATTTTTTTTATTAATGAATGGTAAAGGAAAGGAAAGGTAAGGTAAGGAGAGGGTGCTTAGGTAGGTAGTGTGTGTGTGTGTGTGTGTGTGTGTGTGTGTGTGTGTGTGTCTGTCTGTCTGTCTCCTCTCGTCTCTCTCTCTCTCTCTCTCTCTCTCTCTCTCTCTCTCTCTCTCTCTCTCTCTCTCTCTCTCTCTCTCTCTCTCTCTCTCTCTCTCTCTCTCTCTCTCTCTCTCTCTCTCTCTCTCTCTCTCTCTCTCTCTCTCTCTCTCTCTCTCTCTCTCTCTCTCTCTCTAATCCCCTTTTCTCCTCTCTCTCCTCCCTTTCTTTCTCTCCTCTTTCTCTCCTCCTCTCTCTCTCTCTCTCTCTCTCTCTCTCTCTCTCTCTCTCTCTCTCTCTCTCTCTCTCTCTCTCTCTCTCTCTCTCTCTCTCTCTCTCTCTCTCTCTCTCTCTCTCTCTCCTTTCATTCTAACCTCAAAAAGATGAAAAAAATAAACTTATGAAAAAGTGGAGAACGTGTGTGTGTGTGTGTGTGTGTGTGTGTGTGTGTGTGTGTGTGTGTGTGTGTGTGTGTGTGTGTGTGTGTGTGTGTGTGTGTGTGTGATTCTCTCTCTCTCGCGTAGTATTCACGGTTTTATCTCTCTTCCACTCTTCTGTAAATTACCTATGTACCGTATTTCCTCAATGGTATCTAGTTTTTCATTTTTTTCTGTTCCTTATACTCATCTGTCCCTCTCTTTCTCGTCCCGCACTTATCAGCCACTACTCTCTGTGTCCTCTCCTTATTCCCTCTCTCGTATGTTCCCCTCCGTTCTATATTTTCCTTCACTTCTCCGTTCCCAGGTATTCAAATTTCCTCACGGACACAGTTTTCTCCGCTTCCCTATCTTGCTTTACTTCTTTCTGCCCTTCTTTTTCCCCCCTCTGCTCCCTTTTCCAGCCGTTAGCTCAGTAGTGACCGTGGACTCGTCTCGTCGGGTCGCGTCGGTCGGCCAGTGCTAACGAGCAGCCGCGTTACCTAAATAATGCCCCGGCTAATTAGTGTGTTAATTAATTAGGCCAGCGTTTATAGGAGGCCATTACACTAGAGGTTAATGGTAGGGGATAGGAGGGGTCAGAGAGAGAGAGAGAGATGGG
>NC_066519.1:11740489-11742989 GCF_024679095.1 Eriocheir sinensis
GGAGGAAAAGGAAACGGCCGTGGAAATAGAAAGATCAGGGGAGAGGAGAGGGGAGGAGAGGAGAGGGGAGGAAGGGAGACACTAACGGAATATATATAGCTCCGTATTCTCAGTCGCTTCCGCCTCCCACATACAACTATTTCCAAAGGGCAAAAGGAGATGAATCGCTTCCTCATGAGTGTAATTCTTGTTCATGGTACACAGAAGCCATGTCAACTTACCACCAGGGGTCTTAAAACTACCCATGGCAACACTAACACAGCCCCTACGAAAGCCTTGTCAAATGTGTGTGTGTGGCATAAACTGTTTCCAAGGGCTTCCTCATGAGTGTTATTTCAAGTTCATGGTACACAGAAGCCTTGTCAACTTACCACCAGGGACATAAAACTACCCATGGCAACACTAACACAACTCCTACGAAAGCCTTGTCAAATGTGTGTCTGTGTGTGTGTGTGTGTGTGTGTGTGTGTGTGTGTGTGTGTGTGAGCTCAGAAATTAAGAATATGACCCATAGCATTAGATAAATTATAGTGGCAATGTTAAAGTATATAATAAATCATAATAATGTGTGTGTGTGTGGGGGGGGGGTATATTATGCAAGGAAAGGCGGTGTGGGGGTGGGGGGGGTGATGAAAGATAAAGGAAGGGGGAGAGAGAGAGAGAGAGGGGGCGGGGGCGGTGAAGGAAGATACAAAGAGAGAGAGAGAGAGAGAGAGAGGGGGGGGGGGGCAGCAGCATAATGAAGGATTAGAAAGGAGGTCGCTGGAGATGGGAGATAGAGGTTGAGGGGGGGGGCAAAGGGGGCACAGGGGGGGCGTAATTTAGTGGTGGGTTAATTTGGAGGAATGACAATTTCGTGGTAGGTTTATTTTGGCTTTCTCGAGTGAGGCAATTTTACGGTGGCTGTGTTCTGAGGCAGCGGCGAGGTTGGCGGGGCTTTAATATTCGCGGGGCCGTTGGTGTGTGTGTGTGTGTGTGTGTGTGTGTGTGTGTGTGTGTGTGTAAAGGAAGTTGTGTTTGCAGTTCCTCATTCTCCTTCTTTTATCCTCCTCCTCCTCCTCCTCCTCCTCCTCCTCCTTCTTATTATTATTCCTTCGTTTATTCTTTCTCTACGTCTGTGTGTTGTTCTTTTTCCTTTCCCTTCCTTTCTTTTTCTCCTCCTCCTCCTCCTCTTCCTCATTTCCTCTTTTATTCTGTCTTTCTACCTTTTATATTACGTTATTATTTACCTCTATTTTCGCTTTACTGTTTTTCTTTGATCTCTCTCTCTCTCTCTCTCTCTCTCTCTCTCTCTCTCTCTCTCTCTCTCTCTCTCTCTCTCTCTCTCTCTCTCTCTCTCTCTCTCTCTCTCTCTCTCTCTCTCTCTCTCTCTCTCTCTCTCACACACACACACACACACAGAGTTAGACATCGACATTTACCTTCTCACGAGTGACTGCGAGTTACCTCATTGATGAGTCACCCCTTCACACCCCATCACACCTTACGTGATACCATACCCCTTTCCCTCACACCCTAAACCTACCCTCACCTCACACCCCTAACCTTACTTCACACCTCACCCCTTCCGCCATACCCCAACCTTTCCCTCACATCCCATAGCCTTACGATCCTAAACTGACCCTCTCATCCCATACCTTCTTATATACACCACACCTTCCCCCGCACATCCCACATCCTTATAGACGCTCACCGCACAGTAGGACAAGCTCTCGCCCACCCATTAACGCCTGCTTGTATGGTAACGGTAGGGGGGACAGAACAGGCGAAGTACATACACTCACCCGTAATCAGAAGTCAACAGGAGATTTAATTCAAACCTTGTGACGTCACCCCGATGCTCAGCTGTTGGGTGCTAGAGTTGCCAGTTTTGCTTATGGGTTTATTATTGTTATATACCAAGCTGATTTTTGTTGCCAGGTTTGCTTTTTCATTTTCTCCTACTGTTTCCACTTGTACGTATTGCTAAATTATAATAATATAACCAAAACATAAAAGAAATTGTCATATCAAAGTTCGGCAATGAAAATCAACTTACTGGCAATGAAAATCAACTTACTAGATCAAAAAACATCACAAACACATCAAAATTTGTCTTATCATCAAATTTCGGCAATGAAAATCAACTTGGTATATAATAAAAATACACCCATAAGCAAAACTGACAACTTTGGCACCCAACAGTTGAGCATCTGAGTGACGTCACAAGGTTTGATTTTACTCCAGTTGGCTTCTGATTACAGGTGAAAGTGTACGTTCTTCATTTGTTTGGTGCGGGAAATGCAAGGACCCGCGGCGGTCAGCACCGATTCGAGCCGCGAGTCGAGGAAATTTATCCGCGCCGGGTTTGAAGGGTCGGCGTGAGGCCTGGCTGACGGATGACTGACTGCAGGTGAGAAACACTTGTGGTATTGTGTACTAACACTACGTTCTGACTTAGCTAATATTAGATAACGCCTTAACTAATACAACTAATAGCTAATCGACAGTACATAAGTTA
>NC_066519.1:11752989-11755472 GCF_024679095.1 Eriocheir sinensis
CTCTCTCTCTCTCTCTCTCTCTCTCTCTCTCTCTCTCTCTCTCTCTCTCTCTCTCTCTCTCTCTCTCTCTCTCTCTCTCTCTCTTTCCTTAAACAAACTTTCCTCCCTCTCCAGCCATTCATTCTCTCTCCCTCTCCCTCTCCCTCTCTCTCTCTCCCTCCCTCCCTCCCTCTTTTTTTCCCTCCCTTCCTTTGCTTCCCTTGTTTTCCCTTCTCTTTCTCCAATTCTCTTCTCTCTTTTCTCCATATATTATTTCCTCCTTGTTTCCCCTTTTCTCTCTCCATCTCCCTCTCCCTCTCTCTCTTTCTCTCCCGTTTTCGTTTCCTTTCTACTCTTTTTTCCTCCTCTTTCTCTCTTTCTCTCTCCTTTTTCTGCCCTCCCCTTTATATCCAGCCATATCCTACTCTCTCTCTCTCTCTCTCTCTCTCTCTCTCTCTCTCTCTCTCTCTCTCTCTCTCTCTCTCTCAAGCATAATAAATTGGGCAAATCGGTTAATGAAGCGAGTATTGAGAGAGAGAGAGTACCATATTGGCTATAGGATTAATTTTGTGACCCACGGGCGGATTACTATAATAATGAGGAGCTTTGTGAGGGTGGACTGGGCCGAGGGATTAACGAAGGGGGGGTGGGGGAGGGGGAGGAGGAGGCGGAGGAGGAGGAAGAATGGGGGGGTCAGATAGCGAGGGGAGAGGATGAATGGGAATGGGAGGGACGGAGAAATGGGAGCTGGATTAGGAATGGAAAGGGAGGAAGCGAATTTGAAATGGGTTAATGTAGATTAGTGATGGGAGGAAAAATAGAGGAGGAGGAGGAGGAAGAGGAATGGGGGTCAGATAACGAGGGGAGAGGATGAATGGGATTGGGAGGGAAGGAGAAATGGGCGCTGGATTAGGAAAGGAAAGGGAGGAAGCGAATTTGAAAGGCTAGCGATATGGGTTAGTGTAGACTAGTGATGGAAGGAAAGTTAGAGGAGGAGGAGGAGGAGAAGGAATGGGAGGCAAATTATGGGAGGGAGGGTAAGAAAGGGAAATGGGGAGGGGTGAAATGGGGGCTGGATTAAAAAGGGAAAGGTAGGAAGCGAATTTGAAAGGCTAGCGATATGGGTTAGCGTAGATTAGTGATGGGAGGAAAGATAGAGGAGGAGAAGGAGGAAGAGAAGGAATGGGAGGCAAATAATGGGAGGGAGGGTAAGAAAGGGAAATGGGGAGGGGTGAAATGGGGGCTGGATTAAAAAGGGAAAGGTAGGAAGCGAATTTGAAAGGTTAGCGATTTGGGTTAGTGTAGATTAGTGATGGGAGGGAAGATAGAGGAGGAGGAGGAATGGGTGTCAGATTAAGAGAGGGAGGGTATGGAATGGAAATGGGAGGGAGAAGAAATAGGTTCTGAATTAGAAAGGGAAAAGTATGAAGCAAATTTGAAAGACTAGCGATATGGGTTACTGTAGATTAGTGATGGGAGGGAAGATAGAGGAGGAGGAGGAGGAGGAGGAGGAATGGGGATCAGATAACGAGGGGAGGTAAAGAAAATGAAATGGGGAGGGGAGAAATGGGAGCTGGATTAGGAAAGGAAAGGGAGAAAGCGATTTTGAAAGGTTAGCAATATGGGTTAACGTAGATTAGTGATGGGAGGAGAAGATAGAGGAGGAGGAGGAATGGGGTGGTCAAATAACGAGAGGAGGGGAAGAAAAGGGAAACAGGAAGAGAGAAATGGGTACTATAGATGAGGAAGGGAAGGGAATGAAAAGGAGGGTGATGGGGATATTGATAAGGGTTGAAAATAGATTAGTGAATGGGTTGTTGAAGAAGAGGAAGAGGAGGAGGAGAAGGAGGAGGAGGAAGGGGGAAAAGGAATAGTGACATGGGTTGATAAGAAATGGATTAACGTGGTTGATGATTTGGTAGTGATGGTGGTGGACGGAGGGAGGGAGGGAAAACTGAAGGAGGTTGGAGGAAAGGAAGGAGGGAAGGAGGAAGTTTGTAAAGACTTGGAGAGAGAGAGAGAGAGAGAGAGTCTAACGAGGTTAGAGAGAAGATGAGAGGGAAGCTGCGGGAGAGAAAGTGAGAGAAAGTGATGAAAAGGATGCTGTGAAAATTATCGGACATTGGTAGTCGATGAGAGAGATGTGTTGCAGTTTAAGTTGTTTGAAAGTTCGGACCGATAGCAGTGTGTTTATTCCCCCCTCTCTCTCTCTCTCTCTCTCTCTCTCTCTCTCTCTCTCTCTCTCTCTCTCTCTCTCTCTCTCTCTCTCTCTCTCTCTCTCTCTCTCTCTCTCTCTCTCTCTCTCTCTCTCTCTCTCTCTCTCTCTCTCTCTCTCTCTCTCTCTCTCTCTCTCTCTCTCTCTCTCTCTCTCTCTCTCTCTCTCTCTCTCTCTCTCTCTCTCTCTCTCTCTCTCTCTCTCTCTCTCTCCTCCTCACCAAACACTAAATGGTGATCCCTGTTTGTGTGTATTAGACTCTCTGTTGCACAGGCAGGAGAGAGAGAGA
>NC_066519.1:11755572-11760572 GCF_024679095.1 Eriocheir sinensis
GAGGAAGCGATGAAAAGGAGAAAGGAAAGGGAAGAAGGAAAGAAAGGAGAGAAGGAAAAAAAAGATGGAAGGGAGATAAGGAAAGAAAAAATATAAGGGAAGGAAAAGCAACCAGGAAAAGAAGGACATAATAAAGAAAGGAAAAGAAAAGAAGAAAAGAAGAAAATAATTAAGAGAACGAAAAGAAAGAAGATACGAAGAAAAAAAGAAAAGAGAAGGAAACTAAGGAAAAAAAGATAGTAATGAAAAGGGAAGGGAAGGAAAGGAAAGGAAAGGAAAGGAAAGTGAGGGAAATGAAATGAAAGGGAAGGAAAGGAAAGGAAAGGAAAGGGAAGGGAAGGGAAGGGAGGGAAAGGAAAGGGAAGGGAGGGAAAGGAAAGGAAAGTGAGGGAAATGAAATGAAAGGGAAGGAAAGGAACGGAAGGGAAGGAAAGGGAAGGAAAGGGAAGGGAAGGGAAGGAAGGTAAAGGAAAGGAAAGTGAGGGAAATGAAATGAAAGGGAAGGAAAGGAACGGAAGGGAAGGAAAGGGAAGGAAAGGGAAGGGACGGGAAGGGAGGGAAAGGAAAGGAAAGGAAAGGAAAGGAAAGGAAAGGAAAGGAAAGGAAAGGAAGGGGAGGGGAGGGGAAGGGAGGGGAGGGGAAGGCAAGGGAAGGGAAGGGGGTAACTATATGAATAATTTTTTTGTGTGTTGTTAAGTTGGTAATGGCGGGGACTGTTTTTTTTCCAATTAAGGGACAGAAAAGTGTAATTAGAGAGAGAGAGAGAGAGAGAGAGAGAGAGAGAGAGAGAGAGAGAGAGAGAGAGAGAGAGAGAGAGAGAGAGAGAGAGAGAGAGAGAGAGAGAGAGAGAGAGAGAGAGAGTGAGATAGAGAGAGAGAGAGAGAGAGAGAGAGAGAGAGAGAGAGAGAGAGAGAGAGAGAGAGAGAGAGAGAGAGAGAGAGGGAAGGGGGGGATGGAGGAATAGAAGGGAAAGAAAATAACGAAGGATAGGAATAGGAGGAAACATATGAGAGAGAGAGAGAGAGAGAGAGAGAGAGAGAGAGAGAGAGAGAGAGAGAGAGAGAGAGAGAGAGAGAGAGAGAGAGAGAGAGAGAGAGAGAGAGAGAGAGAGAGAGAGAGAGAGAGAGAGAGAGAGAGAGAGAGAGAGAGAGAGAGAGAGAGAGAGAGAGAGAGAGAGAGAGAGAGACACACACACACACACACAAAGACGTGACTGTTTGGCGCGCACAATATTACCGTTGTGTGTGTGTGTGTGTGTGTGTGTGTGTGTGTGTGTGTGTGTTCTTGTTTATGCTAACTTAGATGCTCCAGAAAGTTCATATATTATCATTATTATTATTATTATTATTATTATTATTATTATTATTATTATTATTATTATTATTATTATTATTAGACATAGTAATAGTAGAGCAGTTGCAAAATGAGTAGAACAACAAAAAGAAGAAGCGGAAAAGGAAGAGGAGGAAGAGGAGGAGGAGGAGGAGGAGGAGGAAGGGGATGGAATTTAACAAAGGGAGTAGAGGAGAAGAAGGAGACTTGGAAGAAGAGGAAGAGGAAGGTGAAGAAGAAAAGTAGCTGACATCAAGAGGAGGAGGAGGAGGAGGAGGAGAGGAAGAAGGAGGAGGAGGAAGGTTAGGGCAGCAGTAATATAACACAAGGAAGAGAAGGGAGAGAATTTAGTAAGGAAGAGAGAGAGAGAGAGAGAGAGAGAGTTAAGGAAGGGAGAATGGACGAACCCGGGGTGAATATATCCTAATGACGTGGTTTGTGTGGGCTGAAGGGAGTCCTGCCATTACGGGGACATCCTGCGGGGCCCACACGAGGCGTCCTTTGAAATCCTATCCTGTTACGAGCGTCCTAAACTTCCTACCTCAAGTCCTGACCTAAAAACCCCGGGAAAGGATGGATGGAAAAAAGGCGGACGGTTGGACATGATAGGCGGGAAAGGTCTTTAGATGTATTGTGAGATAGAGTTGGTTTAAAGTTATATGTTACAAATAGAAGAGTTTTTAGGTTATGTATGTTGAGAGAGAAGGAAGCAGAAGGGAAATATAAAATAGTGTTCCACTCTATTTCTTCACCTTTTTCAAAACTCATCATCTCACTTCTCTCTCCCTCTCCTCCCCTATCTCTCCCAGCCTTCCCCTCCTCCCCACCTCTTCCCCAACCCCTCCCCCATCACCCCATACCCCCATTATCACCCTGTTTCTTCACCCTTTTCAAAACTCAGCATTTCACTTCCCGTTCCACTTTTTTCTCTCTCCCTCTTCTTCCCTCTCTCTTCCAGCCTTCCCCTCCTCCCCACCTCTTCCCCAATCCTTCCCCCATCACCCCATACCTCCATTACCTCCCCACACCCCAGACAGTCTTAGATATCACCCTATTTCTTCACCTTTTTCAAAACTCATCATCTCACTTCTCTCTCCCATGTTTCCTCCCCTCTCTCTCCCAGCCTTCCCCTCCTCCCCACCTCTTCCCCAACCCCTCCCCCATCACCCCATACCCCCATTATCACCCTGTTTCTTCACCCTTTTCAAAACTCACCATTTCACTTCCCCTCCACTTTTTTCTCTCTCCCTCTCCTCCCCTTTCTCTCCCAACTTTCCCCTCCTCCCCACCTCTTCCCCAACCCTTCCCCCATCACCCCCATACAGTCTTAGATATCACCCTATTTCTTCACCCTTTTCAAAACACATATGAAAAAATGGAACGTGAAACGGCTAGGGTTAAAAAAAAAAGTTTGAAATGGGTTTCTTTTATTTAATACTTTTTTACGTTTCTGGCTATGGCTTGGGTAGGCTTTCATGTCGGTGCCTGGTGGTCGGCCCCAGTACGTCATGGCGCAGACAAGTGTTTACAGCGGCGGCGTCTTGCTTGGCTCTTGCTCTCCCCAAGAATTCCTGGACGCGGCGCCGGCACACTAACCACTCAGCCACCCCGTCCTCATAATTGTCTTGGTCATGATAGGTAAAGACCGGGAAAGGTCTGTAAATGTCATGCTCATCCCTATACTGTCCAAACCTCTTATGCAAGAGTTAACCAGCATCGTCACTCTTTCATCCCTCATGCTGGTAAACTCTGGAACAATCTTCCTTCATCTGTATTTCCTCCTGCCTACGACTTGAACTCTTTCAAGAGGAGGGTATCAGGACACCTCTCCTCCCGAAATTGACCGTTCTTTCGGCCACCTCTTTTGATTCTTTTTTGGAAGCAGCGAGCAGCGGGCTTTTTATTATTATATTTTTTTTTGTAAAAAAAAAAGAATAATTTTTAGGTAACATAGTACTCAGGGAGAAGGGAGAAGGAAAGAAAGGAAAAAAAAATGAGAAAACGTTTAAATTCTGAGATAAAAAAAAGTGTTGGTCTCTAAAGCCTTAAAAAAGAACTAATTGGTTTATAGAAGAAAGGCATGAAAATAGAATAAATAAAAAGAAAAGAGGTTAAAATGAATAACAGAGCGTTGGTTATCGTATGCGGAAAAGGTCACAAAATAGATTAAAAGATGGAATAGGCAAAGGGGAAGAAAAGTGTTCAAAGAGAAGAGAAAAAAAAGAAGGGCGAGAATGAAAAGTATTTTGATGGGCCATAAGAAGTGAATATGAGAGAGAGAGAGAGAGAGAGAGAGAGAGAGAGAGAGAGAGAGAGAGACGCAGTAGGGGGTTTCATCTTGGGCCTAAAGCACTTCTCTCTCTCTCTCTCTCTCTCTCTCGTTGAATAAGGCTTAACATTACACCTTACATAACTTATGCTATAAGAGAGAGAGAGAGAGAGAGAGAGAGAGAGAGAGAGAGAGATGCTCTCTCTCTCTCTCTCTGAATAAGATGATCGTATCAGAGAGAGATGTGGGCAAGGGGTGTTTATGTCGTGAGAGAGAGAGAGAGAGAGAGAGAGAGAGAGAGAGAGAGAGAGAGAGAGAGAGAGAGAGAGAGAGAGAGAGAGAGAGAGAGAGAGAGAGAGAGAGAGAGAGAGAGAGAGAGAAAATCGTTTCTTCTCGCATCGGGTTCCCAATAACTGCCTCCTCCAACTTCTCTTCCTCCTCCTCCTCCTCCTCCTCCTCCAAAAAACTACTGTCGAGATATATACTTTTTCTTGCTCAGTTCTGAGTGAGGGGAGGAGGAGGAGGAGGAGGAGGAGGAGAACAGGTTAGATAGTAAACATAACGAAGATATTTATGACCTTAGATGACGATTATAAAGAAGAAAAGAAGGAGGAGGAGGAGGAGGAGGATAAAAAATACATTGTGAATGAGAATTAAAAAAAAAGAATATAAAGAAATCGTAGAGGGATAAAGAAGGAGAGAAAGAGAAAGAGAAAGAGGAGGAGGAGGAGGAGGAGGAGGAGGAGGAGGAGGAGATGAAGTGAAAAGAGTGGAGGAGATGAATTTGAACCACCAAAAGAGATGGACCGCTGATAAGAAAGGGAGGAGAGAGAGAGAGGGAGGCAAAAAAAGTGAGAGAGAGAGAGAGAGAGAGAAAACAAGAATACAAGAATGAGAGAGAGGAATAAGAAAGAGAGAAAGAGAGGAGAGAAGAAAGGAAGGAGAAGAAAGAAGAGAAGAGGGAAAACAAAGAATATGAGAAGGAAAGAAGAAAAGAAAGAAAGAAAGAAAAAATAGACAATGATAGATAGATAGACAGAGAGAGAGAGAGAGAGAGAGAGAGAGAGAGAGAGAGAGAGAGAGAGAGAGAGAGAGAGAGAGAGAGAGAGAGAGAGAGAGAGAGAGAGAGAGAGAGAGAGAGAGAGAGAACCGTCACTTTTCCCTCTAGTAAGCAAGTGATACGCGGGAACTTACTTAAAGCTTATAAAAAAGTAAAAAAAATAATAAAAATAATAATAATGAAAATAAAAGGTACTAAAAGGCTGCTCTATATGCGTCGAAAAATGCTTAATTGGTCTTCATTTTTTTCTGCCTAAGTGAGAATATGGACATTTTTTTCTCCTGTTTTTATTTTTTCAACTTTTCAGTCTGTCTTCCTTTCTTCTTCTTTATTTCTTTC
>NC_066519.1:11763072-11765572 GCF_024679095.1 Eriocheir sinensis
TCTCTCTCTCTCTCTCTCTCTCTCTCTCTCTCTCTCTCTCTCTCTCTCTCTCTCTCTCTCTCTTCTTCCTTTCTTCTTTCTTTATCTTCATCACACGCTTCTCTTCCTTCCTTCCTTCCTTCCTTCTTTCCTTCCTTCCTTCCTTCCTTCCTTCCTTCCTTCCTTTCTTTCTTTTTTTCCTTCCTCCTTCCTTCCTTCCTTCCTTCCTTCCTTCCTTCCTTCCTTCTTTCTATTAATGGCGCGGTGACAGTCAAATGGAGGTCCTGAACGTATATATATTTTTATTTTTTATTTTTATTGTTAATTCGAGTTCGTTTTTGGGCCTATTGGAAAAGCATAGTCGGGTCAATGGAGAAATGTAATTATCTCCTTTACTGTTAGTGTTTTTATTCTATCTATCTGTCTATCTATCTATCTATCTGTGTATCTATCTGTGTGTGTGTGTGTGTGTGTGTGTGTGTGTGTGTGTGTGTGTGTGTGTGTGTGTGTGTTTATGTATGAGTGAGGGGGAGGGTGTGTGTGTATAGGGGGGGTCGTGTGTGTGTGTGTGTGTGTGTGTGTGTGTGTGTGTGTGTGTGTGTGTGTGTGTGTGTGTGTCTCAATCTCTATCAATTCATTTATTTCTCTTTTTCTCTTTCTTTACTGTAATTCGTCAGTATTTATCTATCTCTATATCTTTATCTATTTCTATCCCTATCTATCTATCTGTCTATCAATCTATGTCTATCTCCATTCGTAAATCAAGTTCTATTCCTCTCTTTTTATCTATTATCTATTCTTATATAAATCTAGTTCTAAATCTATCTATATTATCTATGTATATTACTCTATGTCAGTAACTCAACATCTATCTGTCTATCTATTTGTCTATCTAAGCCCTGATTGTCGAAGGCAGACAGGATGAGGGCGGGATGTTTCATGTGTTTTTCGGCCTGGGTGATGACGGACTGACTGACTGACTGACTGACTGATTGACTGACGGCCTGGCTGACTGACTGACACCAATTAATCGGGTCCCTAAATGGATTCTGTGGGCGTGAAACGTGTTCGGAACTGGATGAAACCGCTATTTATTACGATTATTTTCACCTGTTTTATGATTTTTTTCAATGTATACTTCAGTGGTTACGAAATGGTGCACTGAGGCAAAGCGTAGCACTATAGGTATGGGTCGCTTACTTTTCCTTCCTTTTCCTTTCCTTCTTTTTCTAAATTTCTGTTTTCTTTTCTATTCCTTGTTTTCTTTCTCTCTTCTTTCTTTTTCCTCCTCCCTTCTTCCTCTCCTTTTCTTCTTCTTTTTCTCCATTCTTTTTAATTATTTTCCTTTTATTCCTCTCTCTCTCTCTCTCTCTCTCTCTCTCTCTCTCTCTCTCTCTCTCTCTCTCTCTCTCTCTCTCTCTCTCTCTCTCTCTCTCTCTCTCTCTCTCTCTCTCTCTCTCTCTCTCTCTCTCTCTCTCTCTCTCTCCTCCCTTCCTTTCCTCCTCCCCCCCTCTTATCTCCTTCTCTCTCCCTCCTCCTCCTCCTCCTCCTCCTCCTCCTCCTCCTTTTCAATCTACATAATTATATCCCTGTCCTTCTCTCTCACTCATCTCCTTCCCCTCTCATCTCCTCCTCTTGCACCTCCTCCTCCTCCTCCTCCTCCTCTTCCTCCTCCTCCTCCTCCTCCCTCCCTCATTTCCTTCGCTTTTCATTTATCTCCCCATTGTCTGCTTTCCTCCATACATTTTTTTCTTCCCTTCCTCCTCCTCCTCTTCTTCTTTATCTCTCCATCTTTCTTATCCTTCCTCTTCTTCCCCTCCTTCTCTCCTTCTCCTTCTCTTCCTTCTCTCCTTTCTTAATCTTCAATCTTCGCCATGTCTTTATTCTCTTCTCTCCTCCTCCTCCTCCTTCTCCTCCTCCTCCACTTCTCATGCATCTTCCTCCTTCCCCTCTCTCCCACTTTCCTCCCCTCTTGTTTACCTCCATTCTCTCCCCTCCTTCCTCCTTTATTTCCTCCTGCTCCTCTCCCCTTCTCTTCCCCACCTCCAATGCACTTTCCTCCATTCACTCTTTCCTTGTTATTCTTTCTCTCTCCCTTCACCCTTTTTTCCTCCTCCTCCTCCTCCTCCTCCTCCTCTTCTCCCCTCTTGTTTATTTCCTCTCCTTATCCTTCCCTCTCTTCCCTTTCTCTTTCCCCTCCCCTCTTTCCTCCCCTTCTTTCCCCCTCCTCCTTTTCTCCCCTCTTCTTCCCATGCATCTTTCCCTCTCCCCATCCCCTCGTTTACCTCCCTTCTCTCCCCCTTGTTTTCCTCTCTCCCCTTCTTTCCTCCCCTTCCCTCCCCAATCCGTCGCCAGCTGGTCTTCCCCTCGCGTTGGGGATTTGCATACGGTTGGGAAATTGGGAAACAGAGGAACAAGACAGCTGTGTAATTGTGTGTGTGTGTGTGTGTGTGTGTGTGTGTGTGTGTGTGTGTGTGTCTGTGATTCACCCATAGTCTTGTTATGTGTAGTTTCAAAATCG
>NC_066519.1:11770572-11780572 GCF_024679095.1 Eriocheir sinensis
CTTCCCTTCTCTTCTCTCCTCTTCTCTCTTCTCTTCTCCACTTTTCTCCTTTCCTCCTCCATTCCCTTTCCTTCATTTTTTCTTCTCATGTTTATCGTAGTCTCCCTCCTTCCTTTCCTCTTTTTATCCTTCCTCTATTCTAATTTGCCACGGAAAGATTCTAATACATTTTTCGACGCTACCCAAGAAATCCAAATTTTTTCCTATGCTTCAAAACCTTAAATAGTCTAAGGATATCAGTTGCCACCTTTGTCACTAGTAAACGGACCAACCAACGTTATTTCAGTAATATTTCCACTACATTCACACCAACTCTCCATTACGTATATGACAACCAGTGTTACGAGCGGGGCGTTACCGAGGGAGTGACGCACAAAAGTCTACGGAACCAGCCAGCCGCGTTTACATTACTCCCCCGCTCCATTGACGGACAAAGCGGACAGCCCAGGTGTATATCCGCCACCGGAACGGCTTATTCTACACAGCTGTATTAGTCCTGTGTTAGCGTAGAGTATAATGAACGCCGCCACTCAATATTCGTGTTATAATGACTTTTTTCTCTCCTCTGCTGTCAGTTACGCCGGTTCGCGCTTCTCTGGGACTGGTTACGTCTGACTCTGCTTTTGTCATATAATTTGCCTTCCTCTTCCTCCTCCTCTTCCCTCTTCTTCTCTGCATTTTCCTCCGTGCTATACATATGACTTTGCTGCTATCATTTAATTTTCCTTCCTCCTCCTCTCTTTCTCTTCCTTCTACTCTATGATATTTGTATTTGACTTTGCATCTGTCACATTATTTTCCTTCTTCTTCTCTCTCTCTCTCTCTCTCTCTCTCTCTCTCTCTCTCTCTCTCTCTCTCTCTCTCTCTCTCTCTCTCTCTCTCTCTCTCTCTCTCTCTCTCTCTCTCTCTCTCTCTCTCTCTCTCTCTCTCTCTCTCTCTCTCTCTCTCTCTCTCTCTCTTCTCCTCCTCTTTCCTTCATCTACTCTTTTTTCTTGTCCTCTTTATTCATTTGCCTCTCTTCCTTCTTCGCACTTTCCCTCTCTTCATCCTTTTTTTCTCTTTCAATATCTTTTTTTTTTTCCTTTTTTTTCTCTCCCTCTTTCTCCTCTTTCTCTTCCTCCTCATCTTCCTCTTTCTCCTTCTCTTCTCTTCCTCTTCACTGGGAAATGAGAGAGAGAGAGAGAGAGACAGACAGACAGACAGACAGACAGACAGACAGACAGACAGACAGACAGACAGACAGACAGAGAGAGAGAGAGAGAGAGAGAGAGAGAGAGAGAGAGAGAGAGAGAGAGAGAGAGAGAGAGAGAGAGAGATGTAATAAGCTAATTTCCACTCATTCAATATCCCTTACCTTCTAAATCATATCTACATCGCATACATTTTCTATATTCTGTGTTAATTAATCTGCTTTTTTTTCTCTTCCAGTGTGACGATGCCGTGTGGGATAATTATGGAGACTGGTGGAAGAAGAGAAGTGTGACAAATATTGAATAGAAGAGAATGTGCAAGGTGGTGGTGATGGCTGCCTCCTCCTCCTCCTCATCTTCGTCCTCGTCCTCCTCCTCCTCCTCCTCCTCCTCCTCCTTCTCCTCCAATCATCGCTGGATCTGCCTTCTCCTCCACGCTTCTGAATGGTGAGTGTTGAATGTGATATTGGTTTTCAGTATTTCCTTTTACTTGAATAATCTTTCTTATAAATTCCTATCCCTTCGTTCTTTCATTTTTTTGGTATATGTATTCTTCGGGACGGCCCGGGGATATACATAGCATATTGTGTCATATAAAAAAGATAGTAGAGAATGTTAAAATGGCTCACCCCTATGCTATCCAAATCCCTTACGCAAGAGTTAACCAGCATCTTCATTCTTTCACCCCTATCGCTGGTAAACTTTTTCCCAATACTTTATCTTTTCCTTCATTTCCTCTTTTCCTTACGTCATTTTCCTCCTCCTCTTTCCGTCCCTCCTTCCTTCCTTCCTCACTATTTTCGGGGTAATTCCTTATGCAAGAGTTAACGAGCATCTTCAATCTTTCATCCATTTCGCTGATAAACCCTGGAACAGCCTTAAGTTTCGTCAGCATTTTATCCTGCCTACGACTTCAACGTTTTCAATACAGGAATGAGGACACCTCCTTTTTGCATTCGACGGTGACCACCTCTTCAGAACGTTCTAATCGTTATCTTCGTAATACCAACGCTATAGAGAGTTCCTTGGTATCTTCTGTATCTCCCGAGCTGTCTCCTTTAGTGCCGGGAGAATCTAATCGTCGCCAGAATCCTTAACTCTTGTACTCACTCCGTTTCTGGGTCGAGGAGGAAAAGAATCGGCCCGCAGGGAGAATCTTTTACTTCGGCCAGCTGTTCCTCCTCCTCCTCCTACACTTTCTTTTTCTTTTTTTTTCTTTAATTCTCTTTCTTTTATTTTTCTTTCGCTCTTTTCTTTCTGACCAGCTGTTCTTCTTCCTCCTCAATCTTTCTTTCTCTCTTTTTTTTCCTGTTTCTTTCTTTCTTTCTGTTTTTCTTTCTGGTCAGCTTTTCCTCCTCCATTTTTTCTTCAATATCTTTTTTTTTCTTTCTCCTTTACCTCTCTTCCTTTCCTCCTTGCTCTCGTTCTCTCTCTCCCTCTCCCTCTCTCCTTCCTTCCTTCCTTCCCTTGTTTCCTTTTCTTCCTTCCTTTCTCAGTGAAGGATAGAAGGAGGAGGAGGAGGAGGAGGAAGAAGAAGAAAAGGGAAGAGTAAGAAAGTGAAACATGGATGGATGGGAGGGAAGAAGGAAGGGAGAAAGAAGACGAAGAGGAGGAGGAGTAGGAGGAGAAGAAAAAGAAGAGGAGGAGGAAAAATTAAAAACACTTAGTTGATTATATTCATATGTAATGAGGAGAGAGGGAGAGATGAAATGACGTCAAGAGGAGGAGGAGAAGAAGAAGAGGAGGAGGAAGATGGAAGGAAGGAAGGACGAACGAATAAAACAGGTTAAGTAAGGGAATAAGAAAGCGAGAAAGAGGAGGAAGGGGAGGAGGAGGAGGAGGAGGAGGAGGAGGAGGAGGGAGAGAAGAAGGTGATAATGATTTCGTGAAGGATGTTTAAGAAGAAGAAGAAGAGGAGGGGAGGGGGAGGAGGAGGAGGAGGAGGAGGAGGAAGATTCTGCAAAAGGAAGAAGAGGAGGAGGAGGAGGAGGAGGAGGAGGAGGAGGAGGGAGAGAAGAAGGTGATAATGATGGCTTGAAAGATGTGTGAGAGGCATTTGAGAAGAAAAGAAGGAGGAGAAGGAGGAGAGGAGGAAGATGCAAGAGGAAGAGGAGGAAGAGGAAGAGGAGGAGGAAGATGAGGAGTAATATTAGCTGATAACTCCACATTAGGGTCAGAGGGTGAGATGCAATAATGTTCCCTAGCGCAGAAATATTACCCCTGAGAAGCGCTATTACTACAACGCGTACGGCCGGGGTAATACTCGGGGGGCGCGTTACAGGGCTCATTGTGTTAATATTGCTTTGGGTATTCTTAAGACTGGAATATTTGATGAGACAAGAGTGATATTGAGGTCACGGGAATACGTTTGCGATATTACCTTTGAAAAAACTCATTAATATTCCTGTTTTAAGTCCGGGGTAATACTCGGGGGACGCGTTACTGGGCTCATAATGTAAATATTGCTGAGGATATTCTTAATTAATACTGTAGAAAATGAATCTTCTGTAATATTACCCTCTGAAAATCATTATAAATATTCCTCTGTTTTAGTCATGGGCAGTGTTTGATAGGGAGGAAGAAATGTGTGTGTGTGTGTGTGTGTGTGTGTGTGTGTGTGTGTGTGTGTGTGTGTGTGTGTGTGTGTGTGTGTGTGTGTGTGTGTGTGTGTGTGTGTGTGTGTGTGTGTGTGTGTGTGTGTGTGTGTGTGTGTGTGTGTGTGTGTGTGTGTGTGTGTGTGTGTGTGTGTGTGTGACAGAGGGATTATACGTACACTCCATGTATTAAATATGAATTCAGGTCACACACACACACACACACAGAGGGAGGTTGACAGGGTAATCTTGGAGACATTTCCCTCCATCTGTTCCCTCCTCGTTATCTCCTCCTCCTCCTCCTCCTCCTCCTCTGGTTGCTCTCCTTCTCCCATTTTTCATCTTTTTCTATTTATTTATTTATTTTTTCTCTCCTTGACTTTCCTCCTCCTCCTCCTCTTCTTCCTCTTCTTCTCTTCTTCTCCTTCTTTCTCCTCCTTCCTCTTGCCTCCTCGTCGTCTTCCTGTCCCTCCTCTTTGTGTTAATAATATCCTCGTCACCTCCCTCCTCCTCCTCCTCCTCCTCCTCCTCCTCCTCCTCCTCCTCTTCATTTTCGTTATCGTAAAAATCGTACTCCTCTTCGTCATTGTCCTCCCCCTTATTCCCTTCCTCCTCCTCCTCCTCCTCCTCTTCCTCTTCCTCCTTTTATATATTGTTTCGTCATTTCCAAATAGGCCTAAGGAAGGGAAGGATAGGTATGTGTGTGTGTGTGTGTGTGTGTGTGTGTGTGTGTGTGTGTGTGTGTGTGTGTTTGTTTGTTTGTGTGTGTGTTTGTGTGTGTGTGTGTGTATGTTCGTGTGTATATGTGTGTGTCTGTGTGTGTGTGTGTGTGTGTGTGTGTGTGTGTGTGTGTGTGTGTGTGTGTGTGAGTAAGGAATTTATTATCATGAATGTATCTTGAGAGAGAGAGAGAGAGAGAGAGAGACGTATCTGATGCCTGCGGTGATGTCTCCAAATGGATGAGTAAGACTTGCCATCAATTATACTGACGTCGGGAGGAGGAGGAGGAGGAGGAGGAGGAGAAGGAGGAGGAGGAGGACGACAAGAAGACAGGAAAGTAGAAAGAAGCAAGATTTGGAGAATGAGAATGAGGGAGAGAAGGAGGAAGAAGAGGAAGAGGAGGACGAAGAAGAAAGAAAATGCGCAGAAGAGGAAAATTGAAAGAAGAGGAAGATATGGAGGAGAATGAGGATAAGGAAGAGGAGGAGGAGGAAGAGGAGGACGAACGATAAAGAAAATAAGGATATGAAAAGAGGGAGGATAAGGAAGAGGAGGAAGAAGAGAGAACGAAGAGGAGGAGGAGCAGAGGAGGAAGGAGAGGTCAGGGGAGTGAAGAAAAGAAGAGAGATTAATTAGCGCATTAGGCTGTTACCGGGTCAATTGTGTGTGCCAGATTATAGCAATTGTGGTGATGGTGGTCATGGTAACTGGGTGGTGGTGGTGGAGGTGGTGGTGGTGTGTGTGTGTTCTGTGATGTCTCAATTATGGTTCTTACTCCGTCATCATCATCATCATCATTATCTTAAGCCATGCCACCATACTATTTAAATCATCTCTCACTATATTTTTTGTCCAAGCCTTTTTTTCCTATGTAATCGACAGTTTTAGGTAAGTTCATTTTCACTGTAACGGAGATTAGCACCGAGGCCTCGCGCACCTATATTGTATGCCCCCAACTATACCTTTACCATACTCTTTAAATCATCAATTTTTTTCCAAGCTTTTTTTTTCTTCCTATGTAATCGACAGTTTTAAGTAAGTCCATTTTCACTGTAACGGAGATTAGCACCGAGGCCTCGCGCACCTTTATTGTCTGCCCCCAACTATACCTTTACCATACTCTTTAAATCATCTATTTTTCTCCAAGCTTTTTTTTTCTTCCTATGTAATCGACAGTTTTAAGTAAGTCCATTTTCACTGTAACGGAGATTAGCACCGAGGCCTCGCGCACCTATATTGTATGCCCCCCAACTATACCTTTACCATATCCTTAAACATCGCCTGAGCACACATGTATTGGACAAGGCTTTCGCACGACACACAAGAATTAGACTTTTGTGACAAGCGATTTTTTTAACTTTTTTGTGTGTGTTTGTGTTCTAAAAAATATATATAGTGTCCTCTCTTCCTCCTCCTCCTCCTCCTCCTCCTCCTCCTCCTCCTCCTCCGTAATGGCGACCGGCTGATAGGTTCTGGTCGAGCCTAATTGTGGAAAGAATGTTGGTCGTGGAGGACGAGGAGGAGGAGGAGGGAGGGAAGAAGGCTGGGTGGTCTGTGTCCCAGCCTCCCCCTTCCCTCCTCCCTTCCTCCCCCTCTCTCCTCCTCTCTCCCTTTCTCCTCCTCCTCCTCCTCCTCGGCTGGCCCCTTAATTATCAGGAAGCAGTTAAACCTCCCCCCCCTCCCCCCTTTCCTCCTCTGCCCTTTTCCTCCTCCTCCTCCTCCTTCTCCTGCTTCCTTTAAAATACTTCTCGGATCAATGCGTATTGTAAGATCATGAGAGAGAGAGAGAGAGAGAGAGAGAGAGAGAGAGAGAGAGAGAGAGAGAGAGAGAGAGATTGAATAATTAACTGAAACAAAATGCATTATAAGAAACTAATAGTAATACTAACACTAATAATAATAATAATAATAATAATAATAATAATAATAATAATAATAATAATAATAATAATAATAACAATAATAGTAATAATAATAATGATAATAATAAGCGGATTAGCTCTTGTATCATTTTATCTTACTATGTTTGACCGATGATAGGGAAGGGAAGGAAGATAAGGAGGAGGAGAAGGAGGAGGAGAAGGGTGAAGGATAAGGAAGCTGAGGAGGGGAGATAAGACATCCTTTTAAGATAGGATTGTTTATTACTACTACTACTTCTGCTACTACTACTACTACTACTACTACTACTACTACTATTATCTGTTGCCTAATTTTCCATGTTTTCCAGTTTCCTTCTTTCTTTTCTTTGTCTTTTCCTAACCATACCACATCCTCTTCCTCCTCCTCCTCCTCCTCCTCCTCCTCCTCCTCCTCCTCCTGCACCTTATCCTCATCCTTTTGTATCTTTCCTTCTTTCTCTTCTTTGTCTTTCCTTAACAAAACCACATCCTTTCCCTTTCTCTCTCTTCCTCCTCCTCCTCCTCCTGCTCCTCCTCCTCCTCCTCCTAATCGCTTAATAACGCCCGGGGACGCTAATGACACACCTGGGAGGGACTAATTAGTTTCTTATGCTCTCCGTCTCACCTGTAATTATAGATCAGCTGGTGACCGAGGTAAGCCGCGTGAGGATTGCAGGGAACTCATCTCACGGGTTGTCTCTCTCCTCTCTCCTCCCTTTCTCCCTTTATCCTTCTCTAACATCCCTTTATCCTGTTTTCCTTGTCTTTCCTACTCTCTCACCCTTTCGTCTGTCCCTCCTATTCTCCCTTTTTTTAGACATGCTTATCTCCCTTATCTTACGCCTGTCACTCATTTTAATTATTTTCTTCTTTTTTATCTGTTTTGTTTTCCTTTTACCAACATCTTCTTACTCTCCCTCCCTTTCGTCTCTCTCATTTTCCCTTTCCTCCCTTTCTCCCTTTTTTTTTAGACATGCTTATCTCCCTTATCTCACGCCTATCACTCATTTTAAATCTTTTTCTAACATCCCTTTATCCTGTTTTCCTTCTCTTTCTTACTCTCCCACCCTTTCGTCTCCCTCATTTTCTCTTTCCTCCCCTTCTCCCTTTTTTAGACATGCTTATCTCCCTTATCTTACGCGTATCACTCATTTTAAGTCTTTTTCTAACATCTCTTTATCCTGTTTTCCTTCTCTTTCTTACTCTCCTACCCTTTCGTCTCCCTCATTTTCCCTTTCCTCCCCTTCTCCCTTTTTTAGACATGCTTATCTCCCTTATCTTACGCCTATCACTCATTTTAAGTCTTTTTCTAACATCTCTTTATCCTGTTTTCCTTCTCTTTCCTACTCTCCTACCCTTTTGTCTGTCCCTTCTTTTCTCTTTCCTCCCTTTCTCCCTTTTTTTTTAGACATGCTTATCTCCCTTATCTTACGCCTATCACTCATTTTAATTATTTTTTCTTTTTTATCTGTTTTGTTTTCCTTTTACCATCATGTTCTTAATGCATTTTTCCTCTTTCCATATTCTGTTTAAGTCTAATTTATCTCTCCCTTGTTTCTACCTCTTCTCCCTTGTCTGAAATAATCATCTCCCTTTCCATGTCATTATAACCTCGTTTATCTTCTCTTCGCTTCCTTCTTTCTATCTTCTTTCTCCCTTTCTTCATTGCTCTTGACCCCTCCCTCCCTCTTTATCCTCTCTCTCCTTTCTCTCCTTCCTTCTTTCTCAATAAGGGAGATAATCGAAAGGGAGACTAACGCATTTCTCATCTCCCTATCTCCCTTTTTTTGTGTAGATGGAGATAGATATATAGATAGATAGATAGATAGAGAGAGAGAGAGAGAGAGAGAGAGAGAGAGAGAGAGAGAGAGACCATTGTGTTTACTGTCCTGGTCACTGGTTAACTTTCCTTATGATTATTACCTCACCTCAACCGTTTTATGGCCGCTCTCTCTCTCTCTCTCTCTCTCTCTCTCTCTCTCTCTCTCTCTCTCTCTCTCTCTCTCTGTGTTTTGGGGGTTAAGTCGGTTTTTCTTTTCTATTTACTTGTTTTTTTTCTGTACTATAATTTTTTTCATTATTATTATTTTTAATTTTTATGTATTATTTTATTTATTTATTTTTTTTATTATTGTTTCTTGTACTATTTTTTCTTCCCTCTTCCTCCTCCTCCTCCTCCTTGAACTACTACTACTACTACTACTACTACTATTACTACTGCTACAATAGCAACTACTATAACAACAACTACTACTACTACTACTACTACTACTACTACTACTACTACTACTACTACTACTACTACTACTACTACTACTACTACTACTACTACTACTACTACGACTACTACTACTACTACTACCACTACTACTACTACTACTACTACTACTACTACTACTACTACTACTACTACTACTACTACAATAACAACTACTATAACAACAACAACTACTACTACTACTACTACTACTACTACTTCTATTACTATTATTAGCATCTCAATCCCTTTCAACCCTAAATCAACATACACACGCCCCTTCTCTCTCTCTCTCTCTCTCTCTCTCTCTCTCTCTCTTGGTATCTTTCTTTCTTCCTTCCATATTTCTCTTCTATCGTTCAATTCTCTCCCTCCCTCCTCCTCCTCCTCCTCCTCCTCCTCCTCCTCTTCCTCCTCCTCCTCCTCCTCCTCTCCTCCTCTTCTGTCTCTTGCTCCACTTCTATTTCCTCCTCCCCTTTACCCTGCCCTTCATTTCTGGTCCTCCTCCTCCTCCTCCTCCTCCTCCACTCATCTCCACCAGACCTCCCACCTGCCCGCGGCCTACCTCACCTCATCTCCCACAACCATCACCATTTCCTCCTCCTCCTCCTCCTCCCCCTCCTCCTCCTCGTCCTCCTCCTCCTCCTCCTCCTCTTCCTCCTCCTCTTCCTTACCGTAGTCTATAATAACCTTCGCCGCCATGGTAGTTGCGGTATCTTCTGTAACTTCCTCCTCCTCCTCCTCCTCCTCCTCCTCCTGTTCTGTATCTATACATGGAGGAGGAGGAGGAGGAGGAGAAATATTGGGAGGAGTAGGAGGAGTGGTTGATGAAGAGAAGGGGAAACAAGGTAAATTTAGAAGAGGAGGAAGAGGAGGAGGAAGAGAAGGAGGAGGACAGTGGAGGAAGAGAGATAAGATAAGAGGGAGGAGGAAGGGAGATAAGAGGAGGAAGAGGGAGGAGAAAGGGAGAGAAACACGAGGATAGAAGTAACAGGGAGGAGGGATAGGGATTAGAGAAGAGGAGGGAAAGAAGAGGAGAAGGGAGAGAACGAGAAAAAGGATGAGGAGGAAGAGGAGGGGAGAAAGAGAGACCGAGAGAAAGAAGAGAAAGAGAAGAAAAGAAAAGAGAAAGATGAATTTAGAACACAAGAAAAAGAAGGAAAAGGAGGAAAAAGAAGAAAAAGAACAAGAACAAAAAGGAAACTATCACCAAGAAGAAGAAGAAAAAGAAGAGGAAGAAGAAGAAGACCACAACCATCATCACCACCACAACCACTATCATCACTATCACCACCACCACCACCACCAACGAACCAGTACCAGAAGGAGAAGAAGAAG
>NC_066519.1:11788072-11790572 GCF_024679095.1 Eriocheir sinensis
TCATATACACAGAAAACAATGAGTATAATATGACAGAGGATTATGTATGAAATATTATTTGATCATTAGATTAGCTAAGAAGGAAAAGTAGAGTAGAGTAGATTGAATTAGTTTGTGAGCTTAGATTAGATTAGGTTACATTAGGTTAGGTTAGATCATTAGGTTAGGTTGGGTTAGGTTAGGGAAGGTTAGATCATTAGGTTAGGTTGGGCTAGGTTAGGGAAGGTTAGATTAGGTTAGGTTAGATCATTAAGTTAGGTTGGGTTAGGTTAAGGAAGGTTAGATCATTAAGTTAGGTTGGGTTAGGTTAGGGAAGGTTAGATCATTAGGTTAGGTTGGGTTAGGTTAGGGAAGGTTAGATTAGGTTAGGTTAGATCATTAGGTTAGGTTGGGTTAGGTTAGGGAAGGTTAGATTAGGTTAGGTTCATATATTCACTTCCGCTTTCTTATCTTCATTCTTCTTCCCATTTTGATTTCATTTGATTTACTTTCTTTCTTTGTCAGTCTCTATTATTTTCTCTTGCTTTTCTCTGTATCTTATTTCTATTATATTGTGACCGAAGATTATGAATTAATTAGTATTATATTAGAGTAGATTACATTATTACGTTAGATTGGATTAGATTGTTAAAGTAGATTATATAAAATGAGATTAAATTAGTTGATTAGATTATTTTAAATTAGTAATGGCTATAATTATGTCTTATTTAAAGTGGGTGATTCTTTGTAATACGTAGTGGAGTTAATTAGTTGATTAGAATGTGTATAGTATTATATGTAACTCTCTCTCTCTCTCTCTCTCTCTCTCTCTCTCTCTCTCTCTCTCTCTCTCTCTCTCTCTCTCTCTCTCTCTCTCTCTCTCTCTCTCTCTCTCTCTCTCTCTCTCTCTCTCTCTCTCTCTCTCTCTCTCTCTCTCTCTCTCTCTCTCTCTCTCTCTCTCTCTCTCTCTCTTTCATCTTCCTCCTCCTCCTCCTCCTCCTCCTCTTCCAGTGTTCCTCGGAGACCTGTTGCGGAGAGAGAATTTCTAATAGTGCCTGGAAGCGAGAGAGAGAGAGAGAGAGAGAGAAAATTAGAAAGACAAAAGAGAAAGAGAGAAAAAGAAAGAAAAGAGAAGAAACATAATTTAAAAAAGAGAAAGAAAGAAATGGAATGAAAAAAGGAGAAAAGAAAAAAAAGAGAAAGAAAAGGAGAAAAAGAGAAAAAGAAGAGAGAGACGCACTCTACCCGCCTACAAACCTCCTTTCCTCCATCCAAACGTCTCTTCCTCCTCCTCCTCCTCCTCTTCCTCCTCTTCCTCCTCCAACTTTCCTCCTGAAGAAGTTTCTGATGAAGAGAACGCGCACACAAGTCTTCTTCCTCCTCTTCCTCCTCCTCCTCTCTTTTCGCCGCAAGGGGACCCTCAGGCGACCCTTTGCTGGTAAGGAATGAGGAGGAGGAGGAGGAGGAGGAGGTAAAGAGGGCGGTGTATAAAGATGAGGACACAGAACGAGGATGAAGAGCAGGAGTCGGAGGAGGAGGAGGAGGAGGAGGAGGAAGGAAGTGGATATGATGATGAAGAGAAGAGAGTGCGAAAAGGATGAATAGGAGGAGAATAAGGATGAAAAGGGGTAGAAAAAAAGAATGGGTAAAAATAATGGAGAGAGAGAGAGAGATGGGTAGATTTGAGGGGGATAGGAAAGAATACAGATGAAGGGTTTATGATAGATAGATAGAAATAGATAGACAGATAGAAAGATAGTGGTAGATAGGTAGAAAGAAAGAGATAGACAGGTAGAAAGATAGAGGTAGATAAGGTAGATAGAGAGTGAGTTATCCTCCCTCTCCTCACTTCATCCTTTCTTGAAATATCCATATGTAGCGTTTTATTATTTATTTTATTTTATTTTGATTTATTTTTTGTCATTTAACTTGCTCTCCAAAATCCCACACATCGTTTCTCTTCCTCTTTTTTTTCTCCTTCTTCCTTATTCTCGTTTTTCTCTCTGATTCCTTCTTTCTTTCTCTCATTTTCTTTCTCCACTATTTACATCATCGTCAGTTCTGTTTATTTTGATTTATTTTTTGTCATTTAACTTGCTCTTCAAAATCCCACACTTCGTTTCTCTTCCTCTTTTTTTTCTCCTTCTTCCTTATTCTGGTTTTTCTCTCTAATTCCTTCTTTCTTTCTCTCATTTTCTTTCTCCACTATTTACATCATCGTCAGTTATATTATGTCTATCTTTATTATTTGCTTTATTTTTTTCTCTTTTTATCACTAGTTACACAATCATCATTTTTTTCTTTATTTATTCCTTCCTTTCGCTATTCCTTGCCCTTCCATCATCCGTATTATTGTTGTTGTTATTGTTTTCCTTCGTCTGACTCCCTTTCTCTATCAATTTTTGTTTATTTTTATTTATTTTTCTCTTTTTTTCACTAGCTACACAATCATCATTTTTTTCTTTCTTTATTCCTTCCTTTCGCTATTCCTTGCCCTTCCATCATCCGTATTACTGTTGTT
>NC_066519.1:11803072-11825572 GCF_024679095.1 Eriocheir sinensis
TCTCTCTCTCTCTCTCTCGGTAATGATAATGATTTAGGATTCTCTGTCTGTTGTTGGTAATTTCTCTTTCCTCCTCCTCCTCCTCCTCCTCCAACTCCTCCTTCTCCAACTCCTCCTTCTCCTCCTTCTCCTCCTCTTCTTCTTCTTCTTACTCCTCCTTGTCTCCTCCTAATCTTCCTCCTCCTCCTAATCCTTATGCTACTAATAAACGCTCATATATACTCCTCCTCCTCCTCCTCCTCCTCCTCCAACTAAACTACTACTACTACTACTACTACTACTGCTACTACTACTACTACTACTGCTACTACTGCTACAACTGCTACTACTACTACTACTAATACTGTTACTACTACTACTACTATTACTGCTACTGTTGCTGCTAATAAACACACACACACACACACACACACACACACACACATTGATTAGAAAAATGCAAGTTTAAAGAGTAAAGATCGTAAGGTCAAACCACCATTGAGAGAGAGAGAGAGAGAGAGAGAGAGAGAGAGAGAGAGGAGTTAATATTTGCTCTTTTACATTTGATATCTCCTTCATTTCTCTCCTGCTTTCTTCTTTCTCTTCCTCCACTATACGTTATTAATTTCTCTCCATTTCTCTTTATTATCTCCTCCCTTTCTTCTCCATTTATTCCTCCTCTTCTTCCTCCCTTCCCTTCCTTAACCCTTTCCTTCACCCTGATCTATTCCTCCTTACCCATTTTTCCTTCCCTTTCCTCCCTTTCTTTTCCCTTCCATTTCCTTCCCTCCCTTCCCTTCCCTTCCCTTAACTTACCTTATCTTCCTTCTCTCCCTCCTTACAGCCCCTTCTCCTTCCTCTCTCCCTCCCTCCTACCTTCCCTTCCCTTCCCTTCCATTCCATCCCCTCCCTCCTTCCTTACTCCTTCCCACATTCTCACATCCCTTCTCATCATATCTCCTCCTCCTCCTTCCCTCCCTTCCCCCCTTCTCTCCCTCCCTCCCCGGGCTATCAATTGTCCTTTCTCTCCTTCCCTTTGATTCCCTTCGGCTCATCAATCCGCCACGCCTCCCTTTAGACCAGTAGACAACCCGTATTTATCACGTGAGAGAGAGAGAGAGAGAGAGAGAGAGAGAGAGAGAGAGAGAGAGAGAGAGAGAGTAGGAGAGGGAAAGGGGGGAGGGGGGTGTTACAAATAATACTAATGCTACTACTACTACTCTTACTACTACCGCTACTACTACTACTACTACTACATCTACTACTACTACTACTACTACTACTACTACTAGCTCTGCTGCTACTACTACTACTACTACTACTACTAGCTCTGCTGCTACTGCTACTACTACTACTACTACTACTACTACATCTGCTATTACTACTACTACTACTACTACTACTACTACTACTCCTCCTCCTACTACTGCTACTACTGCTGCTCATGTGTGTGTGTGTGTGTAATGTGTGTATGTAATAATAATAATAATAATAATGTAATAATAATATGTGTAATAATATGTGTAATATATGTAAATATATAATAATGTGTGTATGTGTATGTATGTAATAATAATAATAATAATAATAATAAAAAAATATAATAAAGAAAATGTGTGTGTGCTTAGAGGGGCACATGGTGTGTGTGTGTGTGTGTGTGTGTGTGTGTGTGTGTGTGTGTGTGTGTGTGTGTGTGTGTGTGTGTACGTCAGCTTTGATCAACCCAGTATTTCATTTCACACATCGCTCGTTGGAACAGACAGACAAATGCTTGGACTGCCACAAAAAACAAACTAAAAGGAGGCCAGGTAGGGAGCAAGCAGTGGTGGCACCTGGTTAAGGAACATCAAGGTGAGGTGCAAGAAGGCACAGTTCCGACCTTGAGAAGAGAGGATGGCACCATGGCACTGAACAATGAAGAAAAAGTAGAGTTGTTTGCCAAGACTTTTGCTGCCAAAATGACCGTCCCTCACCCAGAAAAAGAGCCACCGACTCTCCCTTCAGTTACAAAAGAAAAGCTGACAAGCCTCTCAACAACGGAGGTGGAGGTGTGTCTGGCACTGAAGGCCTTAGACGCAGATAAGGCTGTTGGCCCGGACAATATCAGCCCCCGCCTCCTGCGTCAGTGTGCCAAGGAACTCGCTCTTGCCCTCTCCAAGATATTCAACCACTGCATTCATACCTCCACCTGGCCGCAGAAGTGGAAGACTAGCCATGTTGTTCCTGTGCACAAGAAGAACGACCGAACGGACGTGAGGAACTACAGGCCGGTGTCCCTCCTATCAGCAGTGGCAAAAGTGTTGGAGGGAATAGTGGCTGAGCGGATCACTAGACACCTGGATAGGCACTATCTGTTGAGTGCCAGGCAGTTCGGCTTCAGGAAAAACCGGTCAGCAGCCGATCTCCACCTACTACTATCCAACGAATGGAGTTCACAGCTGGACCAAGGAAGAGCCACTGCTGCTCTGGCACTAGACATTGAGGGCGCATTTGACCGAGTATGGCGCACCGCCCTATTAGAAAAAATGAGAGCAGCCGGATTGGAGGGAAAGCTTCTGTGCCTGATGGAAAATTACTTAGAGGAACGCCACCTTCAAGTGGTCCTGAATGGGCACAAGTCCTCCCCACAACGGATCCACGCCGGCGTGCCACAAGGCAGCGTCATCGGGCCACTTCTATGGAACATGTACATAAATGACCTCCTCCATCTTGTTCCTATTGCCAAAGCGTTCGCCGATGACATCACTTTGACTCACAAAATAGACCAGGCAGCACGCCAACTAAGAGCCACACTCCGGCGAATTGCAGATTGGGGGAGTAAGTGGCAAGTGAAGTTTGCCCCAGCAAAAACTCAGCTGCTGGTAGTGGCCAGGACACCTGTGGATCTCCAGCTTGAATTCGAGGGACTCAAGCTGACGCCACGTGAGGAAGTGGCGGTACTGTGCCCCACATATAACTCAAGGCTGACCTTCCGCACGCACATCCAGCAGCTGGCAAGGGCAGCCTCACGGAAGCTGACGTCCCTACGCATAATCTCATGGCTGATGGACAGTCGAGGGCGCGAGGTCTTATACAAGGCACAAATCCGATCCTCCCTCGAGTATTCATGCCTTGCGTGGGGGGGAGCTGCCAGTACCCATCTCGCGCTCCTCGACAAGGCTCAGGAAAGGGCGTGTAGGATCATCACGGATTGAAAACCGGAGCACCTACCGAGTCTGCAGACCCTCCAACACCGGCGAGAGGTGGCCGGCCTCACCATTCTGTACAAAATACAGCAGGAGAGAGTGGAGCACCTGAGAACGCTGCGCCACCCGGTGCAGGAAGTGTCAGCCAACACCCGGTCAGCGGAGACGGCTCCCACGGCTCTGGTAGTACAACGATGCCGGACGACTCACTACCAGAAGCAATTTATAAACACTTACGAGCAGTTATTGAACCGTCTACTTGCGTCCGGTCAGCTGCCGCAACAGTTCACACACCGGCAACAATATAAACTTTATGAACCAGTGGCTGAACAATATGTGAACAGATTAGGCTTTCAGATAGGGGATATCACCTATGTTCCCTTTAGCCTAAAAACTAGTGTCGCCATGTAATGTAATGTTATAGGTACTAGGTCCTGGTGTAACACGTGTCTGTGTAAATAAGAGAGAGAGAGATTCACTCAATCTCGTCGTCCATAACTGAAACTACGAAAATCGTATTGAAAGCGAATAACGAATGGATAAGAGAGAGAGAGAGAGAGAGAGAGAGAGAGAGAGAGTAAATTATGCATTGATTAAAACCCGTCATGTCATTCTGTGTGTGTGTGTGTGTGTGTGTGTGTGTGTGTGTGTGAATATTTGATACTATATTTTTACCTCCTCTTCCTCCCTCCTCCTCCTCCTCCTCCTCCTCCTCATTTGCAATTCGTCATACTTCCTCTTCCTTTCCTCCTCCTCCTCTTCCTCTTCCTCATTTATCATCCATGGCACCTTAGCCAGTCTCCCTCTCTCCCTCTTCCTCTTCTTCCTCCTCCTCCTCCTCCTCTTCTCCTCCTCCTCCTCTTCCTTCTCTCATATATAATCAATTCAGTGAAACAAGCAGCCTCCCTTTCTGTTGCCTTCTCTTCCATGTTTCCTCCTCCTCCTCCTCCTCCTCCTCCTCTTCCTATAATCTCCTGTAATTTGAACCCAATGATCTTAATTATTCCTCCTCTTCCTCCTCCTCCTCCTCCTCCTCCTCTTCCTCCTCCTCCTCCTGTTCCTCCTTCGATTTCTAGTCTTCCTATATCTCCTTTATTCTTCTCTTTTCTCTCTTCCTTCTCCTCCTCTTCCCCTCTTCCTCCTCCTCTTCCTTCTCCTCCTCGATCTTACTGTCCTCCTCTTCCTCCTCCTTTCCTCTTCTTCCTCTTCTTATACTCAACATTTCCTTCTCATCCACCTTTTCTCCTCCTCCTCCTCCTTCCCCTCCTCCTCCTCCTCCTCCTCCAACATTCCCATCACAAGGGTCTCGGATTCCAGGCGTTCCCACCAAGATTTTTGCTACCCTGTTGTTACGTTTGAGAGAGAGAGAGAGAGAGAGAGAGAGAGAGAGAGAGAGAGAGAGAGAGAGAGAGAGAGAGAGAGAGAGAGAGAGAGAGAGAGAGAGAGAGAGAGAGAGAGATTTATAGATTTACATAGAAAATCAGACCACAGACCCCATGGTCCAGACTTGGTGGTCTGTCCTTAAATCTAAGTGATTTTACATTAATCAGAAGACTCCAAAACGTTGCATTTCTCTAGTTGATATTAAGTTGAAGGAAGTGACGGTCGAGCTTATTTTGAAGGTCAATCGTGTTACACTGGACCACTGATGGTGGAAGCTTATTCATTCTCGCACTACAACGTTGGTGAAGAAAAATTTGGTGCAGTCTGAATTTACTTGTCTACATCTGAGTTTTACGCCATTGTTCCTCGTGCGCAGAGTGTCATCGATCACAAACAATGTTGATCTGTCTACATTCGTGAAACCATTAAGTATTTTAAAATATTCGATCAGTTTTTCCTCAGGCGACGTTTCTCGAGAAGAACATGTTAAGGGTGAAAGCCTTTCTTCGTAGGATTTGTTGCGCAAGGAAGGGATCATTTCGTTGCCCGACGCTGAACACCTTCTAATTTAGCAATATCCTTTGCATGGTGGGGGACCAAAACTGTACCGCATATTCCAAGTGGGGTCTGACTAAACTGTTGTAGAGGCAGGAGTATTACATCTTTATTCTTGAATACAAAGTTTCTTTTAATGAAGCCCAACATTCTGTTCGCTTTATTTGCTGCATCGATGCATTGCTGTGAGAATTTGAGGTTTGACGCGATTTTGACCCCCAAGTCTTTGACGCATTGAACGCTTTTGAGTTTAACGCCGCGCATTTCGTATTCGAACTTCTTATTCCTCGTTCCAACTTGAAGGACCTAGCACTTGTCTACGTTAAAGGGCATCTCCCATCTATCCGACCAAGCTGAAATTTTGTGCAAATCCTCTTGGAGGCTTTGCCTGTCTTCGTCAGTGAGAACCGAGTTACCAATCTTTGTGTCGTCTGCAAATTTACTAATGCGGTTATTGAGTCCAACATCCACGTCGTTGATGTAAATAATGAAGAGCACTGGGCCAAGGACCGAGCCCTGAGGGAGAGAGAGAGAGAGAGAGAAGTAGGTATAGATAGATTAACTGAGAGAGGAATTGATTGATATAATGATAGAAAAAGAAAAATGGATAAATAGAGAGAAATAGATAGAGACAGAGAGAGAAATAGAAAGAGATAGAGAGATAAATAGATAGAGACAGAGAGAGAAATAGAAAGAGATAGAGAGAGAAATAGATAGGGTGCTAAAACTACTACTACTACTACTACTACTACTACTACTACTACTACTACTACTACTACGACTATTACTACTACTACTTCTGCTACTACTTCTACTACTACTACTACTACTACTACTACTACTACTACTTCTACTACGACCATCATCACCACCACTAATAATAATAATAATAATAATAATAATAATAATAGTAATAATAACGCTTGACCCGCTTGTTATATCTATTCTGTGCTGACTGACTTTTATATTTTCACACGTTTTAATTGAATCTAAACAGTCAATATTTATTTGTTTGTATACTATGGAAGTCTCTCTCTCTCTCTCTCTCTCTCTCTCTCTCTCTCTCTCTCTCTCTCTCTCTCTCTCTCTCTCTCTCTCTCTCTCTCTCTCTCTCTCTCTCTCTCTCTCTCTCTCTCTCTCTCTCTCTCTCTCTCTCTCTCTCTCTCTCATGACGGTATTTGAAAGAGAATTTAATGATATAAGTGTAGAATATGAATCTCCTCCTCCTCCTCCTCCTCTTTCTTCATATTACTTTCATCTCCTTTTACTCCACTTGTCTTTCCTCCTCCATCACTCCATCCACCTTCCCTCTTGTCTTCTCTCCCTCCTCCTCCTCCTCCTCCTCCTCGTTAGCCTCCCTCCCCCCCTTCCTTCCCCCGAGGGAGTCTCCAGTCCCCAGCAGCTGCCCCCATGACAGCTGTGCTCAATCAGCCCTGTCAACATCTCTCTCTCTCTCTCTCTCTCTCTCTCTCTCTCTCTCTCTCTCTCTCTCTCTCTCTCTCTCTCTCTCTGTCGGATGGCTCATTTTCCTCTTTTTCTCTTTTCTTCGCTTTATTTCTTTTATTCTTTCATTTTCATTTTTTCTCCTTTTTTTCTTTCTGTTTCTCTTTTCCTCATTATCTTTTTGCTGTTCTGATTATCTTTGCTTTCTCTCTCTCTCTCTCTCTCTCTCTCTCTCTCTCTCTCTCTCTCTCTCTCTCTCTCTCTCTCTCTCTCTCTCTCTCTCTCTCTCTCTCTCTCTCTCTCTCTCTCTCTCTCTCTCTCTCTCTCTCTCTCTCTCTCTCTCTCTCTCTCTCTCTCTCTCTCTCTCTCTCTCTCTCTCTCTCTCTCTCTCATCCTGCTTGTCAACTCCAATAAACAACGTAAAAAGAGCATCCTCATATTGGTGATGTGTTGTTGTTGTTGTTGTTGTTGTTGTTGTTGTTGGTGGTGGTGGTGGTGATGATGAAGTCTTTGTATTGATGTGGTGGTGTTGATGGTGGTAATATTTGAGGTGTTTCTGTAGTAGTAGTAGTAGTAGTAGTAGTAGTAGTAGTAGTAGTAGTAGTAGTAGTAGTAGTAGTAGTAGTAGTAGTAGTAGTAGTAGTAGTAGTAGTAGTAGTAGCTGTTGGGGTAGTAGTAGTAGTAGTAGTAGTAGTAGTAGTAATGTTTGTCAGTAATGGTAAATAAAAATATCGATGGAAAATATATGAAAAAATTGACATGTATTTTAATCCCTTTTCAGTTTCTTCCTCCTCCTCCTCCTACTCCTCCTCCTCCTCCTTCCTTCCTCTTCTCCCTTCCCTTCCATTCCTCTTCTTCTGCCACCCTCCTCTCTTCCTCTCTCATATTTCCTCTCTTTCTCACCCTCCTCCTCCTCCTCTTCCTCCTTCCTTCCTCTTACTCTCCCTTCCCTTTCATTCTTATTCTTCTGTCACCCTCTTCTCTTCCTCTCTCATATTTCCTCTCTCACCCTCCTCCTCCTCCTCTTCCTCTTTCTCCTTCATTTTCTTCTTTTCCCTTCCCTTCCATCCATATCTTCCTTCATCTTCTCTTCATTTTCTTCTTTTCCCTTCCCTTCCATCCATATCTTCCTTCATCTTCTCTTCATTTTCTTCTTTTCCCTTCCCTTCCATCCATATCTTCCTTCATATTCTCTTCAGCAGTGAACAGCAGACTTGCTGAGCACTGCGGGCGCAATGGGTGGCTGTTCGTCGACAATTGGGACCTCTTCTTTGGCAACGACGCCCTCTACGCCCGTGACGGGATACACTTGACGTTCAAGGGTGTTGAGGCTCTCAGACTCCTTGAGCGAGCACTTGGTACCCTGAGGGATTTTTAGTATAGGCGAGGGGAGGAGTAATGGAGCAATGGGAGGAGTAATGGGAGGGGACATCTAGCTCATAATATAACCAGGCAGCTTAGAAGTAATTCTAGGGGAGTAACAGAGGACGGGCTAAGAATCTTCTATACTAACAGCAGGAGCCTCAGAAACAAGACAGACTTACTAAGGGGTGAAGCTTGTTCAGAAAATTTTGACATAATAGCGATCACTGAGACATGGATAGACACTGCTAATAGAAATTTTAGATCAGAATTTGAAATAACGGGTTATCAGATGTTTCACAAAGACAGAAGGGCAGAAAAGGTGGAGTTGCGCTATATGTTAAAGACTCACTTAAATGTTTAGTTAACAATTCAGTCAAAACTAACATGGATTCAGAATCAGTTTGGGTGGACGTTTACAAAGGGAAAGAAAAACTAACTCTTGGAGTTATATACAGGCCACCCAACCTTAACAGGCAGGACACGAGTATATTACTACAGGAGATTGGCAGGGCGAGTAGTAGAAATGTCTGCGTAATGGGGGACTTTAATTATAGGAATATAGACTGGGAAGACCTAGTGGGTGACCTGGAAGCCGAGGACTTTCTTGAAGTTATACAAGATAATTTCCTTAAGCAGGTAGTTACTGAGCCTACCAGAGGAGAAAACATATTAGACTTAGTCCTAACCAATAATGGGAACTTGCTACGTGAGTTGGAGGTGGGCGGAGAGTTAGGAAATAGTGACCACAGAACGGTTCGTTTTAACTTAGACTGGGCGGTAACCCAGACCAAACCCAGTGTTAGTGCCAGATTTTAGAAGAGCAAATTGAGGGCTTCGAAGACATCTTGAAGGGGTAAACTGGGATAATTTAGGGATTCATGAGGGCCAGAACTGCGGATTGGAGACCCAGGAGAACCAGGTAGAAATGTCTTACAATAATTTAGTTAGAGTAATAGTAGAGGGGCAAGGACAGCATATACCACAGCGAACACTTAGAAAAGAAAACAATAATCCTAAGTGGATGACTCGTGGACTAAAACACGAGATTGGGTTAAAGAAGGGAATTTATCAGAAAATAAAGAATGGTGAAACACATCTCAGGGGCCGGTACGTCGAACTATCTAGATTAGTTAAGAAAAACACCAGGATAGCAAAAAGGAACTATGAGATCAAAGTAGCAAATGAGGCGAAAAGTAATCCTAATGTCTTATTTCATATGTATATAACAAAAACACTGTAGAAAATTGGACCGCTGAAAACAAACACAGGGGAGCTAGTGAAAATTACGAAATTATGAGCACATTGTTGAACGACTACTTCATTTCAGTATTCACACAGGAGGATCGAACGACTATACCGGAAAGAGTTCAGGTGTACGAGGGCGGGGATGGCGATAAATTGAGGGATATAATCATTACCAAGCAAGTAGTTCAGGATGAGATAGATAAGCTTAAGAAGAACAATTCGACAGGTCCTGACGGGATATTTCCGAGGGTATTAAAGGAATTGGGTGATGTACTCAGTGACCCACTAACCGACATCTTTAAGATGTCGGTAAATACTAACTATGTGCCGAGCCTATGGAAAGTAGCTAATGTGACGCCGATTTTTAAAAAGGGGACAGGTCAGTTGCTTCAAACTATCGCCCAATTAAGCAACATCGGTTATAGGCAGATGCTGGAGTCCATAATAGCCAGGAACATTCAGGAGCATTTAGAAACACAGCTTAATTCACGACTCGCAGCATGGGTTCACAAAAGGTAGGTCATGCCTCACCAATCTCTTGTCCTTCTACAATAAAGTATTTGAGGCGGTTGACAGAGATGAAAATTATGATGTAATCTATCTTG
Organism: Eriocheir sinensis; assembly: GCF_024679095.1. NCBI lineage: Eukaryota > Metazoa > Arthropoda > Malacostraca > Decapoda > Varunidae > Eriocheir > Eriocheir sinensis. The sequence continues at coordinate 11,812,833 of NC_066519.1, forward strand.
ATTTTAGTAAAGGGTTTGACAAAGTTCCTCACCAACGACTGTTGCTTAAATTACAGGCTCACTGAGTAGAGGGTAAAGTTTTGAACTGGGTCAAGGCGTGGCTTAGCAATAGGAAGCAAAGTGCAAATCAATGGTAAAAGATCTGACTGGGGATGTGTTACGAGTGGGGTCCCACAAGGTTCGGTATTAGGCCCACTTTTGTTTATTATTTATATCAATGACTTAGATACAGGAATTAGTAGTGATGTTAGTAAATTTGCAGATGATACCAAGATCGGTAGAGTAATTGAGTCGGATCAGGACGCTAGTATTCTCCAAGGTGAACTCAACAGATTGTATGACTGGGCGGATAAATGGCAGATGGAGTTCAATGTAGGGAAGTGCAGTATTCTGAGTGTAGGTAGGAACAACCCCTCACATAACTATTGCTTAAATAACACTCTCATAAGTAGGTCTGGGTGCGAGAGGGATTTAGGGGTCTTAGTGAGCTCTGATCTCCGTCCAAGGGCACAATGCATTCAAGCTAGAAATCGAGCTAATAGGGTACTGGGATTTATTTCAAGGAGTGTAAGCAACAGAAGCCCCGAAGTCTTCCTCAAACTCTTTTAGCATTAGTTAGACCTCATCTTGACTATGCGGCTCAGTTCTGGTCACCTTACTATAGAATGGATATCAAAATGTTAGAATCGGTGCAGAGGAGGATGACTAAGATGGTTCAGGGGTTGAGAAACTTGCCATACGAGGGAAGACTCAAACAGTTAAACTTGCATTCTCTAGAAAGGCGAAGGGTGCGTGGAGACATGATCGAGGTTTATAAATGGATGAAGGGCTTTAATAAGGGAGACATTCATAAGGTTTTGTTGGTAAGAGAACCGGGTAGGACACGAAGTAATGGGTTTAAACTGAATAAATTCAGATTCAACAGGGAGATAGGCAAAAATTGGTTTACTAACAGGGTGGTGGATGAGTGGAATAGGCTTAGCAGTCATGTGGTGAGTGCCAATACAATTGTCACATTCAAAAATAGACTAGATAAATTCATGGACAGCCATATTAGGTGGGGTTAGATACACGGGAGCTTAGGGTCAAAGGAGCTGCCTCGTACAGGCCTACCGGCCTCTTGTAGACTCCTGCGTTCTTATTATTAGTAGTAAGGGTAATAATAGTAGCGGTAGTAGAAGTAGTAGTGGTAGTAGCAGTAGTAGTAGTAGTAGTAGTAGTAGTAATAGTAATAGTAATAGTAGTAGTAGTTTCATTTCAGGTCAAGAGGACGGCAAGGTGACAGTGAAAAGAAGCGATGCTGAAACAAAGATAATACACAGAGATTAAAATATTTCGCAAGGAAGACCTGTATCAGCAGTATCAGGAGTAGTAGTAGCGCCTTCACTCGTCCTCCAAGTGTTTGTAAGTATTAGAGGTAAAAGTGAAATCAGGGAATTTTTACGCCAAAGCAGCGCGTGGCGGCGGTATCTCACCTCCGTCTCCGCCACAACCTGTGAGCCTGTGGTGAGCGAACCCTTAACCCCGACACAGGGCCAGTGTGACACCAGGCTGGCTGGCTTACCTTCCCAGAGCTTCCCCAGGTACACGTTTATCGACCAGCCTGAGAGGAAGAATGAACAGCCAAATGGGTGGCTTGAACGTGGAGCACTGCCCAGGCTGGGGTTCAAACCCAGGCCTGCAGATTCGTAGTTTAGAGCCGCTATAGCCACTACACCCGCTACGCAAGGTATCTGCAACTTTCTAGAGCCTACATAAAAAAATTGAAATACTATAAATGGTCATCTTCTTTTCTTTATGTACTGCCCGCAGCCCCGGGAAGAAGTGAGCCCAGAGGAACCTCATGGTGACAGACGCCATCAGTCCATCAGTCACCACTCCTTGCTGTCTGTTGCTCAGCCAGTCAGCGATCACTGGGCTACATACCTCCAGTACCTAGTTGAGCTGATCTTATAACGTTATCTATGGTGAGGAAATTTATCAAACGACTTGTGTAAATCTGTACTGAGCCCTCCCAGTGACTTGGTTACCGCGTAAACTGAGAAGAGGTCGTTATAAAAGGTCAGTAGGTTAAACAAACAGGACATCATGTTGCTGGAGCTGTGTTGTGAAGCCTATATTTGTGTGTGACTTTCAAGGTAACACAATTTTACCTCTTATGATGTCTCGTGACCCTTAACTAATACCGGATTTTTTATTTTTTTACAGGAAGGAAGGAAGAGGCTCCAAGATAAAAAAAAAGATAAACAAAAGCCCGCTAATAACTTGCCCCTTATAAAGAGCTAGTGTATAAGCGAGCGGCTAAAACAGTTAGACTAACGAAACGATAACTACCCGGTATATTTGTATCCTTTCTTAACCCAGGTAGCAACGACGGGCCAAATTTGTGGCTTACCGTGTACCAGCGATGGATGGGCCAAATTGTGGCTTTACCGTGTACCAACGACAGGCCAAACTGTGGCTTTACCGTGTACCAGCGATGGGCCAAATTTGTGGCTTTACCGTGTACCAGCGACGGGCCAAACTTGTGGCTTACCGTGTGTACCAGCGATGGGCCAAATTTGTGGCTTTACCGTGTACCAGCGACAGGAGGCCAAACGCTGGCTTTACCGTGGCAAGCGATGCGTTGGGCCAAATTGGCTTTACCGATAGCTTTACCGTGTTATAACGCGACAGAGGACAAATTTGTGGCTTTACCGTATACCAGCGATGGGCCAAATTTCTGCCATGGTATAAACCTCCCAAAATAGATGATGCATAAACTGATCACACATGCGTTGACATACATTATGAAATGGTTTGCGTGACTGATAATTCTTTCTCATTATTTTACTTAGAGGGACCTTTAACCTAACCTAACCTAACCTAACCTAACCTAAGTAACATGACCCCTGCAGCTACCGGGTTAAAAATCGTTGTGACAGAAAAACAGAGACAGAGACTGAGACAGAGATGATGACAACACGAGATGATAACCCAATGATACACTTGAATCGAGGTCATCACACACTTATCTTATAAAAACATTATTGTGTAGAAATGATTTACAATAACCTTCTGTACGGCGTTACGCAGAAAGACACAATGATGGGTCTTATGGCAAAAGTTTATAAAGGCTAAATTCATAAAAAAAGCCGTTGTGTAGAGATAGTGACCAAAACCTCTTATACAGTGTTATGCAGAAAAGAGTGATAAATTGATAAAGGCTACAAAATTAATGAAAACGTTAACCAAAGCCGCATCTTAGGCAGCTCAAAATGAGCCTGGGTATAATGTGTTGTGTTTAGGAAAGAACGCGACTCTGGGCCTTGTGGAAAAAAGGACCGTGAGAGGAAAAAGATCTTAGGTGACAGGCCGAGTGGCAGGACGGAGACTATAAAAGGTGGAGGAGGAGGAGGAGGAGGAGGAGGAGGAAATGTAGAAGGAGGAATGGGAATTTTACGGAAGAAGAGAGGAGTAGGAGGAGGAGGTGAAGAAAAAAGATGAAGTTGAGGAGAAAATGGAGAAGTAGATGAAGTTGATGAAGAAGAAAAAGAAAAAGAAAAAGAAGATGAAGAAGAAAAAGAAAAGGAAGAAGAAAAGGAAGAGGAAAAAGAAGAAGAAGAAGAAAAAGAAGAAGAAAAAGAAGAAACAAGAAGAAGAAGAAGAAAAAGGAGAAGTAGAAGAATAAAAAGGAGAAGTAGAAGAAGAAGAAAAAGGAGAAGAAGAAGAAGAACAGGAACAAGAACACGACGAAAAAGGAAGAAGAAAAGAAGAAGTAGAAGGAAGAAGAAGAAAAATTAACCCCCCCCACGACACGAAAAGGTGGGCCAAAGCAAATCAGACCAACGTGACGTGCAGCTTTGAAGCAACTTCTGATACAGGGCGTTAAGGGTGAAACTCGTACCCGCACTTATGCCTCTAGCTCCTTATTACCTTCACGTGGGGTGGGGGGGAGCCGAATTAGCTAAAAAAAAAAAAGAAAAAAAAAGGTAAATTTCCCGCAGAATGAATATGAGATTAAAAGCCTAATGACGACGGGACAAACCGGTGATAATTTCTCTCTCTCTCTCTCTCTCTCTCTCTCTCTCTCTCTCTCTCTCTCTCTCTCTCTCTCTCTCTCTCTCTCTCTCTCTCTCTCTCTCTCTCTCTCTCTCTCTCTCTCTCTCTCTCTCTCTCTCTACTTTATTTTCTCTCTCTCTTTTATCTTGTCTTTTTCCTCCTCCTCTTCTTTTTTCTTTTTCTATTCTTTTTTCATTATCTTTTCTTCTTTTTTTCCTTCTCTTTCTTTGATTCTTCTTCTTTTGTTTTTCTTTCCTTCTCTCTCTCTCTCTCTCTCTCTCTCTCTCTCTCTCTCTCTCTCTCTCTCTCTCTCTCTCTCTCTCTCTCTCTCTCTCTCTCTCTCTCTCTCTCTCTCTCTCTCGTCAGCGTGTTATTACCTACAAAGTGTTTTTTAGGACCTTGAGAGGAGGAAGAGGAAGAGGAGGAGGAGGAGGAAAGAATTGAAAGGAGAAGAAAAGAAATATGTGTGTGTGTGTGTGTGTGTGTGAGAGAGAGGAGGAGGTGAAGAGGGAAGAGAGGGAGGAAGAGGGAAGAGGAGGAAGAGGAAGGAGGAAGGAGGAGGAAGGAGGAGGAGGAAGGAGGAAGAGGAGTCTCAGAGGAGGAGGAGGAGGAGGCCTTCAACGTCCTTCTTTGCCGCCAAAGCCTCTTGTGGCCTTCAACGTCCTTCTTGCCCGCCAAAAGAGCCTCTTGTGGTGCTCTGCCTTTGGCCTCCTCCTCCTCCCTCCTCCTCCTCCTCCACGCAGGTATTGTTCCTCATCAGAGTTTCTAACTCTCCTTTATGATTTTTCTTCGTGTCTTCCTCTTCTCTTTTTCTTTTCTCATTTCTCTATCTCAGTCTTCTTTTCTTTTCTTCTTTCTTCTCTTCCTTTCTATCTTTTTCTTATATAACGATTTCTTACCATTGGCTATATAACTGTATTTTTTATGTATTTCTGACTCTTCTTACTAATTTTTCTTCATCTCTTCCTCTTTCTTCTTTTCTCCCTTCTCTTTCCATGTCTTCTCTTTTCTTTCTTCTCTTCCCTTCTATCTTTTTCTTCTATAACGCTTTCTTTGTGTATTTCTGTCTCCTTCTTTCTTCTCTATTTATGCCACATCTCATATGCCACTCTATAACACGCTGTCTCTATGTATTTCCATCTATAGAGAGCACTGTCAATATAACGTAATAAACTTTTTTCAGCAAGGTAAAAGTGTGCAGTGTTTAATGAGGGTAGGTTCGTATTCTGAAATATTTCGGAGCTAACACACTCACATTTAAAAAGGCTTTCGTAAGGGTTGTGCTAGTAGAATTTATATGGATAGTAGCAGTAGTAGTAGTAGTAGTAGTAGTAATTGTTGTAGTAGAGATATTAAACGAATAGTTGTGCTCATGTTAGTAGTAATGTATATTGGTAGTGAGGTATTAGTGGTAGTGGTTGTAACAGGGGTAGTAGTAATAGTAGTAGTAGTAGTAGTAGTAGTAGTAATTGTAGTAGTAGGGATATTATACGAATAGTAGTGGTAATGTTAGTAGTAATGTATATTGGTAGTGAGGTATTAGTGGTAGTGGTTGTAACAGGGGTAGTAGTAGTAGTAGTAGTAGTAGTAGTAGTAGTAGTAGTAGTAGTAGTAATTGTAGTAGTAGGGATATTATACGAATAGTAGTGGTAATGTTAGTAGTAATGTATATTGGTAGTGAGGTATTTGTGGAAGTGGTTGCAATAGCGGTAGTAGAAGCAGTAGTAGTAGTAGTAGTAGTAGTAGTAGCAGTGGTGGTGAAGGCGGCGGCGTGAACTCAGCAAGAATTGTTGACACACACGCACGCACTGTTGCCAAAAAAAAAAGAAAAAAAAGCGTTGAACGAATTATCGCTCCACATTTTGAGGGTAATTGGAATGTATTACAGAAGTTAAATCAGGTTATGGGCCGGCACTTTTATTGTGTGTGTGTGTGTATGTGTGTGTGTGTGTGTGTGTGTGTGTGTGTGTGTGATGAGAGAAGTGTGTGTGAAATACTGTAATGGATTTTAATAGGTCTGTGTGTGTGTGTGTGTGTGTGTGTGTGTGTGTGTGTGTGTGTGTGTGTGTGTGTGTGTATCCCGGTCTCATTAGATAGATAGGAGAGAGAGAGAGTTATATATCATGTGCCATTTTTCTCTCTCCATCTCTCCCTCTCTCCTCCATTCCCTTCATCCCTTATCTCCCTCTCTCTATTTCCTCTCTTTTTTTTGTCTCCATTCGTCTTTCTTTCATTAAACTTCTCCCTTATTCCTTCCTCTCTCTCCTTTCTCTTCCTTTATTCCTCATCTTTATTTTATTTTCTTACTAATTATCTCTTTTATCTTCCTCCTTTTTCCTCTTTCTACCATAATTTCTCTTCTCGTTTCTCTCTTTTCCCATCTTCCTTCATTCCTTCCTTCCTCTTCTATTCCTTTTATTTAACTTTATTTTCTTTTTTTTTTTTCTTCCTATGTTTTCTTGCTTATCTTTTCCTTTTCGTAATTTTACCAGCTTTTCTTCCTTCCTTCCTTCCTTCCTTCTTTTCTTTCTTTCTTTCTTTCATTCTTGTTTTATTGTTTTCTTTCTTTCATCCATTATTTATTTTTGTCTGTTTTGTTTCTTTCATTTTGTTCTTATTTCCTTCTCCTTTCTGTCTTCTGTACCCTCTTCTTTCCTCTCCTCCTCCTCCTCCTCCTCCTCTTCCTCCTCTTCCTCCTCCTCCTCCTCCTCCTCCTTTTACAAATTTCTCCCTGACTATGTATTCAAACTCCTTCTTGGGACAAATGGAATCGGAATAAATGTTTAAAAGGAAGGCTCTGCTGTGGATTACTCTCTCTCTCTCTCTCTCTCTCTCTCTCTCTCTCTCTCTCTCTCTCTCTCTCTCTCTCTCTCTCTCTCTCTCTCTCTCTCTCTCTCTCTCTCTCTCCCCGATCTTGCCTTCGTTCGTTTTTTTTCTCTTTCAATTTTCTTTCTTTTTTTTCTTATCTCTCTTTTTCTTTATTTCCTTTTTGCTCTCTTTCGTTCTTTTCCTTATTCTCTCTCTGTCTCTCTCTCTCTCTCTCTCTCTCTCTCTCTCTCTCTCTCTCTCTCTCTCTCTCTCTCTCTCTCTCTCTCTCTCTCTCTCTCTCTCTCTCTCTCTCTCTCTCTCTCTCTCTCTCTCTCTCTCTCTCTCTCTCTCTCTCTCTCATGTGTACGTAATGTGCCTCCATCTTGGCTTTTACACACACACTCACACACACACACACACACACACACACACACACACACACACACACACACACACACACACACACACACACACACACACACACACACACACATACACACACACACATACACATATTCGAAGGTTCCTGCAATGTGTATTTTATCCTCTCTCTCTAAAGACCTCCTCCTCCTCCTCCTCTTCCTCCTCCTCAACCTCCTCCTCCTCCTCCTCCTCTTCCTCCTCCTCCTTCGCAGACTCCTCTCCAGCAAATGAACTCTTCCCTCATCCTCCTCCTTCCTATCTCTTCCAGTTGTTTTCCTCCTCCTCCTCCTCCTCCTCCTCCTCCTCCTCCTCCTCCTCCTCCTCCTCCTCTTCGCCTGTCTTCCCTGCATCCCAGCCATTTATACATCTCTTACACATGCTCTTCCTCCCTCTCTTCCTCCTCCTCCTCCTCCTCCTCCTCCTCTCCGCCTCCTCTTCCTCCTCCTCCTCCTCTTCTCCTCCTCCTCCTCCTCCTCCTCCTCCTCTTACCGCCGACATTCTGAATATTTTTACTTTTCTTATCTGTATTATTATTCTCTCTCTCTCTCTCTCTCTCTCTCTCTCTCTCTCTCTCTCTCTCTCTCTCTCTCTCTCTCTCTCTCTCTCTCTCTCTCTCTCTCTCTCTCTCTCTCTCTCTCTCTCTCTCTCCACAACAAACAACTTTCTCACCCTCTCCTTTCCTCTCTTTCCTCCTTCCACGCATCTCCCTTCTCCTCCATCATCCTATCTTCCCTCCTCCTCCTCCTCCTCGGTAATGGGCCAGAATTTCCGTCATCAGTCATTCCTAAAATTCCAAGATTTGTGAACATTTATTCCCGCCCGAAATTCCAATAAGTCGAGAGAGAGAGAGAGAGAGAGAGAGAGAGAGAGAGAGAGAGAGAGAGAGAGAGAGAGAGAGAGAGAGAGAGAGAGAGAGAGAGAGAGAGAGAGAGAGAGAGTCGAAGAGGATGTTTGTGTGCGTCCATCATACGTGTGGAGGCATTTGTCCGAGAGAGAGAGAAAGAGAGAAAGAGAGGGAGAGAGGGAGAGAGGTCAATTTCGGGTGGAGAGGTGTCTTGATACTCTCATCTTGCACTCAGGAGGTCAAGTCGTAGGCAGGAGGAAATACAGACGAAAGAAGGTTAACTCTTGCATAAGGGATTTGGATGGAATAGAGATGAATCCCAACAAAATGAGCAACGAAGCAGATGGAGTGTGTTATGTGTCTGTGTGTGTGTGTTTGTGTGTGTGTCCTATAACGTATAAACCCTTTCGTAATACGCCAAATCATGCGAACGTTCACATTGCCTCGCCATTACCAGCATTACGCTATATAATTTCCTTGTTGTTGACTCATTAGGCAGGAGAGGCTTATTCGTAAAGCCCCGCGCAAAACACTCCTTTTTAGAACTAAACGCCACAGTTAATGAGATCAGTTTGCGGGCCGAGGCACTGATGAGTTTCCTATCATTCATTTTTCCTTTAGTTTCCTTCCTTTCCTGCATTGTTTTCCTTCTTCGCTGCATAATTAAACAACGTCGTATTTGGAATAATAGCAAGGCAGTAGTAGTAGCATTATTATTATTATTATTATTATTATTATTATTATTATTATTATTATTATTATTATTATTATTATTATTATTATTATTATTATTATTATTATTATTATTATTATTATTATTATTATTACTATTATTATTATTATTATTATTATTATCCCCCAAACAAACTCTCATCATTATCATTATAATTATCATTACCATTATTACTTCTGTGGATATTGGATACATATTAACCTTTATTTTCTTCTTTTTCCAGGTGTGAAGAGAATGACACCTGTATGTAACCTGTACATCACAAGGAACACATCAAGGTAAATAACAAATATATTCACCTTGTATATGGACCGGCTTTACAGTCACTCGTTTTCGGCGGCTTGCCAGCGAACGAAACCCTTTCGCGCGCGATCGGGTCTTAAGTAGCTCCCGACAGCTGCTCTTCGGTCGCTTGCTAGCGAAAAATCGGCGTTTTGGTGAAGAGATTTGTTGTTGTACAATCGTTTTACTGGGCAGCGTATCGCTCACCGCCGACACAACAGAGCCTGTCGTCTCAGCCACCGCAATGGATATTTTCGGTAAGTATATTTAGTTTTTTTGTTTATCTATTGACATTTCTTTTTGAAAAAGTTGTCTGTAGCTGCCTTCGTGGCTCATATGAGTGTGTTGACAGGCTGAACAAACTATTACATATGCCTGTGGATTTACCTAGTGGCCCTCAGCCAACATGAACTCTATTTTTAAATGTTACGGATATGTAAGACAGCCAGCCGCATAAGGGAATTATTCATGGTGGCTTGTCCCAGGCAGGCAGAGGGGGAGAGAAAACAAAAACTATAGAATTTCACCCATCACGACTGGTCACCACATTTTCCTTCTGATTTATTTTCATGTGCTAATCAGCATTGCTGTTTGTGTTACGGATATAAGATAAGATGCTACAGCTGCGTTAGCATTTATGTTCTTCCATTCGTCACTGTCCCTCAGTCAGTCACTGTCATAATATACTTTTGTTTAAATTTTCCAGTTTGTCTCCTTCTCAGTTCACTTGTTTTCTGCAGGCCCAACTTTAATTAATTTTTTTTATCATAATTTCAACACGACAGCATTTATTAATATTTTTCTCACTAATACCTTTTGCATGTCTCTCCCACAGGACGTGGAATTCTTGTGAGTCGTATGATGCTTGCCACAGTGAGGTGCCTGCCATGCCACGAGCAATGTCCTCCTCACCTTGGCTGATTGCTAATACATTGTGGCCATCATGTGGCAGGGCCATTAGAGAAGTAATCTCGTAAGGTAGATCATTATCAGCACCAGTGGAGGCATTATCATTATTAGTAGTCATAGTGAAGTGGACTTATCAATATTCTAAGTGTCCCCTTATCAGTATTCTTAATGAAGTGTTAGTGTTATCAGTATGCCCGGTGAAGTGTTGCCGTTATCAGTATTCTTAGCGACACATTATGAGACTCGCCGCTGAGGGGTGACTGGACTCCGCATCAGTATTCGTGTTCACCGTCCCGGACTTAAGGGCTGGCGCTGGGCTTGTTAATGGTGGCCTAATGTGTAACCGGCGGCACCGTCATGGATATTAAGTTGTTGATGAGTCGGTTCCCAGATGATTATTATATCTTATTACAAATTTATAATCATTTGAAAAAGCGGTTTGAATGCAAGAGACAGATTATTCAGTCGACCAGTTGGGGCATCCGTCGAGACGCCTCTCCACCCGAAATTGACCTCTCTTTTGGCTACGCTTTACTTTTATCTTTTATGGGAGCGGCGAGTAGCGGGCTTTTTTTTTGTATTCTTTTTGTTGCCCTTGAGCCGTAACCTTTGATGTAAAAAAAAAAAAAAAATCTGAGAATCCATAACACCGTGGGCCAGACCAATCCGCCGTTGTTCTGAACCACGCGACCAAGACATGACATACTCCAAGACATCAATGTCCTCGCCACACGCATGGACATACTGCCACCCGGACCACCAGTTAAACCTAATCTCGATCTTTCAGGACAGTTCTGGAGAGAGAGGAAGATGAAAAGAGAAGATGGCGCCACTATAAACACTTGACTGCGCCATGACGGGGTGGGGCCGAATACCATCCAGGCCCCTCAAGCAAATCTACCGGCGCAATAGGAAGAGACGTAAAAAAAAAAAAAAATAATAATAAAAAAGTTCTTCCCCCCTTACTAAAGAAACGCCATCAAGGTTTTACAATCTCTGCAGAGGAGGTTGACGAAACTGATTCACGGGATGAGGAGCTTGCCTTATAATATAGTAAGAGGCGTGAGGGAGTGTGTGAGGCGTTGATGTAGTGAGGGGCGTGAATTTAGTGTTAAGGGAGAGGGAGAGGGAGAGGGGTGAGTGAGGCAGCGGGCAGTGTTATGGGAGCGGCTCATCAAACTCTTGTCCAAAGTTAGATTGGTTCACGGCAGACCCTCACGCGGGATCAGAGAGAGAGGGTTGAGTGTCCAGGTGCGAGAGAGAGAGAGAGAGAGAGAGAGAGAGAGAGGGAGAGAATAATTGTATGCTCTCTTCTTTCCTTCTCCACTTCCCTCCCGAAAATATATAAATCTTAATATTGTTTCCATGATGTTATCCACCTCCTTTATTTTCCTCCTCCTCTCCTCCTCCTCCTTCTCCTCCTTCCTTTGTCTTCCTCCTTCAGTTAATCCCTCAGACATTTTATTTTTCAATATTCTCTGTCGTTCTAAAATAAAAATAAAAATAAGAGAAACACGATAGCAAAAAAATGATGAAAATGGTGTTGAAATATGAATAAAATAAAGACCGAGAAATGAAAAGAGTCAGTTATTAAAAGGAAATTATAAAAATGTAAAGAAATATAACGGGAAGTGCCGCAAAAATAGAATATCATGAAATCTCAAAAATGCAAATAAAAAAAGAAAATAGTGTAAAAATATGAATAAAATAAACTCGGAGAAATGAAAAGAGGAAGTTAAAAAAATATGGAAATGATATAAAATGGAAAAATAAATGACGGAAATTGCCGCAAAAATAGAATATCATGAAATCTCAAAAGTTAAAAAAAAAAAAAAAAACGAAGAAAAAAAACTGAGGACAATAAAACAAGGAAAACAGAACAAGAAAATTATAAAAAACGGGAAAAAACAAGAAAAAAATGGATAATGAAAACAAAACTGAAAAAAAAACAAGAAAATAAAACAAAACAAAAATAAAACATAAAAAAATAAGAAAAAAACAGGAAAAAAGTAAATTATAAAACACCAAAATTAATCACAGCAAAACAAAACATCAGGAAAATAAAATATAAAAAAACACACAATAAAACAAAGCCTCAGCGAATTCAAACGGCCTCCCCCTCAAAAAAAAGACTCTCCACCAAATAAAAGCAATGGTGTAAAGTTTGCTTTTAATTAGTAAAGTTTGTTGCTTGAGCCACGGCCGACCAAGACCAGGAAACTGTGCTGCCTGATTGGACGGAGGGAGGGAGGGAAGGAGGGAGAGAAAAGGAGGGAAGGAAAGCGAGGGAGAGAAAAGGAGGGAAGGAAAGCGAGGGAGAGAAAAGGAGGGAAGGAAAGCGAGGGAGAGAAAAGGAGGGAAGGAAAGCGAGGGAGAGAAAAGGAGGGAAGGAAAGCGAGGGAGAGAGTGGGGGAGGTAAGGAGGGCAAGAGTGATTAAGTGTGAGGGGAAAGGAGAGGGAGGAAAGGAGGAAGGAGGGAGGGAAAGAGTTTGAAGGTAGAGAGGGAGGTAGGGAGGGTAAGAGTGAGTGAGTGTGAGGGAGAAGGAGAGAGAGAGAGAGAGGAAAGGAAAGAGAGAAGGAGGGAGGGAAAGAGTGGGGGCGGTAGAGAGGGAGGTAGGGAGGGTAAGAGTGAGTGAGTGTGAGGGAGAGAAAGTGGGAGAGGAAGGTATGAAGGGAGAAGGAAAAGAGGGAGAGGGAAGG
>NC_066519.1:11833072-11838072 GCF_024679095.1 Eriocheir sinensis
CTCTCTCTCTCTCTCTCTCTCTCTCTCTCTCTCTCTCTCTCTCTCTCTCTCTCTCTCTCTCTCTCTTCATTTGTACTTTCCTTCCTTTTCTCTTCCTTTTCTCTCCTTTCCTTCCTTCTCTCTCCCTCCTTTCCTCCCCTACCTAATCCTTAATCCCTCTTCACTTTCTTCTCCTCTCTCTCTCTCTCTCTCTCTCTCTCTCTCTCTCTCTCTCTCTCTCTCTCTCTCTCTCTCTCTCTCTCTCTCTCTCTCTCTCTCTCTCTCTCTCTCTCTCTCTCTCTCTCTCTCTCTCTCTCTCTCTCTCTCTCTCTCTCTCTCTCTCTCTCTCTCTCTCTCTCTCTCTCTCTCTCTCTCTCTCTCTCTCTCTCTCTCTCTCTCTCTCTCTCTCTCTCTCTCTCTCTCTCTCTCTCTCTCTCTCTCTCTCTCTCTCTCTCTCTCTCTCTCTCTCTCTCTCTCTCTCTCTCTCTCTCTCTCTCTCTCTCTCTCTCTCTCTCTCTCTCTCTCTCTCTCTCTCTCTCTCTCTCTCTCTCTCTCTCTCTCTCTCTCTTCTCTGTTTTATGATTTCTTTAATTATTTTCTTTCCTTCCCTTCCTTCTTCCTCTTCTGTCTTCTCTTATTCTCTCATTCCTTCATTCTCATTCTCTCCCTTTCGTCTTCTCCTTAATTCTCAAGCCTTTCCTTTCTTTATTTCCCTTCCTTCCTTCCTTCCTCCTCCTTCTTCCTTAATTCTCTCTCGTTCGTCTTTTCTTTCCCTTCCTTCCTTCTCCTTCTTCCTTAATTCTCTCTCGTTCGTCTTTTCTTTCCCTTCCTTCCTTCTCCTCCTTTCTTAAATCTCTCTCTTTCGTCTTTTCCTTCCCTTCCTTTCTCATCTCCTTTCCCTTCCTTCTTCCTCCTTCTCCTATTTCATTCCCTTTCTTTCGTCTTAATTTTCACCTCTTCCTCTTTCTCATTCCTCATCTTCTTATTAATCTTTTATCTCTCCTTCCCCATCTCTTCCTCCCCTCTCCCTTCCTTCCCTCAATCTCTTATTAAGCCCTCCCCATCTGTTTCCTTCTCTCCCCTCCTCCTTCCCTCCCTTTATATTCCCCCTCTTTCCCTCCCTTCCCTTCCATATATTCTTCCCTTACTTTCTAATCGCCCTTCCTTCATCTTGTTCCTTTCCTCCCTCCTCTCTCTCTCGTCTTTTCTTTCCCTTCCATCCTTCTATCTCCCAATTTCTTCCCTCGTGTCCTTCTCCCTCTTTCGTAAACTCTTCGTCCCTCCCTCATTCTCTCCTCTAAGTTTCCCTTAATATATCCTTCCTTCCCTTCCCTTCCCTCCCTTCCCTTCCCTTCCCTTCCCTCCCCGGCCAGGTAAAGTTTAATTAATACACTGTAGGGGCGTCGCTGTTTGTACCTGCAATCACAAGCAAAGGACAGGTAAGCGAGGACCTAATGCTACCTGGGCCTGGCCGGGGAAGGGACGGGAAGGGAAGGAAAGGGTTGGGTTGGGTTGAGAAGGGAAAGGTAGGGTAGGGAAGAGAAGGGTTGAGATGGGATGGGAAGGGTTGGGAAGGGAAGGAAAGGAAGGAGAAGGGAAGGAAAAGAATAGAAAGGAAAGGAAAGAGGAGAGAAGGGAAGGAAGGGCATGGAAGGGAAGGGAATAGAATGAAATGATACACTGGAATCATATAACACCGTGAAACGAAACAAAACAATAACAGAAAGGAAGGGAAGGGAAGGGAAGGGAAGGGAGAGTAAGGTGAGGTAAGGTACATATCCATAACTACAGTGTTAAAGGAAAGTGAAATAGAGAGAGAGAGAGAGAGAGAGAGAGAGAGAGAGACAAAAACAATATAATACAGAGGGGGTAGGGAAATGGAGCAGAGAGAGTTTATATATATCTCACACACACACTCATAACACACCTTTGAATAACGAAAAGGATTACCGAGAGACTGATATTGCGAGAAGTGTTACAAAGAAGTGTTACACAGTTAGTTAAGTTAAAGGAGTGAGAGAGAAATGGAATATACCGTACTGAAGCATAATTTGATGTTACCTGAAGCATATAGAAGTTAGTGGGTGTAGGGGAGGCGGTGGCTGAGTGGTTAGCGTGCCGCTCGCCTCCACAAGCTGGGATTTTTTGGCCTCCACCGAGTGGCCCAAGACTACCCACGTGCTGCCCTGAAGACCACCTCGCAACCCGGACTCTGGATTCTCTATAAATAGATAAGGATTAAAAGATTAGCTCCGAGGAGACAACATGAGCCGAGCAAGATGGCGCTACTATAAATACTTGCCTGCGCCACAAAGAAAGAAAAAAAATGAAGAAATAGAGATAGTGATGATAACAGAAAGGGAAAGAGAATGCAGTAATATTACCTAAGGCATGGAATGGAAAAAATAAAGATAGATAAAGATACATGCAAAAAAAAAAAGACAAACAGGAAAAGAAGAAGGAAAGTAAAGGAAGAGGGAGAGGAAGAAACGGAATAAAACTGAAGAAGAAATAGAGAGGATAGAGAAGGATACAGAAAGATACATGTAAAAAAAACAAAAACAGGAAAAGAAAAAGAAAAAAAAGGAAAAAGGAGAAGGATAAAATTAATGTTGTTACGAAAAGGAAAAAAACATTGTGAAGTAAAGTCTAAGTCGTCATTAATTAAGGCATATTAGGGCGAGGTAAAGGGAAGGGAATGGAAGAGGAGGAGAAAGAAATGACGTTAAATGCGATAGCGGCCAACGAAAGGGAAATACAACGTTGAGTAAATGAAGATAATTAAAAGTAAACGAGTGTGTAGGGAGAGGAGGAGAGGAAGGAAGATGTATTTAATGGTAGATAAATACTGTGCTCTCTCTCTCTCTCTCTCTCTCTCTCTCTCTCTCTCTCTCTCTCTCTCTCTCTCTCTCTCTCTCTCTCTCTCTCTCTCTCTCTCTCTCTCTCTCTCTCTCTCTCTCTCTCTCTCTCTCTCTCTCTCTCTCTCTCTCTCTCTCTCTCTCTCTGTAACCCTGTGTGCGTGTATGTATGCCTGTGTGTGTGTGTGTGTGTGTGTGTGTAGTTAGTGTGTGTGTGTACGTATATATATTCCTACACATGTACGTAACGTCAGGCTCTGTGAATTTACTAAAGCTTGAGTGATTAAATATTTTGGGTGAATTTGCACACGCCGCCGCCGCCGCCGCCGCCGCTGCTCGAAAATGCTCTCTGTTTAAAACTTCGGCCGCAGGGAGAAAAAAAAAGTTCGTCTGCCTCCCAAACTTTGCAAAACTTATTTGTAAACTTCATTCATATTCCATTCTTCCTGCCGTGCCCTTCCCCTCCTCCCTCCTCCTCCTCCTCGTTCTCTTCCTCCTCCTCCTCCTCTCTCTTCCTCTTCGTCTTTTTTTTCCTCCTCGAAATTTATCTTCTTTTCCCTCACTCGTTTTTTTTCCTATTTTTTTCTCATTCCATTTTTTTTTCTTTTCTTGTTTTTCATTATTCTTCCTACTCTTCCTCCTCCTCCTCCTCCTCTTTCTCCTCCTCTTCCTCCTCCTCTTCCTCTTCTCTCTTCTTCACTTATTTTGCTTCTTCTCATTCTTTTTCTTTCTTTTGTTTATCTGAAACTTCTTTTCCTTCTCTTCTTCCTCCTCCTCCTCCTCCTTCTCCTCTTCCTCCTCTCTCTCTTCTCATGATTTCCCTCCTCCTCCTCCTCCTCTTCCACTCATTTTTTTTCATTCTTTAATATATTTCTTTCTCTAGTCTATCTTCAGTTCTTTTCCTCCCCCTCTTCTTCTTCTTCTTCCTCCTCCTCCTCCTCCTCCTCCTCCTCCTCCTCCTCTCTACTTCCACTCTTCCTCCTTCCAGTTTTTAATATAGTGTACATTTTTAAATAATTATATATATGGATTAAAGCTGCGTGTGTGTGTGTGTGTGTGTGTGTGTGTGTGTGTGTGTGTGTGTGTGTGTGTGTGTGTGTGTGTGTGGGGATGCATGCGAGGTACTTTGTTTTAGGAAATGTGTCACGCGCCCTCGCATACACACACAAACACACACACACACACACACACACACATACACGTAGGGGAGGGCGTCTGACAAATTACCACAAACACATATTTGCTTTAATGAAAAAAAAAATGAAAAAAAACGAGGGTGGATGTTTGAATATTTCCACCCCTCCCTGCTCTCTCTCTCTCTCTCTCTCTCTCTCTCTCTCTCTCTCTCTCTCTCTCTCTCTCTCTCTCTCTCTCTCTCTCTCTCTCTCTCTCTCTCTCTCTCTCTCTCTCTCTCTCTCTCTCTCTCTCTCTCTCTCTCTCTCTCTCTCTCTTGAACCGGACACAAACAAACAAACAAACACCGGGAAATGTTTTACTTAAGCCTTCGAGAGAGAGAGAGAAGAAAAGAAAACAACAGGTCTAAAAACTCAGTCACGCTTTCTTTTTTTCTTTTTTTTAATTTGTTTCAAGCATTTCAGTTTTTTATTGTATTTATCAACAACAACAACAACAACAACAACAGTAAAAGAATCTCTACGTATATATTTTTTTCTTTGTATTTTTTTCTCGTTTTCTTCTTCCATTTGTTTTATTCTCCTTTCTTTATTCTTTGTTTTCTTCTTTATTCATATTTCGTTCACTGCTTCCCTTCCTGTTCCTTTCGTTTCCTTCTTTCTTTCTTTCTTTCTTTGCCTTTCATTTCCTTTTGATTTCCTCTTCGTTTCCTACCTTCTCCCTCTTTTCTTTCTTTCTCTCTATCTTTCGTTCCGTTCCTATTTACCTTTCGCCTCCTTTCTATTACTGTTCCCTTCTATTCTATCTGTTTGTTCTACTTCTATCCATCATTTCGTGTCCTTATTTTCCTCTCGTTTCCTATCTTCTATTCTTATTCTCTTCTCTATTACTTCTACTTCTATCTATTGTTTTCTTTTACCATACGTCTTTGATCTTTCCTTCCTGCAGTATCCTCTTATCCTTTGCTTCTATTTCCCCTATTCTCTGTTTCTCTCTTTAATTACTTTCTCTCTGTTTATTTTTTCCCTC
>NC_066519.1:11848072-11875572 GCF_024679095.1 Eriocheir sinensis
GAAGGGGAGGAAAGAGGGGAGAGGGGTGGGTGAAAAGGGAGAGGAAAGGAGGATATGAAACTTGTGGAGGGAGTATAACGAAGAGGGGGAGAGAGAAAGGGAGAGGGGGAGAGCGCAGTCAAATGGGGGTTAGAGGGATAGGAAACGGGGAGAGATTGTTAGCTGGGGAGTGGAAAAGAGGGAGAGAGGGAGTGGAGGGAACATGAAGTAGGGAGGGGAGAGAAGGGAAAGAGGGAGGGGGAGGAAGGGTATGGGAGGAAAAAAAAACAGGAATATAACATGGAATAGATAAGGATAGGTTGAGGAGGAAGGCGAAGGGGAGTGAGGGGAGGAAGTAGAGAGGGGAGAAGAGAGAAGAGGGTCAAGGGGAGGGGAGTAAAGAGGGGAGAGGGGAGGAAGGGTAAAAAAAACAAAAAAAACAGGAATATAACATGGAATAGATGAGGATAGTTTGAGGAGGAAGGAGAAGGGGAGTGAGGGGAGGAAGTAGAGAGGGGAGAAGAGAGAAGAGGGTCAAGGGGAGGGGAGTAAAGAGGGGAGAGGGGAGGCAATTAGGAAGAACACGACACAAGGGGAGCACGCGACTTGCCCGGAACGAGTGTAAGTCATGTCCGGGGAGCATTTTCTCTCTCTCTCTCTCTCTCTCTCTCTCTCTCTCTCTCTCTCTCTCTCTCTCTCTCTCTCTCTCTCTCTCTCTCTCTCTCTCTCTCTCTCTCTCTCTCTCTCTCTCTCTCTCTCTCTCGTAATCACCAGTCATTAGGAATATTTTAACACCAAGCAGCACGAAGGACTTGAGAATACTGGTGGTTGTGATGGTGGTGGTGGTGCCGGTGGTGGTGGTATGGTTAAGTTAGCTTGGTAGTGGTGGTGATGATGGTGGTTGTGGTGGTGGTGGTGGTATGGTTAAGATAGCTTGGTGGTGGTGGTGGTGGTGATGGTGTGGATATAGGTATGGTTAAGTTAGCTTGGTAGTGGTGGTGGTGGTGGTGGTGGTCTTATGGTTAAGTTAGCTTGGTAGTGGTGATGGTGGTGGTGGTGGTGGTATGGTTAAGTTTGCTTGGTAGTGGTGGTGGTGGTGGTGATGGTGGTATGGTTAAGTTAGCTTGGTAGTGGTGGTGGTGGTGGTGATGGTGGTATGGTTAAGTTAGCTTGGTAGTGGTGGTGGTGGTGGTGATGGTGGTATGGTTAAGTTAGCTTGGTGGTGGTGGTGGTGGTGGTATGGATATAGGTATGGTTAAGTTAGCTTGGTGGTGGTGGTGGTGGTGGTGGTGGTGGTGGTGGTATGGTTAAGTTAGCTTGGTAGTGGTGGTGGTGGTATGGATATAGGTATGGTTAAGTTAGCTTGGTAGTGGTGATGGTGGTGGTGGTGGTGGTGGTATGGTTAAGTTAGCTTGGTAGTGGTGATGGTGGTGGTGATTTTTTTTTTTTTTTTTTTACGTTCGGCTTGTCGCAACGGTAGACTATCTTGATGGGCCCTGTTGGTCAGCCTCAATCAGTTTGTGGCGCAGGCAAGTCTTTATAGTGGCGCCATTCTGTTTACCTTATGCTACCCACGGCGGTCATCAGGACAGCATGTGGGGAGTTTTAAGCCATTCGACGATGACTGAAAATTGACAGTTTGTAGCGGGGGCGGGACTTGACACTGCGCTAGTACTGTGACCACTCAGCCACCGCTTATATGTATACTCTCCCATTCTCTTCTCCGCCCACTCTTCCTTCTTCCCTTCACCCATGTCTCTATTCCATCCACTTCCCTTTTCTTTTAGTACTTCCATCCCTTCTTCTACTTTTCACGCCATCCAATTCCTCTCTCTCGTTCTCTCCTCCCAAACACTTGCATTCACATATCGATCCCTCCTTCCCTCCTTCTCTCCCTCCTTCCCTCCCTGCCTCTCTCCTTCCCTCTCTCTTTCACACCAATACATCCTGACCTATCTGTCCATCTGTCCCTTCTAACCAACCTCTTCTCTTCCCTCTTTCAATATCTAAACATATTCACATTTTTGACACCTCCCATACCTCTCCCTCTCCCTCCTTCCCTCTCTCTCCCTCCCTACTTACCTCTCTTCCCTCCAACAGACCATACCTCCTTCCCTACTTCTCTCTCTCTCTCTCTCTCTCTCTCTCTCTCTCTCTCTCTCTCTCTCTCTCTCTCTCTCTCTCTCTCTCTCTCTCTCTCTCTCTCTCTCTCTCTCTCTCTCTCTCTCTCTCTCTCTCTCTCTCTCTCTCTCTCTCTCTCTCTCTCTCTCTCTCTCTCTCTCTCTCTCTCTCTCTCTCTCTCTCTCTCTCTCTCTCTCTCTCTCTCTGAGCCAACTCGACAAAATAATATACTCGACCTTGTTATAACGACCCAAGATAACCTTGTCAGTAGTGTCACGGTAGGAGAACACCTCGGTTCTTGCGATCATAAATTAGTGCGCGTCGACATTAAAGCTCAATCATCAGTGACTGAAAATAAAGTAAAGGTGCCCAATTTCAAAGAGCTAACTTCGTAGAAATCCGACAAAACTAACAGAAATACAACTATCAGATGACGGCAACGTAGAGGAAGCCTGGCTAAGCCTTAAAATCACTTACTCACTCAGCAGAACACATTCGTCCCCTTGTGCGAAGCAATTAACACTAATAAAAGCCCACCGTGGTTTAATAGCGAAATTAAACAATCAGTCAATGAGAAAATTGCTTTACAGGTTAAAGAAAGAACAAAAGCACGCCCGAGAACATTAGACTCTATAATGATGCCAGGCGACGTAAAAAGACTAGTAGGTCAGGCAAAGCGTAGATATGAAAATATTGCAGCCAACTGTAAAAAACCCGAAATCTTTCTTCAGTTACATAAACAACAGAAAGGCGATCAAAAGTGGTATTGGACCTTTAACAAACAGCGACGGTGCACTAGTGACTGACAGCCAACACATTGCAAACCTCTTAAACAATTACTTTTCCTCGGTGTTTAATACTACAGTCTTCCTCTCCTACCACAACACCAGTACTATTGTAAATCTCGAGCATGCATTGCCTAATTTTGAAATAACAACCGATGAAGTCCTCCATTCATAAAACAAATAAAAGTCCTGGACCTGACAAAGTATATCAACTCTGCTGAAAGAAACGAAGGCGAAATACTCTCCTCCCTCACAACCGTATTCAATATGTCCTTGCGACAGGCATCGTCCTTCAGATTGGAAAAAGGCTAACGTGACACCGATTTTCAGAAAGGAGACAAAAAGTACCAGGTAATTACAGGCCCATTAGTCTAACTTCGGTTGTAGGTAAGCTACTTGAGGGCATAATTAGAGACAAAATTGTGAGTTACCTTGAAAGCCACTCATTGATTGGGGACTCACAACATAGCTTCGAAACAAAAGATCCTGCCTATCAAACCTATTAACCTTTTATAACGACCTCTTCACTGACAAATCACTGGACGTAGTCTATCTTGATTTCAGAAAGCGTTTGATAAAGTCCCGCATCATAAATTACTTTACAAATTAAGCAAAATAGGTATTGATCAAGTAAAAACCAATGGATCATAGATTGGTTGAGCAACAGACAACAAAGAGTAGTGATTGACGGATTTAACTCAGAGTGGGCGCCTGTCACTAGTGGCGTCCCTCAGGCTCTCGTCCTTGGCCCCAGTGCTCTTCATTATTTACATCAACGACGTGGATGTTGGACTCAATAACCGCATTAAAGTTGCCAGACGACACAAGATTGGTAACTCGGTTCTCACTGACGAAGACCAAAGCCTCCAGAGGATTTGCACAAAATTTCAACGGTCGGATAGATGGGAGATGCCCTGGCAGCGTTCATCTGATGGAGATGCCCTTTAATGAACCAGTGCCAGGTCCTTCAAGTTGGAACGAGGAATAAGAAGTTCGAATACGAAATGCGCGGCATTAAACTCAAAAGCGTTCAATGCGTCAATGACTTGGGGTCAAAATCGCGTCAAACCTCAAATTCTCACAGCAATGCATCGATGCAGCAAATGAAAGCGAGCAGAATGTTGGAAACTGAAAAAACTTTCAGCAAATAAAGCGAACAGAATGTGGGCTTTCATAAAAAAACTTTGTATTCAAGAATAAAGATGTAATACTCGCTCTACAACAGTTTAGTCAGACCCCTTGGAATATATGCGGCAGTTTGGTCCCCCCCCATGCAAGACGATATTGCTAAATTAGAAGGTGTTCAGCGTCGGGCAGCGAAAATGATCCTTCCTTGCGCAACAAATCCTACGAAAAGGCTTTCTATCATAAACATGTTCTCTCTTGAAAACGTCGCCTCCGAGAAAATTGATCGAATGTTTAAATACTTAATGGTTTCACGAATGTAGACAGATCAACATTGTTTATGATCGATGACAGACTGCGCACGAACAATGGCGTAAAACTCAGATGTGAACAAAGTAACGTTGTAGTGCGAGAATGGAATAAGCTTCCCACATCAGTGGTCCAGTGTAAACGATTGACTCCTTCAAAATAAGCTCGACCGTCACTTCCTTCAACTTAGTATCAACTAGAGTAGAAATGCAACGTTTTGGAGTCTTCTGATTAATGTAAAATCACTTAGGTTTTGAGGACACCACCAGAGTCTGGACCATAGGGTGTGTGGTCTGATTTTCTCTAAATCTCTCTCTCTCTCTCTCAATACATAAACACGTATAAACCTTCCATATAATTATCCCTCTCTCTCCTTGCCCTCCTTCCCTTCCCTTCCCTTCCCTACCCTTCCCTCCTTTTCCCTCTCTGCCTTCCATACTCCTTCACACCTATACATCCATATCTCCCTCCACCCCTCTCTCCCTCTTTCTCCTCCTTTCTCTCCCTCTCTCTCTCTCTCCCTCTCTCTCTGTCTCTGTTTGCATTTAATAATCAGGTCACGCCCGCTCCAAACAGTACCGTTGATACATTAATAACGCCCTGTTTGTCCCGGGTGATTAATGCGAGAGAGAGAGAGAGAAGAAGAGAAACAGTGATTTAAAGATCAATTATTAAAAAATTGGAATTGAGAATGAAAAGATAAAAAGAAAAGGGAATAGATAGATAGATAGATAGAGAGAGAGATAAAGATAGATAGATAGAAAGATAGATAAATAGATAGATAGATAGATAGATGACACAGAACTGAATAAGAGGGATTACGAACACAAAAAAAAGAAACACACACACACACACACACACACACACACACACACACACACACACACACACACACATTAAAGTTGCATTATATTTTGATTAAACCTAAGTTATGTAGCAAACTCTGGGCCGAAGATCGAATTTACTAGCGCTAAACACGCATTTGTATGATTAATGAGGCTGTTATGATATTTTTAAACTTCTCTGATGATGAAATAATAAAAAAATACACACTTGATGCTAAATTAAGCCCGGGGATAATAATAATAATGTCTGCTTCTGTTAGTGAATTTAAACTATATATCATTCTTGTAGTTCTCTAAGTTTTGCTACATTTTTTTTTTCAATGGCGTGGTTCTTGTTTATTTATTTGAGTTTCTGGTGAGTATTCAGAAGTTGTTTTTTCAATGCAAGAGTTTACTGTACATAACTTTTAATTAATACGAATGTTTTCTGTATATATATGTCTCTCTCTCTCTCTCTCTCTCTCTCTCTCTCTCTCTCTCTCTCTCTCTCTCTCTCTCTCTCTCTCTCTCTCTCTCTCTCTCTCTCTCTCTCTCTCTCTCTCTCTCTCTCTCTCTCTCTCTCTCTCTCTCTCTCTCTCTCTCTCTCTCTCTCTCTCAATATGTCTCCTTCCTTCTATAACTTTTGATTAATACGAATGTTAATCTGTCCTTAGTAGTGGTTATATGTATACTTTAAGAGCTGTATATCTCTACCTATTGAACTTTCTTTCCCTCTCTCTCTTTCTCTGTCAATATTTCTCCTTTCCTTCCTTCTTCCAATATTCGCGTTTTACTAGACACGCTGTTTTTTGTGTATTTTCTGAGTTATTAATTTTTTCTTCTTCTTTTTCTTCCTTCTCTCACTCCCTCTCCCTTCCTCTCATTCTTTATTCCTTCTCCCTCCTTCTTTCTTCCTATATAACACGATATTTTTTTTCTGTGTTTTTCGAGATACCAATTTTTTCTTCTTTTTCTTCCTTCTCTCTCTCTCACTCTCTCCCCTTTCTTCTCATTCCTTATTCCTTCGCCCTCCTTCCTTCTTCCTATATTCGCGTTTTACTAGGCACGATGTTTTTTTTTTTGTATTTTCCAAGTTATCAATTATTTCTTCGGCTTTCTCCTTCTCTCACTCTCTCTCCCTTCCTCTCATTCCTTATCCTTCTCCCTCCTTTCTTCTTCCTATCTTCGTGTTTGTTATCGCTATACTATTTCTATCATTTCTTTCTTTCCATATTTTTGCTTATGATAATTCCTGTCTTCTTTTCCCTTCCTTTACTTGTCTTTTTCTCTCCTTCCTCCTCTTCTTTCACTTTTTTTCTTCTTTTCATTCCTTCTTCTTTCACTTTTTTTCTCCTCCCATTTATATATCACTACCTTTCTCTTTCTCTTTCTTTCATCAATGTTCCTTTCTTCCTTCCTTTCTTCTCCTTGCTGTCTTCTTTTAATTTTATCTTCCTGTTTTTATGATTTTTTCCTGTTTTTTTCCGTTCATTATATTTTTTGGCTTCTTCCTTCCTTCCTCCCTTTCTTCCTTCTTCTTCATTCCTTCTCCTTCTTCTTTTTCTCATGTATCATTTTATCATTTATCTCCCACTTTCCTCCGTGTTTCCTTATCCCTCTCTCTTTACTTCTCTGCTTCTCTCTCTCTCCCTTCTTTATCCTCCCTTTCTCCCTTTTGTCTTTATTCCTTCTCCTTCTTCTTTTTCTCATTTATCTCCTTCTCTCCTCCCTGTCGCCTTATCCCTCCCTCTTCTCTGCTTCTCTCCCTCTCCCTTCTTTATCCTCCTTCCTTCATCTTTTCTCTCTTTCTTTTTATATCACCTCTTCCATCTTTTCCTCACTTATCTCATTTATCTTTACTTCCACTTTCCTCCGTGTCTCCTTATCCCTCTCTCTTTACTTCTCTGCTTCTCTCTCTCTCTCCCTCCTCCATCTTTCTCCTTCCTTCACCTATTTCTCTCTTCCCTCTTTATCATACCTTCCTTATTTTCCATCACATTCACTTGTTGCTCATCCCTCCCCTTCCCTTCCCTACCCTTCCCTCCTCCTCCCTCCCCATTATTTAAGCAGGAAGACAAGGGGAGCGTGTAGCCAGCAGATGAGGGAAGACAGGAAGACAAAAGGTGTGTAAGGAAGGGAAGGAAGGAAGAAAGGACGTGTGACAGGGTAGTGTGTGTGTGTGTGTGTGTGTGTGTGTGTGTGTGTGTGTGTGTGTGTGTGTGTGTGTGTGTGTGTGTGTGAGAGAGAGAGAGAGAGAGAGAGAGAGAGAGAGAGAGAGAGAAGATCAAAGTACAAGGTGAGAATGGAGAGGAGGAGGAGGAGGAGGAAGAGGAAGAGGAAGAGGAAGAGGAAGAGGAAGACTGACAGATGACAGACAAGGTGTATAAAGAGAGCAAGAGAGAGAGAGAGAGAGAGAGAGAGAGAGAGAGATATTAATTAACTTTCTCTTTCTCTCCTTTCCTCCATCTTTTTTCTCCCTCCCACCTCATTATAATTTCTCCTCCTTTTCTCATTTCCCTTTTCTCCTCCTCCTCCTCCTCCTCCTCCTCCTCCTCCTCCTTCCTTTTCCCTTTCATTCCCTCCCCCTTTTTCCTCTCCTTTCTCTCCTCTTCCTTCCGTTTGAGAGAGAGAGAGAGAGAGAGACTTAAAATTATAGGCTTGGGCATTGATCTGGTAGGAGTCGTTCGTTGCAAAGTTCCTCAGCATTGCATTTTACAAACGAACATTTCCAGGGATTTTAAAGAACGTATTTTCGCCGCAATGCAACTTCGTAAACACATTAATACTATGCTACTACCACTACTACTACTACTACTACTACTACTACTACTACTACTACTACTTTTAACACTACTACCACTACTACTACTACTACTACTACTACTACTACTTTTAACACTACTACTACTATTACTACTACTACTACTACTACTACTACTACTACGTCTTTTCCTTCTTCTTCTTCTTCTTCTTCCTCCTCCTCGTTTTCTTCTTCTTCTTCTTCTTCTTCTTCTTCTTCTTCTTCTTCTTTTCCAGTTCTTTATCTTTTTTTTTCTTATAGTTTTCTTTTTTTATATCTTTTGTTTCCTCCTTCCTCTTCTTCTTCTCTTCGTTCTTCCTCTTCCTTCTCTTCCTCCTCCTCCTCCTCCTCCTCCTCCTCGTTTCTTTAATATTTCTCCACTTGTGTTTTTTTTCCTCCTCCTCCTCCTCCTCCTCCTCCTCCTCTTCCTCTAATTTCCGCCTCCTTGTCATCACTTTTTCCTCCTCCTCCTCCTCCTCCTTAATTCCCTCTTCTTTTCCTCCTCTCCTTCCTCCCCTCTTTCAATCCTCTTCCTCTTCCTCTTCCTCTTCATATTCCGTCACATGTTTGCTTTTATTTTTATTTCGTTCTTCCTCCTCCTCCTCCTCTTCCTCTTCTTCCTTTTCTTCCTCCTCCTCTTTCTCCAATTTTCCTTATTCCTCGTCGCTGACTTTACCAACTCCTCCCCTTGCTGTCTTTCCTACTCCTCCTCCTCCTCCTCCTTCTTCTCCTCCTCCTCCTCCTCCTCCTCCTCCTCCTCCTCCGCTAATATCAGGCATTAAACATTTATTTCTCCGGCAAATCGCCACGCTAGACAAGCTAACTTCGCTCTTGCCGTCTCCTCCTCCTCCTCCTCCTCCTCCTCCTCCTCACTTGTAATTTTTTTCCTTTGCTCTTTACCTGTGTTGTCTATTTTTCTTTTTTCTTTATCTTTATCTGATCTTTTTTTTTTTTTCCTTTCCTTTTAATTTACTATTTATTTTCTTTATTTTTCTTTATTTCTGTCGTCTTTTTCTTTTCGTCTTTACGTTGTTTTTCTTTCTTTTTGTTTCCGTTGTTTTCTTGATGTGTTTTTTTTCCTTTGTTTATCTTTATTTTTCTTTGTTTGTTTTTCTTCCTCTGATTTTCTCTCGTTTTTCTTCCTCCGTTCTTCTTTGTGGTTTTCTTCTTTTTCTTGTTTTTCTTTGTCTGTTTTTTCTCTACCTTTTCTTTGTTTTAGGGATGGAGGAAAAGAAAGTGGCAGGGAAGAAAAGGGAAGATGGAGGAGAGAGGAAGAAAAATGAGGATGGAGGAAAGAAAAGTGAGAGAGAAGAGGAGGGTAGGAGGAAAGAGGAGGAGAAAAGAGAAGAGGATTGGAGGAAAGGAGGGAAAGAAGAGGAAAGGAAAACACAAATATGTCTGTCCATTGATTTCCTTTGTGTGTGTGTGTGTGTGTGTGTGTGTGTGTGTGTGTGTCTGTGTGTGTGTGTGTGTGTGTGTGTGTGTGTGTGTGTGTGTGTGTGTGTGTGTGTGTGTGTGTGTGTTTTGCGTTTGATGGCTGCTGGAATATTAAGTTTAATGTTTTTCTATAATAATTTCATGATAATCAATGCTATTTATGTCCGCATTATATTAAATACATGAAGTTAAGCAGCTT
Organism: Eriocheir sinensis; assembly: GCF_024679095.1. Taxonomy (NCBI): domain Eukaryota; kingdom Metazoa; phylum Arthropoda; class Malacostraca; order Decapoda; family Varunidae; genus Eriocheir; species Eriocheir sinensis. Next base: position 11,857,652 of record NC_066519.1, read on the forward strand.
TTATATACACGGCTTTGGAGACTTTTATTTAAATGGATGATAATTTGATTGCATTGACGTCATTTAGGCATTTTTTTTTATTAATTATTTTGTTCTATTTCTGTTTTTTTTTTCTCTCTGGTTTTCTTTGTTTCGTTTTTTCTTTGTTTTTCTCGTTTATCTTTTTGTTTTGCTTTTCCTGGTTTTTTTTCTTTCAGTCTTTGTCTTTAAGTCTTTCTATAGTTTTTTTTTCATTTTTCTTTTTTTTTTCTTTAATTATTTGTTTTATTTCTGGTTTATGTCTGTTTTTTTGTTTTTCTTCATTTTTTTTCTTTGATTTCTCTTTTTTGTTGTTTTTTGGGGGTATTTTTTTTCTTTCAGTCTTTGTCTCTAGTCTCTCTTTTGTTTTGATTTCTTTCCTATTTTTTTTCAAGTCTCAAACTCGTCCGTAATTCGTTTTTCCATTCTTTATTTTGTTTCACTTGTCAATCTCTAGTTTTTTTCTTGTTCTATAGTGTTTTTTTCAAGTTCATCTATCACATTCCTTCCTGTATGGCACTTTTTTCTCCCCTCTCTGTATTAATTAAGGAATCCGTCACCCCGCGCTCCGATAAGGAAAACTACTTGGGTCCAATTTTCAAGTCTCATTCTGGTCCTTATAATCGTTTTTTCTCCAGTTTTTTTTTCTTGTTCTATAGTGTTTTTTTCTAAGCCCATCTATCACATTCCTTCCTATATGGCACTTTTTTCCCCGTCTCTGTATCAAGGAATCCGTCACCCCGCGCTCCGATAAGGAAAACTACTTGGGTCCAATTTTCAAGTCTCATTCTCGTCCTTATAATCATTTTTCTCTAGTTTTTTTCTTGTTCTATAGGTTTTTTTCAAGTTCATCTATCACATTCCTTCCTATATGGCACTTTTTTCCCCGTCTCTGTATTAAGGAATCCGTCGGGCCAATTTTCAAGTCTCATTCTCGTCCTTATAATAATTTTTCTCTAGTTTTTTTCTTGTTCTATAGTGTTTTTTTCAAGTTCATCTATCACATTCCTTCCTATATGGCACTTTTTTCCCCGTCTCTATGTTAAGGAATCCGTCGGGGCAATTTTCAAGTCTCATTCTCGTCCTTATAATCGTTTTTTCTCTAGTTTTTTTCTTGTTCTATAGGTTTTTTTGAAGTTCATCTATCACATTCTTTCCTATATGGCACTTTTTCCCCGTCTCTGTATCAAGGAATCCGTCACCCCGCGCTCCGATAAGGAAAACTACTTGGGTCCAATTTTCAAGTCTCATTCTGGTCCTTATAATCGTTTTTTCTCTAGTTTTTTTCTTGTTCTATAGGTTTTTTTCTAAGCCCATCTATCACATTCCTTCCTATATGGCACTTTTTTCCCGTCTCTGTATTAAGGAATCCGTCACCCCGCGCTCCGATAAGAAAAACTACTTGGGTCCAATTTTCAAGTCTCATTCTCGTCCTTATAATCATTTTTCTCTAGTTTTTTTCTTGTTCTATAGGTTTTTTTCTAAGCCCATCTATCACATTCCTTCCTATATGGCACTTTTTGCATCCGTCGCCCCGCGCTCCGATAAGGAAAACAACGTCGGAGCAATTTTCACGTCTCGATCTCGTCCATACATTTGTCCGCGTCATTTACATGTATATGGTAAATTATATGGCGATCTATATGGTAATGCAGGGAGGAGCCACTCAGGAAAACCACCACAAATCACCACCACCACCACCACCACCACCGCTGCTACCAACACCTCCATCGTCGGAAACATTCACCACCACCACCGCCGCCATCTTCATCACCGCCATCACCACTGTCATTGCCATTCAACTCCACTTTTATGTCTTTCCTTCTTTTCCCTTTTCCTTCGTTTCCTTTTCATTCCTTTCCCTTCCCTTCCCTTCCATTTCCCTACTTTTCCTTCTTCAATAAATTCAGTCTTTCCTTTCCCTCCCTTCCCTTCCCTTCCCTTCTCTTCTCTTTTCTTCTCTTCCCTTTCCTTCCATTCCCTTTCCTTTCCTTTTCTTCCCTTCCCTTCCCTTTCTTCCCTTCCTTCCCTTCCCGTCCCTTCCCGTCCCTTCTCTTCTCTTTTCTTCTCTTCCCTTCCCTTCCATTCCCTTTCCTTTCCTTTTCCTCACTCCTCTTCTCCTCCTCTTCCTTCTCCTTCTTCCCCTCTTCTTTTCAATAATCTCCACTCCTCCTCCTCCTCCTCCTCCTCCTCCTCCTCCTCGTCGTTCTCCTCCACTAACCTCCACATCTCCACTTTTCTCCCCTCATAAGACTTTTTTCCTCCCCTCTCTCTCTTATCTTTCTACCTCACTTCTCTCTCTCTCTCTCTCTCTCTCTCTCTCTCTCTCTCTCTCTCTCTCTCTATATCTCTCTCTCTCTCTCTCTCTCTCTCTCTCTCTCTCTCTCTCTCTCTCTCTCTCTCTCTCTCTCTCTCTCTCTCTCTCTCTCTCTCTCTCTCTCTCTCTCTCTCTCTCTCTCTCTCTCTCTCTCTCTCTCTCTTTATTATCGCTCTGTTTTATTCCGCTTAGTTTTTGTTTCTTCAATATTTTTCTGTCTCTCTTTCTCTCTCTCTCTCTCTTTCTCTCTTTCCAAAGCGAATTATTTCCTTTCTAAATCACTGAACTGCATTTTTCGACACTTTTATCCCGACACTGTGCTCGCGAATTTACGTACACACACACACACACACACACACACAGACCCCCCTCCGCCCCTTCCCCCCCACACACGGTATTGTACACGTATATATATAATAATTTTTTACTCTCCTCTTCTATAAAAATGCAGCTGTTTGAGTCTCGTATAAAACACGTGTATTCTCTCTTGCTCCATTCAAATATATATGTCCATTGATTTTGTTTTCTGGGGGAGAGCGAGAGGAGGAGGAGGAGGAGGAGGAGGGAAGGATAGTTGGATGAAAGGACAAAATGAGAGAGAGGAAGAAAGAACAGAAAGGGAAGTGTAAGTAATGATAAATTAATAGAAAGAAAGACATAGAGAATAGTAGAAGGAAGAGAAAGCAAGTATTAAGGAGGAGGAGGAAGGAGAAAGAATGGGAGAGGAAGGAAGGAAAGGGATAGAAAAAGGATTATTAAAAGATGTATCAGAAGGAATAGATAAATAGATAGATAGATAGATAAATAGATAGTTGATAAAAAGAGTGAGTAAGGAAGAAAAGAAGCCTAACACATATAAAGGGAAGGGAGGGAAGCGGAGGGGAAAGGGAGAGAAGTGGAGGGAAGTGGAGGGAGGCGAAGGGCAGCCAGGGAGAGAGAAAGTGGTGAGGGAGAGAAAGGGAGGGAGGGAAAGAGAAACTTGAGGAGGAATGAGGGAGGAAAAGGAAGGAGGAAAGAGAGGGAGAGGGGAGGGAGAAGGTGGAATATATGATAACAATGATACTACTACTACTACTACTACTACTACTACTACTGCTACACGGGCCTCCATCTATTAGAGTTGCGTTGTGAGCGGTATATTCTCTCATATCCTTTCACAAAGCAATTCATTGGCCCCACCCCGCCAATGACTGTGGCCGACAACCATCTTTATTTAATATTACAAACTTTACTAAACATTTTATTTTTAAGCTAACAGAGCTTGTGGTTGATACGACTATCAACCACCGTCGCCTCAAAGTCCAGGTCAGCAATGCGGGTGGTTTTGGGTGCAGGTGACCTGGTTCCTCTCAGGCAGACCAAGGCTGACCTCAGGATGAAGAAGGACAGCCTGCATCTCATCCAGGCGACCACGCTGCCTCTTGGCTGCTGTTTCTTATCCGCCAGTGTTTCGGCGAGTCTTGCGTAGAAGCTCTGCGCCCTTGGTCCCATCCCTCCTGCCGTCGTGAATACTACCGGGGTGAAGGAGCCCTGGTCCACATTCTGTATTCTTTCTTCATATGCTCTGTTCTTCTCTTGTTCGTTTCTTCTGTGGGCTGCATCAAGGGTGAGGTCTCTGTGGCAATGGGCAATGGGATCAAAGATCCTTATGTCAAAATATGCCCTTTGTCCACGAGTCCAAAACCCTCTGGCGCTAACATCCACTCGTGCTTCGTTCGAAACATTAGCGGTGCGTCTGGCGAGGTGTTCGCCTTGCAGAGGGAGCAGCATGGGTTCCACAGTCACGTCGTGGCAGACTTCTTTCAGCATCTGAGCTGTTACGTCTCTTACTTCATCATGTCTCATGCAGACGAAACCTCCTCTCTTGCATGTCATGGCATGATTTTGGTTGAAGGGTGAGCCACAGTTACACATGTTTGGGAGCCCATCCACTGGCCAGCCATACCTGAGGGCAAGAGCATCAGTAAATTCTTTTTTGTTTAAGTTGAAGCCTTTTGCCCTGATAGGTAGTGTGGTTAGCCAGTTTGAAGCGCCCACTTCCTGTGCAATATCTGTCCTCCTCCTTGTGTCTTCTGGGAGTTCTCTCATTAGGTCACTCAGAGTGTCTCTCTGTTTTCCTTCTCTGTTTTTGGAGATTTCATTCCTTAGTGACCTAATATCTTGAGGGTTGTCTTCTCCCCTTTCATTTTGATTGGTAATATATCCGGTCAAGGAGGCTGTGATTCGGATTGAGTTCCCGAATTCAGACTCAGCCAGATTTTGCGGGTTGGTGATGCCGAGCCCACCCATTCTTGGCGGCAACTCCAGCAATCTCCCCTCCTGGTCACTGGGACATCTCCCATTTGCTATCGCCGGTATGAAGGTGTTTCTGATAGCATCTTCCAGAGGTTTTAGTAACGGAGCAACATCAGGAACTGTCCTCATGAGCTAGTTCCATTTATGCTTGACACCGTACGTAAATGCTGCGTAGGCCGCCTGCGGTTCTGTTTTGGCGATCTCGCTCAGCCTCTGCAGTTCGGAGTCCCAGCGCTTTACAGCTGTTTTCACATATTCGGAACTTAATACGCGGAAAGAAATAAAAAACGAGAGAGAGAGAGAAGGAAAGCAAGAACGAAAGAAATAATCAGAGAAAAAAAAAAAAATAAAGATATGTATGTGAGACAGAGACAAACACACATTCACACATACATACAGACAGACAGACAGACAGACAGAGAGACAGACAGACAGAGAGGGACAGAGACAGTATTCCCCGTGCCAAATATCCACCCGTCAGTCAGTCAGTCAGTCGCTGCTGATAACACACATTTGGTCAGCGGCCAGCCTCGAATTTATATTAATGACTTCGGTGATGAGTCGAGGAAGGGAGAGAGAGAGGGAGAGAGAGAGTGATGGAGAGGAAGGAAAGGAGAGAGGGATGACGTAAGAGAGAACCAGATCGATAGACAGGTAGACAGATTGATGGATAGATAGATAGATAGATAGATAGACAGAGAAAGAAAAAAAAGTATAATGGAAGGAAAAGGGAGAGATAAAGAGAAAGGAAGGAAAGAAATAGGAAAAAAGGAAGAAAAAGGAAAAAAATAGATGGAGAGAGAGAGAGAGAGAGAAAACAGGGGAGGGAATCACTCAGTCAGAAGAGTAAATACTGTTGTCTAATGAACTCGAAGAGAGAAAGGTCCCTCCTCTCTCTCTCTCTCTCTCTCTCTCTCTCTCTCTCTCTCTCTCTCTCTCTCTCTCTCTCTCTCTATCTCTCTCACTCTGACTCTCTCTCTCTCTCTCTCTCTCTCTCTCTCTCTCTCTCTCTCTCTCTCTCTCTCTCTCTCTCTCTCTCTCTCTCTCTCTCTCTCTCTCTCTCTCTCTCTCTCTCTCTCTCTCTCTCTCTCTCTCTCTCTCTCTCTCTCTCTCTCTCTCTCTCTCTCTCTCTCTCTCTCTCTCTCTCTCTCTCTCTCTCTCTCTCTCTCTCTCTCTCTCTCTCTCTCTCTCTCTCTCTCTCTCTCTCTCTCTCTCTCTCTCTCTCTCTCTCTCTCTCTCTCTCTCTCTCTCTCTCTCTCTCTCTCTCTCTCTCTCTCACACAGGTCAGAAGACACAAACTCTTCATTAAGGACGTCATAATGAGGTTTGAGAAGGAGGAGGAGGAGGAGGAGGAGGAGGAGGAGGAGAGAGATAGAGGAAATTAGGCTGAGGGAAGTCGGAAGGAAGGAAAGGGAGATTCATTCTCTCTCTCTCTCTCTCTCTCTCTCTCTCTCTCTCTCTCTCTCTCTCTCTCTCTCTAACTCTCTCTCTCTCTATCTCTCTCTCTCTCTCTCTCTCTCTCTCTCTCTCTCTCTCTCTCTCTCTCTCTCTCTCCTCCTTTCTCTCTCCTCCTCCTCTTCCCAATTTTTCTCTCCTATCAACCTTCTTTATTCTTGTTCACCTCTCCCTCCTCCTCCTCCTCCTCCTCCTCCTCCTCCTCCTCCTCCTTCTCTCTCTCTCTCTCTCTCTCTCTCTCTCTCTCTCTCTCTCTCTCTCTCTCTCTCTCTCTCTCTCTCTCTCTCTCACCTCCTCCTCTCTCTCTCTCTCCTCTCTCTCTCTCCCTCCTCAGGTCACCCTCTTCCTCTCTCTCTCTCTCTCCTCTCTGTCTCCGCCTCTCTCTCTCTCTCTCTCTCTCTCTCTCTCTCTCTCTCTCTCTCTCTCTCTCTCTCTCTCTCTCTCTCTCTCTCTCTCTCTCTCTCTCTCTCTCTCTCTCTCTCTCTCTCTCTCTCTCTCTCTCTCTCTCTCTCCCTCTCTCGCTCTCTCTCTCTCTCTCTCTCTCTCTCTCTCTCTCTCGTCTCTCTCTCTCTCTCTCTCTCCTCCTCTCTCCTCCTCTCTCTCCTCCTCTCTCTCTCTCTCTCTCTCTCTCTCTCTCTCTCTCTCTCTCCTCCTCTCTCTCCTCCTCTCTCTCTCTCTCTCTCTCTCTCTCTCTCTCTCTCTCTCTCTCCTCTCTCTCTCTCTCTCTCTCTCTCTCTCTCTCTCTCTCTCTCTCTCTCTCTCTCTCTCTCTCTCTCTCTCTCTCTCTCTCTCTCTCTCTCTCTCTCTCTCTCTCTCTCTCTCTCTCTCTCTCTCTCTCTCCATTTTCGTCGTTTTTCCTTCTTTCTCTCAGGCGTTTACTTTCTTTATTTTTTCTTACTTCCTTCTTTCCTTTCTATTTCTTTCTTTCTTATTTTCGTTCATTCTTTCTTCCCATATTTTATTGTTCTAGTCATTCGTTATCTCTCTCTCTCTCTCTCTCTCTCTCTCTCTCTCTCTCTCTCTCTCTCTCTCTCTCTCTCTCTCTCTCTCTCTCTCTCTCTCTCTCTCTCTCTCTCTCTCTCTCTCTCTCTCTCTCTCTCTCTCTCTCTCTCTCTCTCTCTCTCTCGACAATGGCCTAATGGAAGACTCTTTAAGAATGTTTGTGTCTCGTACAAGAAAATCTCATTTATCCCACTCAGGTCCAGGGAGAGAGAGAGAAGAAGAAGGGGATAACGAATGGAGATAACTAACTAACTATGGATTAATATAGGATGGATGAAAGGAAGGAAGGAAGGAAGGAAGGAAGGACGGAAAGAAGGAAGGAAGGAAGGAAGGAAGGAAGGAAGGAAGGAACGATTTGAGGGGAGCCAGCCACACGCGGCAACACGCCAGGAACCTCGGCGTCCAGGCGGGTGTGATTACTGCCAGGGGCGCTCGCACACCGCCTCTACCTGCAGCGTGAGACTTGCTGACCGGAGGCAGCAGGAACTTATTCAGGCAGTCCGACAGAGCAGCCAGGAAACACTGTTCCCCCTCAGGAGTGTTGCCTGGAACCCACAGCCACACCACTCCAGTGTTCAGCGACAGCTGACTGGGCATCCACAGCTACCTGTTTACCCGCCCTACCTGCAAGTCTTGCCACCCACGTGCCCAGCTCACCATGGCGCCGCCTACCGGTACTCGCCGCCGGGTCCACAGTACAGTGCTTAGTGAGCTTAAAATTGTGTCGGCCAACCTCAGGGGGTTCCACACCAACATCGGGGAACCAACCCACAGTGTTTTAAAACAGCGAGTGGATGTGGTGTTCGTGTGTGAGACCTTACTAGACAATAGTGTGCCGGCCAATTACGCTCGGGTGAATGGGTATTCCCCCTGGGTGAGGAAAGACCGCTCCACCCAGGGCGGGGGCGTTGCCTTCTGCTACAAGGACACACTGAACGTGCAGGTAGTAGAGCCACCCCAGCCCATGTCCAGGGAAATGGAAATATTAGTGTTGAAAATAAGTGACAAAAACTCAAAGTGTTCTGTGTATTGGCTGTTATCGCCCCCCTTCCCAGGGGTCCGGAACCTGGTCACCACTAGGGCAGTAGCGTCTGCCCCCGAGCAACTGCTCCAGCCCCGCAGCAAGACATGGCACTACCAGCGGCAGTTCCTGTACACCTACGTCGGCTTGTGGAACACTCTCCTTGCCTCGCAGCAGAACCTTGAGGGCGTGACTCTGCGTGACTCTGCGTGCGTGTGCGCACCAGTGGCTAATGGCAGGTCGACGTGGGTGAAAAGACACAAGGCAGGCCGTAAGATAGGCGGCTGTAATGAAGCTGCCTTTGGCCTATAGTGCTATCTGTACTTAATTGATTATGTAGCACTCCTATATTGTGTAATAGTGTAAAAAATAATAAAATAAGAGAGAAAGGCGGGAGAAAGAAGGAAAGAAGGATGAAAATGGATAAAGGATGAGAGAGAGAGAGAGAGAGAGAGAGAGAGAGAATCAGGGCGATACAAAAATGCAAGTCTTGGAAACTTACTCAAAGACAATTTCCTTTTTCTTTCTTTCTCAAACTTTCTTTCTTTCTTTCTCTCTTTTCTTTCTTTTTCTTTTCCTCCTTTTTTCTTTCTTCTTTTATTGTCTTTTCTTGTTTTTTTGCACTTGTCTTTTTCTTTCTTTCTTTCTTTCTGTCTTTCTTTCTTTCTTTCTCTCTCTCTCTCTCTCTCTCTCTCTCTCTCTCTCTCTCTCTCTCTCTCTCTCTCTCTCTCTCTCTCTCTCTCTCTCTCTCTCTCTCTCTCTCTCTCTCTCTCTCTCTCTCTCTCTCTCTCTCTCTCTCTCTCTCTCTCTCTCTCTCTCTCTCTCTCTCTCTCTCTCTCTCTCTCTCTCTCTCTCTCTCTCTCTTTCTTTCTTTCTTGTGTGTGTGTGTGTGTGTGTGTGTGTGTGTGTGTGTTCTAGTACCCACCCTATGTTTACACAGGGAACCGTACATGATTGGCGGCACAGACGGAACACACACACACACACACACACACACACACACACACACACACACACACACACACACATACATTCTATTTTCTCCAACTTTTTTTCTTTTTTTTCCTCGTCTTCTTCTTCCTCCTTCTCTTTCCTATCATTTATTCATTCTCTCTCTTTCTCTCTCACTTCCATTATCATCAACTATTCTATTCCTTCCTTCCTTCCTTCCTTCCTTCCTTCCTCCTTCCTTTCCTCCTTCTCTCTCCACTTTCTTAATCTTTTCTGCTTTTTTCTTTCCACCTCTCTTTTTTTTCTTTCTTTTATCTTCCTCTTCCTCTTCTCTCTCTCTCTCTCTCTCTCTCTCTCTCTCTCTCTCTCTCTCTCTCTCTCTCTCTCTCTCTCTCTCTCTCTCTCTCTCTCTCTCTCTCTCTCTCTCTCTCTCTCTCTCTCTCTCTCTCTCTCTCTCTCTCTCTCGTCTTCTTCCGCTTCCTCCTCCTCCTCCTCCTTTTTTTCCTTTGTTCCTTCTCCTGTTTGTAATTCTCTGTGTTCCTCTTTCTTTCCTGTTCCTGGTCTCTCCTTCTCCTCTTTTCCTTCTCTTCTTCTCTCTTTTCCTCCTCTTTCCGTCTCCCTTCTCCCTTCTTCCCTTCTCTCTTCCCTCTTCCTTCTCTTCTTTTTGTCTCCCCTTCCTCTAGTCCTTCTTCTCCCCTCCTTACCTCCTTTCTCCCCTTCTTCCTTCCCTTCTTACTCGGCTGTTTCCTCTCCCTTCCTTTCTCCTCCCTTCTTCCCGTCCCCCTTCTCCCCCTTTTTCCTCCCTCTTTCTTCTCCCCTTCTTCTCCCTATTTTCCCTCCTCCTCCTCCTCCCTTCCCAAGAGTCCTGTACAAACACTGGCAAAATGCTCCCCTCTTTCCCCTCCTTCGCCCTCGGGACCCATATCTCTCCCCTCTCTCTCTCTCTCTCTCTCTCTCTCTCTCTCTCTCTCTCTCTCTCTCTCTCTCTCTCTCTCTCTCTCTCTCTCTCTCTCTCTTGTTTTTCGCGTTTTTTCATCTTTTTCTTCTTATTTTCTTGATTTGTTTTGTTTTTTATTACTTTTTACGTTTATTTTTCTTATTTTCTTCTTTTTCTTCTCTCTCTATCCCTCTCTCTGTCTCTATCTATCTATCTATCTATCTATATATCTGTCTCCCTCTCCCACCATCACACATACACACACACACACACACACACACACACAAACACACACACACACACACACACACACACACACACACACACACACACACGAACACACACACGAACACACACAATAATCGGAATCGAGGGGACAGGACAGGGTTCGCGACGTTGTTGAAATTTGGCAACACATTTCGGCGCTCACAAGTACAGTGTTGGATTCCTTTGTATAGTGTTGAATTCCCTTTGTGTGTTGCGTCCACGTCCGGCGAAACACAATCAGGATGCAACATTGGGATGGGATTGTGTTGTGTGTGTGTGTGTGTGTGTGTGTGTGTGTGTGTGTGTGTGTGTGTGTGTGTGTGTGTGTGTGTGTGTGTGTGTGTGTGTGTGTGTGTGTGTGTTGCAGGAATGTTTGGTGTTGTGTGTGTTGGGGGGGAGAGTCATTGCGTGTGTGTGTGTGTGTGTGTGTGTGTGTATGTAAGAGTTTAGTGTTGAGAATTTTTAGTTTATTAATATGCGTTTTTTATACTTTTTTTTGCTATATTTTGTTTTTTTCGTTGTTTTTTCTTGTGTGTCTTGTTTTATTTGTTCGTTTTTTTATTGTTTTTTTATTGTTCTTCTTCCTTCTCCTTCCTTCTTCGTATTCATTACTCTAATTGTTATTATTATTATTGTTATTATTTTTGTTTTGTACGTAGATTTTGAGGTTTCAGAAGTGAATAGGGTCAGAGAGAGAGAGAGAGAGAGCTTCACTAATGACTTTTCTTCGTACTGTTGGGAATATTTTAATTAGCTGCTGGTTTTCTCTCTCTCTCTCTCTCTCTCTCTCTCTCTCTCTCTCTCTCTCTCTCTCTCTCACTCTCTCTCTCTCTCTCTCTCTCTCTCTCTCTCTCCTACTACTACTATTACTGCTACTATTACTACATTTAATATTTTTTTTCATCTTACGCTTCCGCCTTTTGCTTGGGCAGGCTTTCTTTGTGGGTCCGATGGTCGGCCCCAGTCCGTTATGGCGCAGGCAAGTGTTTATAGTGGCCCCGGCTACTACTACTACTGCTGTACGGCTCCATAAATACTTGCACGCCATATGGCCATTCCAATATCTAACTAACCAGCTAACTAAATAAAGGTAACATAATACCCTAAGAAGGAAAGAGGGGAGAAAAAGGGACAAAAAAAATATCAATCTTGTAATATATATAAAAACAAGACGTTATGAAAAATTGATAAAAAATATTACATATACCTGGAAAACACGTCTATTAATTAAAATTTCCCAACGATATCGCTATACAGAGATAAATAACTGAATAAATAAATAAATAAATAACGGGGGTGGAGAAGAGGGCAAAAAAAAAATAAAGGGCCCGGTCGAATAGGAGGGGAGGGGGGAGGTGGGAGGGGGGAGGGGGACATGCCAATATTCTATAAAAGTGATGAACAGCCTCGTGTAGAAACGCTTTTGTGCCCGCCGGCTCCTGCATTTTAGATAAAGGCTGGGGACCAGGGGGGAGGGGGTGGGAAGGGAGGGGGGAGGAGGAGGCAAGGGGTGGATATGTATTGTGGGGAGGATAGTGTGGGTCGAGGTTAAAGGAGTGAGAGAGGGAGAAGAAGGGAGGAAAGGGTGGGATATATATCGTGGGGAGGATAGTGTGGGAATGAGAGAGAGAGAGAGAGAGAGAGAGAGAGAGAGAGAGAGGAAGGAAGGATCGGAAAAAGTGTCAGAGAGAGAAGAATGAGGAGTGATGTTAAGGGAAGAGAAGGGAAGGGAGAGGAAAGGAGGGGAAGGGAGAGGAAGAGAGAGGAAGGGAAGGGAAGGGAAGGGAGGGGTACTGTATGGGTCCTTGTCGATGGATGATATATTAATAATGCACAAGAAAAACTCCATGATTAATTAATACGAGGAAGTCCTTTGATGTGTGTGTGTGTGTGTGTGTGTGTGTGTGTGTGTGTGTGTGTGTGTGTGTACAGATATCCCTTATCAATGTGTCATATCTCTTAACATACTTTTTATCTCTATCTCTTTATCTCTTTACTGTTTCCTATTATCTCTTGAATTATCTCGTGTTTATTACCTCTATTTTTTATCGTCTTATTCTAATCTCTACCGGTGATGGCGAGCGCGTGAACCCAGGTTCGAGCCCCGCCGTAACACGCCGATTTTTCTAACCAACGTGGAGAGTCTGAAGGTCACCCACATGCTGCCGAGACCTCCAAACAGCCCTAACAACAGCACCAGGGATCAGCATGGGGCAGGGAAGAGTCATGTATCACGGTAGACACTGTAAATAAAATCCGCCCGAGCCACTATCGAGATGGGGCCGTCCAATAAAATAAAATGAGTAAATAAATAAAAATTTCGTCTCTACTCTTTTCTCTCTTGCTAATCTTACTACTCATCTTTATCTTTGTTATTTTATTTTATTTTATTATTATTTATTTTTATTGTGTGTGTGTGTAAGCTCTGATATTTCTCTCTTGTCCTCCTCCTCCTCCTCCTCCTTCTCCTCCTTCTCCTTCTTCTTCCTCCTCTTCTTCCTCTTCTCCTCCTCCTTCTGACTAAAGATGATATACAAGCTGCCTCCTCCTCCTCTCCTCCTCCTCCTCCTCCTCCTCCTCCTCTTCCTCCTCCTCCTCCTCTTCCTCCTCCTCCTCCTCTTTCTCCCTTCTCCCAACTTGTTTCCCTCCTCATTTTCTTCCTCCTCCTTTCTTCCTTCTCCTTCTCCTTCTCTGTCTCTGTCTCTCTCTCCTCCTCCTCCTCCTCCTCCTCCTCCTCCTCCTCCTCCTCCTCCTCCTCCTCCTCCTCCCCCTCCTTCTCCTCTTCTTCCTTCTACGATTCTCTTGTTCCTCAAAAGACCAACCCAGCCAGTTATCCCTTCCTCCTCCTCCTCCTCCTCCTCCTCCTCCTCCTCCTCCATTCCAGAGCTCCCTTGTGGACTCAACTTTTCAAACTTTCTTTCTCCCCTTTCTCTTCTACTTCCTCCTCCTCCTCCTCCTCCTCCTCCTCGTATTGTCCCTCAGTTACCCGTCTTTTCTTACCGAACTTTTTCTCCCTTGTTTTTTTGCATGTCCATTCCTCCTCCTCCTCCTCCTCCTCCTCCTCCTCCTCCTCCTCCTCCTCCTCCTCCGCCTCTAACTCCTTTCCCTCATCCTGTTTTCTGCTGTTAATTCCTCCTTCTTCTTCTTCGTCTTCTAATGTATTGTTCTTCCTCCTCCTCTTCCTCTTCTTCCTCTTCCTTTTTTTTTCTTCTTTCATTCAGTTTTACTACTTCAACTACTACTACTACCATTACTACTACTACTACTACTACTACTACTACTACTACTACTACTACTTAAGAATATTATATAAGGGTTTTATTTGTCCTCCTACTTGTCTTCCTCCTCCTCCTCCTCCTCCTCCTCCTACTGCTGATCCTCCTCCTCCTCCTCCTCCTCCTCCTCCTCCTCCTCCTCCTCCTCCTCTTCCTCCTCCCCCTCCTCCTCCTCCTTCTCGTTCGTGATAATCCCATCTGTCTCCCAATCTCTTGTCTCTCTCCCTCTCTCTCTCTCTCCCTCTCTCTCTCTCTCTCTCTCTATTTACACTAGACCTGAATTACCTCTCACCCTCCTGTTTACTCTCTCTCTCTCTCTCTCTCTCTCTCTCTCTCTCTCTCTCTCTCTCTCTCTCTCTCTCTCTCTCTCTCTCTCTCTCTCTCTCTCTCTCTCTCTCTCTCTCTCTCTCTCTCTCTCTCTCTCTCTCTCTCTCTCCTTTTTTTTTCTCCATTCCCTTCATTCCTTCCTACCCTTTTCTCCCTCCTCCTCCTCCTCCTCCTCCTCCTCCTCCTAATATTTTTCTTTCCTTTCTATTATTTTTTTATTATTTCTTACTATTTTTCCTCCTTTTATTATTTATTTTCCTCCTTTTCCTCTTCTTTTCTTCCCTTCTTATATACTTTTTTTGTCTTCTTTGTCTCCTCTGTCTTCTTTTTCCTCCTCCTCCTCCTCCTCCTCCTCTTCCTCCTCCTCCTCTTCCTTGTCCTATCGCTGTATCAGTTTCTTAATAATTTCCATATTAAACCAACCCTCCAAGGCGGCCCGCTATCTCTGCTTAATGAAATTTATCGCTTATTTCTCTCTCTCTCTCTCTCTCTCTCTCTCTCTCTCTCTCTCTCTCTCTCTCTCTCTCTCTCTCTCTCTCTCTCTCTCTCTCTCTCTCTCTCTCTCTCTCTCTCTCTCTCTCTCTCTCTCTCTCTCTCTCTCTCTCTCTCTCTCTCTCTCTCTCTCTCTCTCTCTCTCTTCTTTTTCTCTTTCCTCTTTTCTCTCTTCTTTGGTTTAATATTTTTTCCGTCTATCCATTCTGCTATTACTACAACTACTACTACTACTACTTCTACTACTACTACTACTACTACTACTACTACTACTACTACTACTACTACTACTACTACTACTACTACTACTACTACTACTACTACTACTACTACTACTACTACTACTACTACTACTACTACTACTACTACTACTACTACTACTACTACTACTACTACTACCACCACTACCACTACTACTACTACCACCACACAGGGACACAAACACACAAACACAGCCAGAGACAGACGCAACAACAGTAACACAAGCAGACACAGACAGAGGCACAGTCAGAGTAATCCAGTGTTCTCTATGCCCAGCTTCCGTGTGACCGAGCGATGCATAGTCTGACGAAACCCCTCTCAGAAAACCTCGTCTTTATGCGCATACAGACCAAGGCTTGATAGATGGGGTCCTGGATGGGGTGACAGACAGACAGGCAGGACAGACACACACAGACACACACCTCTCATGAAGGGTACAGCGGGATATGAAAGAGAGAGAGAGGGATAGGCCAGAATAGGATAGGATTTTTAAAGGGATGGGATGGGAAGGGAAGTAGTTTTGATGAATGAGGTTAAGTAGTTACGTGTGTAGACAGGAGAAGGGAGAGCGAGGGAGTGATAGGAAGGGAAAGAAGGAAGAAAGGAGAGAAAAAAGACAGGAAATGAAGGAATAGGGAAATGAAGGAGCAAATGAATGAATGAAATGAGGGAACGAAGGAGGAAGGAAAGAAGTGAAGGAACGAAGGAAGGAGGAAAGAAAGAAAGGAGAGAACGAAATAAGGAAGGAAGTAGACAAAATAAGCAAGTTGAAATTGATATACGTGTGTGAAGAGGAGGAAAGGCAGGGGAAATAAGTTGAATAATAGTGTTTTTAAAGGGCTGGAAGGGAGGGAGGGAAGGGTAGGGGGGGTGGCGGGTGGGTGGATTCAGAGAGACAAACCCGGGAAGGTATTTGGACCGCGCGGCTTAAATTCTCACTTGTTTCCGTCTGAGTGATTCGATTCGCGTGTCGTGTTGGCGTCCGCTCGGCTGGTCCTCCTCCTCCTCCTCCTCGTCCTCCTTCCGTCCTTCCTTCCTGCCTTCCTTCCTTCCTTTCTTTCTTTCTTTCTTTCTTCCTCCTGCCTTTCTTTCTTTCTTTCTTTCTTTCTTTCTTTCTTCCTGCCTGCTTTCCTTTACAGTAAGACCTACAATCGCATTTTTTTTTTGCTTTCTTTCTTTCCTTCTTTTCCTTCTTTCTTTCTTTCTTTCTTTCTTTCTTTCTTTCCTAATTCCTTCGTTCCTTCCTTCGTTCATTTCCTTCCTTCCTTACTTCCTTTCTTCCCTCCCTCCCTCCCTTCCTTCCTTCCTTCCTTTCTTTCCTCCTTCCTTCGTTCCTTCGTTTCTTTCCTTCCTTCCTTCCTCCTTCCTTCGTTCCTTCATTTCCTTTCCTCCCTCCTTCGTTCCTTCTTTTCTTTCCTTCCTTCCTTCATTCCTTTAACTTCCCTCCTTTCTTCCTTCCTTCCTTCATTCAGTCATTCATTTCATTCATCCAATTCCTCCTTCATTCCCCCATTCCTTCTTTCTTTTATTCTTTCCTTCCTTCCTTCCTTCCTTTCTCACTGCCTTCATTCCTTCTCCCATTCCTTCATTCCCTCTTTTCCTTTCTTTCTTCTTTCATCCACTCTTCCTTCTTTGCTCGGCTGTACCAATGCTCTTCCTGTCAATCCCTTGCTCTCCCTTCTACAACTTTCCTTTCCCCTTGCCTTCCTTCCCTTCCCATTCCTTTCCTTCCTTCAACTTTTCCTTCCTTCTGAGCCTTAAAAACACTATTATTCAACTTATATCTCTCTTCGTTTCCTCCTGTTCACACACGTACCAACATCAACTTGCTTATTATATCTCCTTCTCTTCCCATTCTTTCCTTCCTTCTTCCTTCTTTCCGTACTCTGTCCTTCCTTCTTCAACAACACTAACTTCTTTCTCTCTCTCTTTCTCTTCTCTCTCTTCTAGTCCTTTCTAAACACTCTAATCTATTTCTCCCTCTCCCTCTCTCTCCTCCTCTTCTGATGTAAAATCCATTAAAATCAGTCAAATAGTTCAATGGCATTATATATTTTTATGCTAATGTGCTGCCTGGTATATCCATTTTTCCCGCTATGTTATATCCGTAATTAATCATTTTTCTAATTGTCTATATTTTTTTTGTTGTTAGAAGTGGAGGTTATTACATTAAAGTGGATTCTGATTTTTGTGATGATGGTGATGAAGAGGGTGGTGTAATTTGATGAGGTGAGGGATATATATGTGTTCATCACCACCACCACCACCAACAACAACAACAACAACAACAAACTAACAAAAATATTTACGACTCCATCTACATTTAATTTACCCATCAATAACACCCCTGCTCTCTCTCTCTCTCTCTCTCTCTCTCTCTCTCTCTCTCTCTCTCTCTCTCTCTCTCTCTCTCTCTCTCTCTCTCTCTCTCTCTCTCTCTCTCTCATTTTCCTTCTTTCTTTCCTTTTTTTCTTTTCTTTGGATGTTTCTTTCATTTCTCTCTCTCTCTCTCTCTCTCTCTCTCTCTCTCTCTCTCTCTCTCTCTCTCTCTCTCTCTCTCTCTCTCTCTCTCTCTCTCTCTCTCTCTCTCTCTCTCTCTCTCTCTCTCTCTCTCTCTCTCTCTCTCTCTCTCTCTCTCTCTCTCTCTCTCTCTCATTCATCTGTTCCGCTTCACCACCACCACCACCACCACCACCGTCACCACCACCACCACCACCACCACCAATATCATTTACCTCAAGATTTCATTACGATAGCTTTGTTGAAGAACTTAATTGGTCCGCATTCACCTGTGTTGTTACCTGCACACACACACACACACACACACACACACACATACTACATACACTTAAACCTGCATCCATCCCTGCCAATATTGCGTGTGTGTGTGTGTGTGTGTGTGTGTGTGTGTAATCCTGTTCCTGGAAGAGAGAGAGAGAAGTTTCAGATCGTCATAAAATAGTAATGAGGAAGTTAACAGTCACATAAAATAGTGTTCCTAATGATATGCTCTCTCTCTCTCTCTCTCTCTCTCTCTCTCTCTCTCTCTCTCTCTCTCTCTCTCTCTCTCTCTCTCTCTCTCTCTCTCTCTCTCTCTCTCTCTCTCTCTCTCTATCTATCTCTCTATCTCTATAAATTAATATATTCTGATGATAAATATAATAGACAATTGGCCATTATGATAAATTTGAGAGAGAGAAGAAGAAGAAAATAAGGAAAAAGAAATCTAATAATAATCTTTGCCCGTAAAATGAAGGAGGAGGAGGAGGAGGAGAAGAAGAGAAGAAGAAGATGAGAAAGACG
>NC_066519.1:11885572-11888072 GCF_024679095.1 Eriocheir sinensis
GCACTAATTAGTTACCCTCTTAAGGACACATACTCACAAGGCTCTTTTTTCATCTTCACTTCTATATTAAGAGAAAAATTATATACGAAAAGATATAATACATGACATTTTTTTCTTCTCTCTTACTAACTCAACTCTAATGACCCTTTTCAACACTAATTAGTTACCCTCTTAAGGACACATACTCACAAGGCTCTTTTTTCATCTTCACTTCTATATTAAGAGAAAAATTAATACGTAAAGATATAATACATGACATTTTTTTCTTCTCTCTTACTAACTCAACTCTAATGACCCTTTTCAACACTAATTAGTTACCCTCTTAAAGACACACTCACAAGGCTTTTTTTCATCTTCACTTCTATATTAAGAGAAAAATTATATACGAAAAGAAATAATACTATACAAATTTTTCTTCACTCCCACTAACTCAACTCTAATAACCCTTTTCAACACTAATTAGTTTCGCTCTTAAAGATATACACTCACAAGGCTTTTTTTATCATCTTCTTTCATACTGAGTAAGAGAGAAAAATAATGCGAGGAGAAATTATTACTAGACAAATTTTTCCCCTCTTTTTTTAACACACTAATTAATCGTCTTCAGAACATAAACACTTACAACACCTTTTTATTCATCTCCATTTATGTAGCGAGTAAGAAAAGAATTATACGAGGAAAATTATGCTAAAAAAGATCATAGTGGACAATTTTTTTCTTAATTTTCAACACACTAATTAATCGTCTTCAGAACATAAACTCTCATAACATCTTTTTATTTTTCACCTCCATTTATGTAACGAATAAGAAAAGAATTGTACGAGGAAAATAATGCAAAAAAAGATTATATTAGACAAAATTTTCCCCCGTTTTCAACACACTAATTAAGTATTCAGAGCATAAACACTGATAACATCTTTTTATTTTTCATCTCCATTTATGTAACGAATAAGAAAAGAATTGTACGAGGAAAATAATGCTAAAAAAGATTATATTAGACAAAATTTTCCCCCATTTTCAACACACTAATTAAGTATTCAGAACACAAACACTCACAACATCTTTTTATTTTTCATCTCCATTTATATAACGAATGAGAAAAGAAATATACGAGGAAAATCATTCGAAAAAAAGATCATAATACACAATTTTTTCCTCTTTTCCTTCTCTTCCCTCGTAATCACCCTTCCCAAAACACTTTATGCCTCTCTTTACTTCCGTACTGAAAGAGAGAAAAAAGGAGAAAAAAGTAATGAGGTATATAAATATTTTTCCTCCTCTCTGCCTCCCTCCCTTAATCATCCTATTCAACACATTAATTAATCACCGTCTTCAGAACACACACTCAAAACTACCCCCTCTCTTCCCCCCTCCCCCTCCCCCCCCTTGGCACTCTTCCTCCTCTTCCGGGGCCGAGTGCCACTTGATCCGCGACTTGCCGGGCCTGGAGTGGCACTTAATTCCGGGCGTGGCACCAGGCACTCGGGGACACTCTTAAGGGCTCGCATCGCCACTCGCCGCCGCTGCCTCGCCTTTGTTCTGACGCTCCTCACTGTAAGCTTTGCCACGCTGACTCGACGCTACTCTATACTACTCTACGCTACTCTAAGCTACTCTAAGCTACACTACTTCTACTCTACACTACTCTTAGCTACTCTGTGCTACACTACCCTTCTCTCTTCTACGCTACTTCTGTGCATTATAAATTTCTCTTCCGTACACTATTCATCTTATTATTTTAACGTTTTGCTTATGGCTATGGATGGCTTTTTGGTGGGTCCTAGTGGTCGGCCCCAGTCTGTTATGGCGCGGGCAAGTGTTTATAGTGGCGCCATCCTGCTGGGTTCATGCTACCCCCTGGAACTCATCTTTGATCCTCTTTTCAACGAGAATCTTGAGACCAGGTTGATAGGAGGTCTTCAGGATGGCACGTGGGTATTCTTGGGCCACTCGGCGGTGACTGAACATTGCCAGCCTTTTTTTTTTTTTTAACAACAAAGGAGAAAGCTCAAGGGTACAAAAAAAGGAAACAACAATAAAGAAAAAGCCCGCTACTCGCTGCTCCTAAAAAAGAATCAAAAGAGGTGGCCGAAAGAGAGGTCAGCTTGCTTGTAGCGGCGGGAGGGATGCAAACCTGGACCCTCCGTACGCCGACCCACCACGTTGACCACACAGCCACCGCCTCCCCTACTTTTCTCCCACCACCACCACCGCCGCCGCCGCCGCTACAACAGCCCCCCTAAGTTCATCCCCAGTGGGCGTGTCCAGGGTATAGATACACTCACACATCGGCAGGCAGTCCGCAGGCCGTCGATGAGGGCGGCGTCACGATGAATAATGAAAGGGTCGGGGAAGGGTCGGTGTGTCGGCGCCCACCTGTGTTCTCTTATTCACTTACCTTATTGATCGGGGGAGAGGGAGTGCGAGTGTGAGTGTGTCAGGGTACTGTTTTTTTTTATTTCTAGGTGTGCGATATTGGTGGATTTTTTTTTTATATATA
>NC_066519.1:11890572-11893072 GCF_024679095.1 Eriocheir sinensis
AAACAAACACAACTCCACATTCTTCCCCAAATAATTAACTGATATATTGTATTCTCTGCTATACACTTATTTACTCCTATACGTTCTAAACAATACACTTAATTTATAAACTTTTTTTCATCACCTAACACAACTCACGCTCTCCCCCTATTTACCAATCCCTCAGTAGCTCGCGCGAACATCTCATTTGACTCGCTCCCCGGCCCGCCATTGGTCGCCGCGGGAGGCAGAGTCGATGCTGATTGGATGAGGTGCCGAGTAGCTGAGTGGCCGCGTTAATGTGATTGGTGGAGAGCCGAGGCCAGCAAGGCGATGATTGGATGACACTTTACCGGGATGCGATGACTGGAGTATTGAGAGGAGAGATTGAGGTGAGGGAGGCAGGGGGGATAGGAGAGAAGGAGGGAGAGTATGGAAAAAGGAGGGAAGGAAGAGAAAAAGGAAGGGTAGGAGGAAAGGAGGGAAGAGGGGAAGGAGGGGAGAATGAAGGGAAGAGGAGGAGGTGAAGGAAAGGAAGAATATTAATACAAAGTGATAAATGTAGGAAATGAGAGAGAGAGAGAAGAAGAAGAAGAGAAGAAGGAAGGCAAGGAAGGAGGAGGAGGTGAAGGAAAGGAAAGATATTAGCACCATGATGAATGTAAGAACTGGAAGAAAATGCGAAAATAAAATCATCATTCTCACAATTCTCTCTACCTCATCCCTGTCCCACGTTATTATGCAAGGTTACGACAGCATGCTTATTCTTTCATCCCTTTCTCCTATAGGTCATTTCTATCACGTCCTTTGTTTAATTGATGCAAAGGTCAACACACTTCCTTTTTTGCGCTTTTAAGTCATTTCTATCGTGTCCAACTTTATTATGCAAGAGTTGGAAGATGTAGATTCTTTCATCCCTTTCCTTGGTTGTTCCTCCTGTTGACATTCATAAGTTTAATTGATCCAAAGGTCAGCACACTTCTTTTTTTTTCGCTTTTAACCCATTTCTATCGTGTCCAACTTCATTATGCAAGAGTTATAAGATGTAGATTCTTTCATCCCTTTCACTGGTTGTTCCTCCCGTTGACATTCATAAGTTTAATTGATCCAAAGGTCATCACACTTCTTTTTTTTCGCTCTTAACCCATTTCTATCGTGTCCAACTTCATTATGCAAGAGTTGGAATTTGTTCATTCTTTCATCTCTCTCACTGGTTATTTCTCTCGTTGATATTAGTAAGTTTAATTAAAGCAAAAGTCATTACCAGCTATAAATCATCACCAACTTAATACCTTAGATAATAATGATAATAATAATAATGATAATATTGGAAAGAAAGAATTAATAGTACCAGGAATGTGTCTTACTAAGTTGGACTGAGGCGATAAGAGAGATAATTTCTGTTTTCCGTTTTTATTTCCACATCTAAGTAACATCATGATCTTCCTCACTCTCATTAAACATTCCAAACAAAAGCCGCAGTGACCTTCAGCTGTTCCCTCATTATACTCCCATCCATCCCCAGTGTCATAGGAACTCCCTTTATTATACTACATTATACCTCATTACATTACTTCATTATCTTTCATTATATTACATTGTACTCATAATACCACACGCCTTACGATAAAAACAACAACAACAGCTTCTTCTTAATACTACACGACATTATACTTCATCATATTACATTATACTACATTATACTATTTCATTATACAACAGCTTCATTATATTGCCTCGCGCTTTACGATGAAAAAAAAAACAAGCAACAACTCCCCTAATATCCGTCCTACGCTATACGCTGCTCCATTACCGGCTATTAGTGCGTATTAGCCTTAATTCTACGCCATAGCTATTAGTTTGTGTGTCAGGGGTTGGACTCGTGGGAAATAATAGCCCGTGGACCATTAGGAAGGCAGGGTTCACTATGTGCTAGCCGTGCTGTAGGTTGTCACAGGGCTCCTGAATGCAAGGTTATGATGGATCCAATGGCCTCTTGCATGCGTCAACCTTCACTATATTAGACGAACGCTATAGAGAGAAGAGGAGGATGAGGATAACCTGCCTGTGCACCATTAGAAAGGCAGGGTTCACTATGTGCTAGCCGGGCTGTAAATGCAAAGTTATGATGGATGGAATGGCCTCTTCTATGCGTACCTCAATGGGCTGTATTCTTAAAAGTTTCGATGCTTACACACTCGCCTTTCAATATTTCCATGGTTAGTGTTATGAGGTAATAAGTTGAGAAGGGTTCTTTCTGCACCACTAACGTTAAAAATACTCTTTAGAACCCGACTAATCTCCTTAATGGGCTGAAAAATATTGATTGTGAAAGCTAAAAACGTAGAAGGTTTGATAAGTTAGATACATTCAGATTCAACCAAGACATAGGCAGGAATAATTGGTTCACTGAGTCGTGGGTAAGGGTAACAGGCTTGGCAGTCATGTGGTGGGTGCCAATACCATAGATACATTCAAGAAGAGGTTGGATAAGTTCATGGATAGTGAGGTAAGGTGGATT
>NC_066519.1:11903072-11908072 GCF_024679095.1 Eriocheir sinensis
TTCCTTCTCTTTCTCTTTCTCTTCGTCTTCCTCCTCATTTCTTTTCCTCTCCCTCTTCATTTCTCCTCCCCTCTCCTCTCCTTTTTCCTCTTCTTCCTTCTCCTCTTTTCCCCTCCCTCTACCATAGTCTTCTTCCATGGTGCCATAAAACTCTACATCTATATATATCATGGTAGTAAGCGAGCTCCCATTTTTGTTCATTATCTGCAATTACTTACTGACTAATTGTGTTCTTGATCGATTTTTGTAATTCTCTCTCTCTCTCTCTCTCTCTCTCTCTCTCTCTCTCTCTCTCTCTCTCTCTCTCTCTCTCTCTCTCTCTGTCTCTTCGTAATAGCCATGAAATTCTTCCTTGGCATGATTTGGCTATTACGTGTGTGTGTGTGTGTGTGTGTGTGTGTGTGTGTGTGTGTGTGTGTGTGTGTGTGTGTGTGTTTGAGAGAGAGAGAGAGAATATTACTTGATTAACATATATCATAAAATCATTAATATTCGTAATTCTTGAAATCACCTGAGGGGATTAAAATTCTCTCTCCCTTTGTCTCTATCTATCTATCTATCTATCTATCTATTTATATTCATCTTTATCTCTTCTCTCCTCTTCTCTTCTCTTCTCTTCCTTTCCTTTCTCTTTGCTTCTCTTCTTATCTCTTCTTACCTCACTTTCCTTTCCCTTCCCTTCCCTTCCCTTCCTTTTTCCTTACCCTACCTTACCTTATCTAACCTTTCCTTTCCTTTCCTTTCCTTTCCTTTCCTTTCCCTTCCCTCTCCTTACCTTACCTTACCTTACCTTACCTTACCTAACCTAACCTCACCTAACCTCACTTTCCTTTCACTTTCCTTCCCTTTCCTTCCCATCCCATCCCATCCCATCCCATTCCAACCCATCCAATCCCATCCCATTCCATCCCCTTCCTTTCCCTTCCCTTCTCTTCCTTCCTATCCCTTTCCAACCCTTCCCTCTCCTTCCTTCCCTTCCCTTCCCTTCTCGTCTCCAGTCACTCTCAAACTGTCAGTAGATTTGCATTCGCTGTCCGCGCTACTAATTAACTCTCCCTTATTAAGTTCCAAGATTACGCCTTCACTGAGAGCGTCAAAATTTATTACACCTGCGCTACCTTTTGTCAGCTCATTAGGCGGCCGTCAGAGGTGTTTCCAGTCCCGCGTTAAATAATAGGAGGAAAGAGAAAAGAATGGAGAGATAAAAAGAAGTCCCAGGGGAATTGTGTGTGATTTGAGGTGTTGGAAAGTGTCGGAAAATTTGGTGTTTTAAAATTGTGTCTGTTGTTTGAGTCGATGTCTATTGTTAAAGTCGATGTGAAGTGTCGAAAACTTTGGTGGTATTCTATTATTATTATTATTATTATTATTATTATTATTATTATTATTATTATTATTATTATTATTATTATTATTATTATTATTATTATTATTATTATTATTATTATTATTATTATTATTATTATTATTTCTACGTCATTCTTTCTGTATCAATTTCCTTCTTTTTTTTTTCTTTTTGTTTCTTTTTCTTCTATTTTATTTTATTTTGTGGTTCCTTCTTTCTTCTCCTTCTCTTTCTTTTCCTCCTCCTCCTCCTCCTCCTCCTCCTCCTCTTACTTACTGTTCATTTCTCCCCAGTCTTCATATTCTCATCTTTCCCTCCCTCCTTTCCTTTTTCTTCCTCCTCCTCTTCTTCCTCCTCTTCTTCTTCCTCCCCCTCCTCCTCTTCCTCCTCCTCCATTTTCCCTTCGATCTCCTTCTTCATTTTCATTATCGTCTTCCTTTACCCTTCGGTGCTCTTCCTCTTCCTCCTCCTCCTCCTCCTCCTCCTCCTCCTCCTCCTCCTCCTCCTCCTCGTCCATTTCCTCCTTGTCCTCTTCCTTCCTGTCTTCGTACTCAACGTCCTCCTCCTCCTCCTCTTCTCATTCTCGTTTCCTTTACTCTTTCTGCCTCCTCCTCCTCCTCCTCCTCCTCCTCGAACTCGTGTTTTTTCCTCCACTTTTCCTTACTAATCCTTTGCCTCTTCCTCTCCTTTCTCTCCCTTCCTTCCTCCCTTCTCCCCCTTCTCTCTTTCCCTTCCTTTTGAGCCTCTCTCTTCCTCTCTTCCTCTTTTTTCCTCCACTCTCTTCTCTTTCCTGTTTCCCCTTTCCCTTTTCTTCTCTTTATCTTTATTCCTCTCTTCCTTTCATTTTCTCTCCCTATTTATCTCTCTTTCTTAAAATCTCTCTTCTTCCATCTCTCTTTCTCTCTCTCTCTCTCTCTCTCCCTTTCTCCTCCAACCTTCTCCCCTCTCTATCTTTCCCTTTCCTTCCCTCCCTTTCCCTCTCTCTATTCCTACCTTCCTTTCATCTCTGTTTACCTACCTCTTTTTCCTTCTTCCGTTTCCTTCCCTCCCTTCTTCCTCTCTCTTCCTTACGAACAGAGCCAATCACCATCTCCTCCTCCTCCTCCTCCTCCTCCTCCTCCAGCTAACATAATTGCCTCCTGTCCCCGTGTTCAGCTTGTATTGAAAGTAATTAAAGGTGAGGAGTTGCCTTTCAATTTCCGGGCGAGTTACTGGAATTAGCTTCGAGTGTTGGCGAGGCAGCACTGGCGTATTGCTTGGCCGAGGCTGACGCTGGCGATGCTGCTCCTGCCCTTGTGTGTGTGTGCGTGTGTGTGTGTGTGTGTGTGTGTGTGTGTGTGTGTGTGTGTGTGTGTGTGTGTGTGTGTGTGTAGGGAGGAAGGGGTTAAAGAGACGGTGAAAGGTAGACAGGAATAAAGAAAAAGAGAAAGGAAAGGGAAAGAGAAGGGAAAGATAAAGAGAGAGGAGGAAGAAAGAGGAAGAGAGGTATGTGTGTGTGTGTGTGTGTGTGTGTGTGTGTGTGTGTGTGTGTAGGATAACGAATGGGTTGTAGAAAGGGTGTTAGTGATGCTGATGGTGGTGGTTTTCTGTTTATATGTGTGTTTGTGTGAAGTTTAGAAGTACTGAATCGTAACTATAAAGGGGATGAGTTGATGATGTGACAGGCTCCAGAGAGAATCATTTGAGAGAGGAATAGAAGAGAGAGAATAACGAATGGGTAGCAGAAAGGGTATTAGTGTGATGATTGTTCTGGTTTTCTGTTTATGTGTGTGTTTGTGTGTAGTGTATTGTTTGTGTTTGCCTTTGTGTTCGAGTGCAGCTTAGAATATTGTATCATCAGTATAAAAGGAAAAACTTGATATGTGAAGTGCAGTATTGTTTCATCTCTGCGTCAGTGTGTGTGTGTGGTGCATCGTGTGTGTTTGCCTTTGTGTTCGAGTGCAGCTTAGAATATTGTAGCATCAGTATAAAAGGAAAAACTTGATATGTGAAGTGCAGTACTGTTTCATCTCTGCGTCAGTGTTTGTGTGTGGTGCATCGTGTGTGTTTGCCTTTGTGTTTGAGTGCAGCTTAGAATATTGTAGCATCAGTATAAAAGGAAAAAATTGTTATGTGAAGTGCAGTACTGTTTCATCTCTGCGTCAGTGATTCAAGGACAGCCGTGGCGGAGTGGTCAGCGTGCAGGACACAGGTTCGCATCCCGTTCGCCGTTATAAACAATCCGACAATTTTTCAATCACCGCCGAGTGCTTAAGACTGCCCGCATGCTGTCCTGAAGACCGCCCGCCAACCCGTGCTCTTGATTCTCTCTAAAGAGGGTCGACGATGAGCTCCGGGGGGGAAAGAACATAACGTTAAGGAGTCAGATAGAGGCCGGTGGGACTGTGCAAGGCAGCTCCTGTGAACCCAACCCCACCTAACATCACTTTCCATGAGTTTATCTAATCCGAGTTTCAATGTGGAGCAAGATGGCGCCACTATAAACACTTGCCTGTGCTACAACGGTCCCAGCAAGAACCTAATCAAACCATCCGTTAAAAAATAGTGAATTGTATTATTTTTATATCATTGCTACACGTATTACTGTTGCTGTACGCCGTGTTAGGCTCTCGAATAAGTAATTTCTGATGAGGTTATATTAGTATTAGCATCGATTAGGCAGTTGTCCTTGTTGATTGCACTATTGATATTAGCTGTAGACCTGTGCAAGGCAGCTCCTGTGAACCCAACCCCACCTAACATCACTTTCCATGAGTTTACCTAATCCGAGTTTCAATATGGAGCTCGAATAAGAAATTTCTGATGAGCTTATATTAGTATTAGCATTAGTTGTCCTTGTTGATTGCACTATTGATATTACCTGTAGACCTGTGCAAGGCAGCTCCTGTGAACCCAACCCCACCTAACATCACTTTCCATGAGTTTATTTAATCCGAGTTTCAATATGGAGCTCGAATAAGTAATTTCTGATGAGGTTATTAGTATTAGCATCGATTAGGCAGTTGTCTTTGTTGATTGCACTATTGATATTATTACTTTTATTAGTAGTATTAGTAGTATTGGTATTATAGTTTTCAGCCGTCTTTCCTTTTGTTATTAGTCTGAATTTGTGTTCATATCATTATTGTTCGTGTTATTAGTATTGTTTTATTACTGCGCTCGATATTAATTCCGACGATATTATTTACATTTTATTACTTCTTAAATCTCATCTTATCTCCTCCCCCTTTTCCTCCGCCTCCTCCTCCTCCTCCTCCTCCTGCGTCTCCTCCTCCCATAATAATTGACATGTTACTAGAAATACGAGAGAGAGAGAGAGAGAGTAAAATCGGAACATAATAAAGAAATGAAAAACGAGGAATGAAGAATAATGAATGAGGTAGGAAAGTGAATAAATGAGAGAGAGAGAGACCTGGCAACGCTAATCGTCTACTTCATCAATACGAGAGAGAAGAGCCCAAGGGAAGTAATTTGTAATAACCATTAACAGAGGACGGAGGAGGAGGAGGAGGAGGAGGAGGAGGAAGAAGTAGTTTACGAAGAAGAGGAGAAAGAATGAGAAGAAGCATGAGGGGAAAGAGGAGGAGGAGGAGGAGAAAGAATGAGGAGATACATGCGAGGGAGGTAAAAAGAGCAAGAGAGAGAGAGAGAGAGA
>NC_066519.1:11915572-11940572 GCF_024679095.1 Eriocheir sinensis
TTCTCCGTCCCATACTTTCCTCCTCCTCCTTGTGTATTATCTCCTCCTCCTCCTCCTCCTCCTCCTCCTCCTCCTATTATTATCTCTCTCTAACACAACCCTCTGTCCTCCTCTACCACTATACTTATCTCCTCCTCCTCCTCCTCCTCCTCCTCCTCCTCAGCATATTCATTCCTTTCTCCCCTCTCTTATTTTCTTCCTCCTTTCTTCTTTTTCTCTCTCTCTACCATCTTGTCTCACTCCTCCTCCTCCTCCTCCTCCTCTTCTTCCTCGTGTCCCATAGTTGTCAGGTGGGCCCTTCCTCCTTCCCTCCCTCCTCCTCCTCCTCCTCCTACTCTTCCTATCTGTCCTATCCATCTGTAATTTACCATAATTGAGTAATGGTAGGGAGAGGAGGTAGAGGAGGAGGAGGAGGAGAAGGAGGAGTGGGCTGTAGGAAGGGAGTGTGGGAACGGTTTAGGAGGAAAAGGAGCGTGGGTGAAGAGTTTTAGGTAAAGGAGGAATATACGAAGAAGAAGAAGAAGAAGAAGAAGAAGAAGAAGAAGAAGAAGAAGAAGAAGAAGAAGAAGAAGAAGAAGAAGGAGAAGAAGATGGATTCGGATAACAGTAACGAAGAAGAAGAAGAAGAAAAAAATAAGAAGAAAAAGAAGAAAAAGAACAAGAAGAAGTCGGATAACAGCAAAAATGATAAAAATAAGAGTAAGAAAAAGTTAGCTGGGAAAACATATCAACTTTGCAAGAGGAAGAAAAAATTCAGAAAAAGAAAAGGAAAGAAGGAAAATATATATAGAAAAGAAGAATTAAAAAGATATAGATTGGAAAATAGGAAACACAGATGCTAGAAAAGTTTGGGAAAAAATATCGAGTTATAAAAGAGAAAAAAATATATTGGAAAAGGAAAAGAAGGAAGATATTAACGATAGGAAATATGAAGAAATGGGAAAGGAAAAGAAGAAAAATATTAACGATAGGAAATATGAAGAAATGGGAAAGGAAAAGAAGAAAAATATTGACGATAGGAAATATGAAGAAATGGGAAAGGAAAAGAAGAAAAATATTGACGATAGGAAATATGAAGAAAAGGGAAAGGAAAAGAAAGAAAATATTGACGATAGGAAATATGAAGAAATGGAAAAGGAAAAAAAGAAAAATATTGACGATAGGAAATATGAAGAAAAGGGAAAGGAAAAGAAGAAAAATATTGACGATAGGAAATATGAAGAAAAGGGAAAGGAAAAGAAAGAAAATATTGACGATAGGAAATATGAAGAGAAGGGAAAGGAAAAGAAGAAAATATTGATGATAGGAAATATGAAGAAATGGAAAAGGAAAAAAAATATTGACGATAGGAAACACGAAGAAAAGGGAAAGGAAAAGAAGAAAAATATTGACGATAGGAAATATGAAGAAATGGAAAAGGAAAAGAAGGAAAATATTGACGATAGGAAATATGAAGAAATGGAAAAGGAAAAGAAGGAAAATATTGACGATAGGAAATATGAAGAAAAGGGAAAGGAAAAGAAGAAAAATATTGACGATAGGAAATATGAAGAAAAGGGAAAGGAAAAGAAGAAAAATATTGACGATAGGAAATATGAAGAAAAGGGAAAGGAAAAGAAGAAAAATATTGACAATAGGAAATATGAAGAAAAGGGAAAGGAAAAGAAGAAAATATTGACGATAGAAAATATGAAGAAAAGGGAAAGGAAAAGAAGAAAAATATTGACGATAGGAAATATGAAGAAATGGAAAAGGAAAAGAAGGAAAATATTGACGATAGGAAATATGAAGAAAAGGGAAAGGAAAAGAAAGAAAATATTGACGATAGGAAATATGAAGAAATGGAAAAGGAAAAGAAGGAAAATATTGACGATAGGAAATATGAAGAAAAGGGAAAGGAAAAGAAGAAAATATTGACGATAGAAAATATGAAGAAAAGGGAAAGGAAAAGAAGAAAATATTGACGATAGGAAATATGAAGAAAAGGGAAAGGAAAAGAAGAAAAATATTGACGATAGGAAATATAAAGCAAAGGGAAAGGAAAAAAAAGGAAAATATTGACGATAGGAAATATGAAGAAAAGGGAAAGGAAAAGAAGAATATATTGACGATAGGAAATATGAAGAAAAGGGAAAGGAAAAGAAGAAAATATTGACGATAGGAAATATGAAGAAATGGAAAAGGAAAAGAAGAAAATATTGACGATAGGAAATATGAGGAAAAGGGAAAGGAAAAGAAAGAAAATATTGACGATAGGAAATATGAAGAAATGGAAAAGGAAAAAAAAAATATTGACGATAGGAAATATGAAGAAAAGGAAAAGGAAAAGAAGAAAATATTGACGATAGGAAACACGAAGAAAAGGGAAAGGAAAAGAAGAAAAATATTGACGATAGGAAATATGAAGAAATGGAAAAGGAAAAGAAGGAAAATATTGACGATAGGAAATATGAAGAAAAGGGAAAGGAAAAGAAGAAAAATATTGACGATAGGAAATATGAAGAAAAGGGAAAGGAAAAGAAGAAAATATTGACGATAGGAAATATGAAGAAATGGGAAAGGAAAAGAAAGAAAATATTGACGATAGGAAATATGAAGAAAAGGGAAAGGAAAAGAAGAAAATATTGACGATAGGAAATATGAAGAAAAGGGAAAGGAAAAGAAAGAAAATATTGACGATAGGAAATATGAAGAAAAGGGAAAGGAAAAGAAGAAAATATTGACGATAGGAAATATGAAGAAAAGGGAAAGGAAAAGAAGAAAATATTGACGATAGGAAATATGAAGAAATGGAAAAGGAAAAAAAAATATTGACGATAGGAAATATGAAGAAAAGGGAAAGGAAAAGAAGAAAAATATTGACGATAGGAAATATGAAGAAAAGGGAAAGGAAAAGAAAGAAAATATTGACGATTGGAAATATGAAGGAAAGGGAAAGGAAAAGAAGAAAATATTGACGATAGGAAATATGAAGGAAAGGGAAAGGAAAAGAAGAAAATATTGACGATAGGAAATATGAAGGAAAGGGAAAGGAAAAGAAGAAAATATTGACGATAGGAAATATGAAGAAAAGGGAAAGGAAAAGAAGGAAAATATTGACGATAGAAAATATGAAGAAATGGAAAAGGAAAAGAAGAAAAATATTGATGATAGGAGATATGAAGAAATGGAAAAGGAAAAAAAAAATATTGACCATAGGAAATATAAAGAAATAAGAACAAAGAAGAATTGAAAGATGCAAGAATAAGCTCAGAAAACATATCAGGTTAGAAAGGAAGAAGATAAAACAAGAAATAGGAAAAAAACAGGAAAAGAAAGAGGAAAATGAAAATAAATATATACAACAAGAAATAAAAAGAGAATAAAAAGAAACTTGGAGAGTGAAAAAAATAATATATAAAAAAAGAAAAAGAAAAAAAAGGGAAAATAATATAGGAAATAGAAAAAGAAGAAGAAAGACGAAGAAGTAAAAGAAAAAGAAGAAGAATCAGAATCAGAAGAAGAAGAAGAAGAAGAAGAAGAAGAAGAGGAAAAAGAAGGCGAAGAAGAAAAAGAAAAGAAAAAAAAAGAAGCTGGAGGTTGAACTCTCAGAGGAAGACTTTTAAGAATTTCGTTCGACTGATTCGTAAAGAAGATGAGGAGGAGGAGGAGGAGGAGGAGGAGGAGGAGGAAAGTGGAATAAGAAAGGAGGAGAAAGTGTTGTCTGTAAATTGAGTTTGAAAAGACAAGAAAAGGAACGAATTCTTGAAAATTGTAAATACCTATCGGAGAGAGAGAGAAGGAAAAAGAAAAGAAAGAACGAATTAAATCAAGAATAAAATACACGAAACAGAGAGAGAGAGAGAGAGAGAGAACCACATCCCTTCCCAGAGTGGTTGCCCGCTGGAAGGGCGGCAAGAAGGAAGGGAAAGAAAAAGGAAAGGAGAGAGAGAGAGATTGACTAGGCTAGCTAACCGTACACCAGCCTTCTCTCTCTCTCTCTCTCTCTCTCTCTCTCGGTGATATCTTACACAATTTATCATTTTGGGAGTCACATGGCCACGCCTCCTCCTCCTCTTCCTCCTCCTCCTCCTCCTCCTCCGAGTCACACCTTGTCCTCGCCTATTCTCAAATTCCTTCTCTTTTCCATTTCCTCCTCCTCCTCCTCCTCCTCCTCCTTTCGTTCCTTCTATTCTTTGTCTTCCTCCTCCTCCTCCTCCTCCTCCTGCTCCTCCTCCTCCTCCTCAACCACCTCAACCACTCACCTATTATGTGAATTTTTTTTCTTCCTTCCTCCTCCTCCTCCTCCTCCTCTTCCTCCTCCTCCTCTTCCTCCTCCTACTCCTCCTCCTCCTCCTCCTCCTCCTCCTCCTCTTCCTCGTCCTTCCATGTTTTCCTTCGCAACAACAACTATTTTCACTTTTTTTTCCCCTTTTCCTTCCTCCTCCTCCTCCTCTTCCTCCTCCTCCTCCTCCTCCTCCTCCTCCCATTCCTCCTCTTCCTCCTAATTTCTTTGACCGTCGTATATTTCAAGTGATTTTTCCGTTGTGTGTGCGTGTGTGTGTGTGTGTGTGTGTGTGTGTGTGTGTGTGTGTGTGTGTGTGTGTGTGTGTGTGTGTGTGTGTGTGTGTGTGTGTGTGTGTGTGTGTGTGTGCTTGTGGTTTTGCTTCCGCCATCACGACTTTTCCTCCCCCCCTTTTCCTCCCTCTCTTTTTCCTCCTCCTCCTCCTCCTCCTCCTCCTGTTTCTCTCCCTCCCTCCTCCTTGTTTCCTTCCTCCATTACCTCAGTGCATTACCTCCATTTCTTTGTACGTAACCTTCCTCCTCCTCCTCCTCCTCCTCCTCCTCTTCCTCCTCCTCCTCCTCTTCCTTCCTTCTTTCTTTTTTTTCTTCTTCGTCCTTCAATTCTTTTTTTTTCTGTTCACTCTCCCTCCCCCTTTCTCTCTCTCTCTTATTATTATTATTATTATTAGTAGTAGTAGTAGTAGTTGTAGCAGTAGTAGTAGTAGTAGTAGTAGTAGTAGTAGTAGTAGTAGTAGCAGCAGCAGCAGCAGTAGTAGTAGTAGTAGTAGTAGTAGTAGTAGTAGTAGTCAACCACCACCACCACCACCACCGTTACCTCACCTCCCATTACACTATTACCTCCCCCATTTCCCTCCAGTCCCTCCCTCTTTCCTCCCCTCTCCCTCCCTTCCCTCCCTTCTGTAACCTTGCAATTTTGATAGACGAAGGAAAATACACTGGTCAAGGAGAGAGAGAGAGAGAGAGAGAGTAAATCGGACGTGGAAGGCATTTACACACGAGGTCGCAGGTGTGTGTGTGTGTGTGTGTGTGTGTGTGTGTGTGTGTGTGTGTGTGTGAGTGCTTCCTTAGACACACACACACACACACACACACACACACACACACCATCTGCCGCCCCTTCGTCTGAGAGTCCCATAATACACCGCGCTCATGACATTCTCTCTCTCTCTCTCTCTCTCTCTCTCTCTCTCTCTCTCTCTCTCTCTCTCTCTCTCTCTCTCTTGACCCATCGTTTTCCTCCCTTCCCTTCCCCTTAAGTCTCTCAGCCAATCAGCTCTCTCCCTTCCCCTTCCAGCCTTAGCCAATCACGTTCGTCGCCTGTTATGATGACGTAATATGTGCTTGTGACGTCATTGCTCGCTCAGCCAATCACGAGGCAGATAAATGTGTACTGCTTCTCGTAAATGTATTGTCCAATCGCCCTTCTTTCTGTATGTTGTATTGTAGATAGTGGGAGGAGGAGGAGGAAGAGAAGTAGAAGGTAGATTTAGTAAGGATTGATGCTACTACTACTACTTCTCCTACTACACACACACACGCACACACACACACACAAGCACAGTAGTAAATACGGTGAATAAATACAGCGTCTCTAAAAGCGTGTCTGTGTTAGGAGGCAGAGAGCGCGGCCTTTAAGAGGGTTTGTGTGTTAAATAAATAGGAGACTCTCTTGAGAGGAAATTTGTACTTGTAGTGGTGGCGGTGGCGGTGGTGGCGTGTAGTAAGTACAGGAGTTGTGTATTCGAATACGAATACGAATACTTCAAATTCCGACGAATACGTATACATACGCGAATATTTCTTGAAATTATTCATGAATACACTATGAGTATTTTTCATTGAAAAATACCTTCTGACGTAACTGTGTACAGCACTGCACTGAAGGTTTGCAACAGTAACATGAACTCATGCCTGCACACTGGCCAGCGTCAGATGAGTCAGCGCCAGACGGCGCGCTGCGACGGTCTGTGAACCTGTATTATTCACGACCATTACACGTCCGCCTGGGATTGCAAGGAAGATCGGCTGGTATTTCTGATAATCAATTTTGAAGTATTCAGCAGATTATTCGCAGAATTTAAATACTTTCTCCCTTGTATTCGAATAAGAATGAGAATACTTTGATTCCTATCTATAGTTATTCGAATACGAATACGAATACACTCCAATGCTGTATTCGAAAGTATTCGAATACAAGTACCGAACACGAACACTCCATCCCTGCGTGGTGGTGACGTGTTTTGTCGTGGGGGTGTTGTGTGGGTCGTCATGTCTTATACTAGCTCATTGTGCTACTGCTACCATTACTACTACTACTACTACTACTACCACTACTACTACTGCAAGTATGATATCGTATACAATTTCATAATCACTACAAAACTTTTTTTTTTATTCCTTATGCCTCCTCCTCCCCCTCCTCCTTGTTCTCTTATCTCTTCCTCTTCTTTTTTCACCCTCATCATTATTTGTCTTTTTCTCCTATTCATCTCTACATCATCATCATCATCATCATTGTTACCCTCCTCCTCCTCCTCCTCCTCCTCCTCCCCTAACACTGTCCACACACACAGGGCAAAGGCGATGGTCACTCCAAACATCAGTATATCCTGTTCAAACGACCTCCTCCTCCTCCTCTTCCTCCTCCTCCTCCTCCTCCTCCTCCTCCTCCTCCTCCTCCTCCTCCTCCTCCTCCTCCTCCTCCTCCTCCTCCTCCTCCTCCTCCTCCTCTTCCTCCTCCTCCTCCTCCTCCTCTTCCTCCTCCTCCAGATTCTGCCTTCCTCCTCCTCCTGATTTCCCTCCACGTCATCCTGTTTTTCCTTCTTCTCCTCCTTCTTTTCCTCTTCTCTTTTGATATATATATATATATATATATATATAGAGAGAGAGAGAGAGAGAGAGAGAGAGAGAGAGAGAGAGAGAGAGAGAGAGACTACTACTACAGGTACTACTTCAATGATGATAATAATAATAATAATAATAATAATAATAATAATAATAATCACACTAATTACCTACCTGTATTGAGTTCTTACCTGCCGCTCCAGCTGATCTTTCCGGTTCATTAGACAGGCCGCTCACAACTTACCTCTGCTCCTCCTCTTCTTCTTCCTCTTCTTCTTCTTCTTCTTCTTCTTCTTCTTCTTCTTTATTTACTCCGGTATGCCTAGACTATTTTTTTCCCAATTTTTCTTTCTTTTTATTTCTTCATTTTTTTTCATTATTTCTTTATTCTGTTTTTTTATTTATTTTAATTTATTTGTATATATTTCAAAGACAAGATAAAGTATATTCACATTTATTTTCTTTCCTTTTTTAATCTTTTTCTTATCTATTTCATTTTCGATATATTTTGTTTTAATTGTTTTCATTTATTATTTCGTCATTATTCTTTTATTTATTATTATTATTATGAAGGTTATATATATTTTTTTCATTCTCAAATAGTTATGAAGGTCATCTTTTTATTTAACTTTTTATTGTTCATATTTTCTGCTAATTATTTTTTTACTGTCCCTGAATTCTGTAAAGTCGTCCATTTTACATATTTATAATTTTTCTACGAGTCTTTATTCCTCCATTTAAAAGCTCCGTTATTTTTTCACATTTTTCCTTTAAATTTTTATCCTACACTTCGTCCTCCAGTTTTATTCATCTTATGTATCGTAATAATAATAATAATAATAATAATAATAATAATAATAATAATAATAATAATACGTATATAATTCTTTCTTTCTTTAACTTATATGTGTTGGAAAAGAGTAGAGAGAGAGAGGGGGGGAAGGGTTACTATTGCTTATACTACTACTACTACTACTACTACTACTACTACTACTACTACTACTATTGCTACTATCGGTCTTTGCCTCCTTAGTTTTCCTCTTCCTTTATCATATTCTCGTTTCTCCCTTAATTCGCTTCATCCAAATTCCTGTTTATTTTTCTGCATTGTCCCTTTTCGTCCTCACAATATATTTCTCTCCCTTCCTTTCCTTTCCTCTTTCTTTCCCTTCTGTTTGTTTAGTTTCTCCTATTTAATTATTTTCTCATCGTATATTCTGCATTCTCATTCCTTTATCATGTATTTCCTTTTTCCTATTCACAATATATTTCTCTCCCTTTCTTTAACTAATGTGTGTTGGAACAGAGGAGAGAGAGAGAAGGGGGGGGAAGGGTTACTATTGCTACCACTACTACTACTACTACTACTACTACTACTACTACTACTGCTACTACTGTCGATCTCTGGCTCCTTTTAACTCTCCCTTTATCATATTCTCGTTTCTCCCTTTAATTCGCTTCATCCAAATTCCTGTTTATTTTTCTGTACTGTCCTTTTTCGTCCTCACAATATATTTCTCTCCCTTCCTTTCCTTTCCTCTTTCTTTCCCTTCTGTTTGTTAAGTTTCTCCTATTTCATTATTATCATATTCTCGTTTCTCCCTTTAATTCGCTTCATCCAAATTCCTGTTTATTTTTCTGTACTGTTCTTTTTCGTCCTCACAATATATTTCTCTCCCTTCCTTTCCTTTCCTCTTTCTTTCCCTTCTGTTTGTTTAGTTTCTCCTATTTAACTATTATCATATTCTCGTTTCTCCCTTTAATTCACTTCATCCAAATTCCTGTTTACTTTTCTGTACTGTCCTTTTTCGTCCTCACAATATATTTCTCTCCCTTCCTTTCCTTTCCTCTTTCTTTCCCTTCTGTTTGTTTAGTTTCTCCTATTTAACTATTATCATATTATCGTTTCTCCCTTTAATTCGCTTCATCCAAATTCCTGTTTATTTTTCTGTACTGTCCTTTTTCGTCCTCACAATATATTTCTCTCCCTTCCTTTCCTTTCCTCATTCTTTCCCTTCTGTTTGTTAAGTTTCTCCTATTTAATTATTAACATATTCTCGTTTCTCCCTTTAATTCACTTCATCCAAATTCCTGTTTATTTTTCTGTACTGTCCTTTTTCGTCCTCACAATATATTTCTCTCCCTTCCTTTCCTTTCCTCATTCTTTCCATTCTGATATTCGAGTTGTTTTTTTTCTTACGTCTCCGCCTGTAGTGCCGGTTGCCTTTCTTCAGGGGCCTGGTGGTCGTCCCAATCCCGTCATGGCGCAGGGAATTTTTTTTTATAGTGGCGACATTTATAGTATCCATTTCATCCTCAAGTTTCTCCTATTTAATAATTTTTTATCGTATATTTTGCATTCTCATTCCTTTATCATGTATTCCCTTTTCTGAGGCCAATTTCTCTTTTCTCCTTTCCTTTCCTTTCTTTTTCATTTTATCGTTCCTCAGTTCGTTGGGTCCCTCGCCGCCTCTCGCTCTTGCTCTCTCTCTCTCTCTCTCTCTCTCTCTCTCTCTCTCTCTCTCTCTCTCTCTCTCTCTCTCTCTCTCTCTCTCTCTCTCTCTCTCTCTCTCTCTCTCTCTCTCTCTCTCTCTCTCTCTCTCTCTCTCTCTCTCTCTCTCTCTCTCTCTCTCTCTCTCTCTCTCTCTCTCTCTCTCTCTCTCTCTCTCTCTCTCTCTCTCTCTCTCTCTCTCTCTCTCTCTCTCTCTCTCTCACCCTTTCCTCTGTCGCTCCTCAAATTTCCTTCCTCCATTTTCTTCCCCTTCTTTTTTTTCTTTCTTAGGCGTGGGAAGGAAAATAAAGGGAAGGGAAGAAAGAAATGAAAAAAAAGATTGGATTATTTTTTTGGCCTTGACTTTTTTCCTTATATTGTTTTTCTTTTCTTTTTTTCTATATGTTGTTAATTTTTCTTGTTTTTTTTTTCTTCTTTCGTGTATTTAAGTTTTTCTTTATTTGTTTTTATTTATTATTATTATCATTATTATTTTCATTTTTCTACTCCGTTTTTCTTTTTCCTACTCATAGTTTTACCTCTTCCTCCTCCTCCTCCTCCTCTTCTTCCTCTTCCTCTTCTTCCTCCTGCAGTAACTTTGCCTTCTCTTTTCTCTTCCTCTTCCTCTTTGACAAGGGACCGACGGCTGCAACATCTTCATTTTCTTCTCTTTCTTTCTTTACTTACTCTTTTCTTTCTTTACTTACTTTTTCTCTTTTACTTTTTTCTTTTCTTTCTTTCTTTAACTTGTATGTGTTGGAAAAGAGGAGAGAGAGAGAGGGGGGAGGGAGGGAAGGGTTACTATTGCTGCCACTACTTCTACTACTATACTACTACTACTACTACTACTACTACTACTACTACTACTACTACTACTACTACTACTACTACTACTACTACCACTACTACTACTAATACTACACGCATTTAATATATTACCGAACCATCTTTCATCTCGTACCTATAAGACTCACACCTCTTCCTCCTCCTCCTCCTCCTCCTCATACTCGTCCTCCTCCTCCTCCTCCTCCTCGGTAAATCCTCCCGCCGCCACAATCTCCCGCCAAACCTTCAGATATATCGCCAGAATGTATTTCCAGCTCCAGAATTTTCCGCCTATGCGACTTCCAATTTTCCCGGTACACAAGATTTAAAACTCTCGCCCTTTTCAGCCGCTCGGGGGAAGGTTGCTGTGGAGGGTTGGGGGGGGGGGAGGAGGAGGGGTGGAAGGGTTGAGGGGGGGGGAGGGTAAGGATGGGAAGGGATAGAGTGGAGGGTGGGAGAGATAGAGGGTTGGAGAGAGAGGAAGGAGGGATGGGAAGGGGGTGGAGAGAGAGAGAGAGAGAGAGAGAGAGATGAATAAAAAAGAAAATTAAGAAAAAGAAAGGAAAAACAGAAGAGAAGAGAAAGAAAAAAAAACGAAAAAAAACGAAAAAAATGGAAAAAACGAGAAAAAAAGAGAAAACAATAGAGAGAGAGAGAGTAGGTTGTGGTGTTACTGGTCCTTGTTAATCCTCTTTTTTTTTTTTTTTACGTCAGTACTACAATTCCCTGACATTTATTTTTTTCCCGGTGATGTATTTCCGTTAGTAAGTTCGTAAGTCAGTAAGTCTTCTTTGAGCGCGTTGGTGTTAGTAATGAGGGATGATGAGGCGTGGAAAGCTGATTATCTCTCTCTCTCTCTCTCTCTCTCTCTCTCTCTCTCTCTCTCTCTCTCTCTCTCTCTCTCTTACTTCTCCTCCTCGTATTTATTTCTCTCTCATTCATTTCCTTCCTTTTTTTCTTTCTCTTTAATTCTTTCTTTCTCTCTCTCTCCTATTCCTTTCTCTTCCTCTTTCTCTCCCTTCTCCTCCTTTCTCTTTCCTTATTCCTCTTTTCTTTTTCCTTCATTTCTTTCTTTCTCTCCACTTCTTTCTTTCTCTCCCTCTTCCTTCCTTCTCTCCCTTTCTTTCTCTCTCCCTCCTCTCTCTCTCTCTCTCTCTCTCTCTCTCTCTCTCTCTCTCTCTCTCTCTCTCTCTCTCTCTCTCTCTCTCTCTCTCTCTCTCTCTCTCTCTCTCTCTCTCTCTCTCTCTCTCTCTCTCTCTCTCTCTCTCTCTCTCTCTCTCTCTCTCTCTCTCTCTCTCTCTCTCTCTCTCTCTCTCTCTCTCTCTCTCTCTCTCTCTCTCTCTCTCTCTCTCTCTCTCTCTCTCTCTCTCTCTCTCTCTCTCTCTCTCTCTCTCTCTCTCTCTCTCTCTCTCTCTCTCTCTCTCTCTCTCTCTCTCTCTCTCTCTCTCTCTCTCTCTCTCTCTCTCTCTCTCTCTCTCTCTCTCTCTCTCTCTCTCTCTCTCTCTCTCTCTCTCTCTCTCTCTCTCTCTCTCTCTCTCTCTCTCTCTCTCTCTCCTCAGACCATTTCTTCTCCAAACCTTTCTCTCCCTTCTCATATTTCTTCCCTCCAGTTTCCTCTCACTCTTCTAATTTTTCTCTCCTTAACCATGTTTTCCTCCACTCCCTCCTCCCTCCCTCCTCCCTCCTTCTCTCCCTTCTCGAGCTCCTCCCTGTTCCCTTCGGGCTCCCTCTCTTCTTAGCTTTATTTTATTTCTCTCTCTCTCTCTCTCTCTCTCTCTCTCTCTCTCTCTCTCTCTCTCTCTCTCTCTCTCTCTCTCTCTCTCTCTCTCTCTCTCTCTCTCTCTCTCTCTCTCTCTCTCTCTCTCTCTCTCTCTCTCTCTCTCCTTTCATCCTTTTAGCTCATTTTCCTCCCTTTCAACCTTCACTCCTTCTCTCCCTTTCCTCCATTTTCTCTTCTCCCTTTTGTTCTGTATTTAAACTCCTTTCCCTCCCTTTCTTCACACTCACTTACCTTCCTCTCCCTTCCCTCCCTTTCCCTCCCTCCCTCCCTTCCTTCCTCCCTCTCCTTTGTTTTCTCTCCAAATTACTCGGTTCTCCCTTCTGTTCCTTCCTCTCCTTTTTGCGTTTTAAACTAATTTTCCTCCCTTTCTATTTTCCCTCCCATCCATCTTCCTCTTCCCTCCCTTCCCTTCTCTCCCTCCCTCCCTCCCTTGCCGGCACTTTCCCTAATTTTCTCTTCTCCCTTTTGCTCCATCTTTCCTAACTCATTTTCTCCCTTTCCTCCCCTCCCTCCTCCCTTTCCCTTCCTCTCCCTTTATTTCCCTTTCTTAAATGACCACATCCAAAAAGTTATGAGGTAATGTTATGAACTTAGAGGCAAAAACGTTGGCCATGGCAGTGTTACGAACTTACAGAAATGCAAAACTGAGTCACGTTAAACAGTTCCACACAATATAGTTTTCCTTGCACAGACGCAACACAACCAAAAAATGAGTTATGTGCTTGTGTTACGAACTTACAGAAATGCAAAACTGAGTCACGCTGAACAGTTCCACACAATATAGTTTTTCTTGCACAGACGCAACACAACCAAAAAATGAGTTATGTGCTTGTGTTATGAACTTGTGGAAATGCAAACCTAAGTCACGTTGAACAGTTACACACAATATAGTTTTCCTTCCACAGACGCAACACAACCAAAAAATGAGTTATGTGCTTGTGTTATGAACTTACAGAAATGCAAAACTGAGTCACGTTGAACAGTTACACACAATATAGTTTTCCTTCCACAGACGAAACACAACCAAAAAATGAGTTATGTGCTTGTGTTATGAACTTGTGGAAATGCAAACCTAAGTCACGTTGAACAGTTAC
The DNA here is from genome assembly GCF_024679095.1 of Eriocheir sinensis. Classification (NCBI taxonomy): domain Eukaryota; kingdom Metazoa; phylum Arthropoda; class Malacostraca; order Decapoda; family Varunidae; genus Eriocheir; species Eriocheir sinensis. The sequence goes on from NC_066519.1 coordinate 11,928,891, forward strand.
ACACAATATAGTTTTCCTTGCATAGACGTAACACAACCAAAAAATGAGTTATGTGCTTGTGTTACGAATTTGTGGAAATGCAAAACTGAGTCACGTTGAACAATATCACACAATATAGTTTTCCTTGCATAGACGTAACACAACAAAAAAGAGTTATGTTCTTGTGTTACGAACTTACAGAAATGCAAACCTGAGTCACATTCAACACTTCCACAATATATAGTTTTCCTTGCACCGAACTTACCCCATTGAATAGTTCGATAATATAGTTTTGCTGTGGCCGACGTAACACAAGCAAAAGGTTCCGTGCCAGTGTTACGAACTTATAGAAATGCAAAACTAAGTCACATCGAACAGCTACAGACAATACAGTGTTCCATAAATCAACGTAAAAAGCAAAACCCTCCGCTGCAGTGTTACAAACTTATAGAAAATGCAAAACTAACTTGCAATACAGTTTTCCAGCGACTGACAACACAATAAAAAATAGTTCCCTTTCTGTGTTTTAAACTATTAGAAAATGCAGCACCAAGTCACATTGAACACCTACAGACAATACAGTTTTCCAATACAAAAAAAAAAATTCGCTGCAGTGTCACAAACTTATAGAAAATGCAAAACTAACTTGCAATACAGTTTTCCAGCGACTGACAACACGCGCATCAAAAAAGTTCGGTGTCCGTGTTACAAACTATTAGAATATTCGACACTCAGTCACGTTGAACACACATCTCCACGCGTAATACAGTTTTCTCCTTTCGCTGAACTATTGTGTCGCAGAATATCATAGTGTGAGCCCGGGATTACAACGGTCGTAGAGCGTAGCCTGTATTGCAATATGTCATGTCGAGTCCCTTCCCTTCCCTTCCCTTCCCTTCCCTTCCCTTCCTGTACCTTCCCTTCCCTTCCCTTCCCTTCCCTGTGCTGTCCATCCCTGTCCTGTCCTTTGAGTTTGAAGCGTGTTGAAGCTGTGTTGCTGATAATGTGTGTGTGTGTGTGTGTGTGTGTGTGTGTGTGTGTGTGTGTGTGTGTGTGTGTGTGTTTCCTTTGCTTGCTGTCTACTTCAATTACATTCCCCTTCCTCTCCTGTTTATTCCATTTTCCTCCTCCTTTCTCTCTCTCTCTCTCTCTCTCTCTCTCTCTCTCTCTCTCTCTCTCTCTCTCTCTCTCTCTCTCTCTCTCTCTCTCTCTCTCTCTCTCTCTCTCTCTCTCTCTCTCTCTCTCTCTCTCTCTCTCTCTCTCTCTCTCTCTCTCTCTCTCTCTCTCTCTCTCTCTCTCTCTCTCTCTCTTCTCCCCCATTTATCCCTTCACTTCCTTTCTCTCCCTTTTATCCTTCCTATCTTCTTCCCCTCCTCTATTTCTTCCCTTCCCTCACTTCTTTTCTCTCCTCTTTATCTCCTCTTGTTCTTCCTTCCTTTCCTCCCTTCTCTTTCCCTCCTGTTCCTCCCTTTCTTAATAGCCACCATTCATTATATTATTTATCACGCTCTCTTTTTTTCCCCCACCCTTCCCTGTGTGTGTGTGTGTGTGTGTGTGTGTGAGGGAGAGAGAGAGAGAGAGGCGGAGAGAGAGGACATATCAGGTTGGAGTATACACGGCTATAAATCCACACTGTAACGCAACGAGGTATTTCACACACTGTACTCCTACGCATTTCATTTCAGCAAGTGGAGAAGAGTGGAGCAGTGGGGTTAGTGTCGGCAGCCCATCATCCCCTTTCGTTATATGGCGTTCGCTGTACGTTCATATAAAGACCCAACACGTTCAATATCTAAAAATTTCAAGGTATTTACGATTCCTTCCCCTCAGAAACAAAGAAAGGAGCGGGAGGGGGAAGAGTAATTCGAAAAGGAAAAGAAAGAGAGGGAGGAAGCAAGGGAGGGAGGGAGAGAGAGAAGGGAGCTTGGGAGGGTAACTAGAAATAAAAGAAAATTATTTAGTGTTAGTGTCGGGAATCCATCATCTCCCTGTCGTTATATGGCGTTCGCTGTACGTTCATATAAAGACCCAATACGTTCAATATCTAAAAATCTCAAGGTATTTATGATTCCTTCCCCTCAGAAACAAAGGAGCGGAAGGGAAAAAGAGTGATTTGAAAGAGAAAAGAAAGGGAGGTAGGAAGCAAGGGAGGGAGGGAGAGAAGGGAACTTGGGAGGGTAACTTGAAAGAGAGGAAAATTATTTGAGAAAGGAAACTATAACGACCATTTCGGAGCTAGTTCAGATGTCAATAAAGTATCTATCTATCTATTTAATTACCCATCTATCTATCTCTGGAGGCGAGAATAGCAGAGCCTGTATTCTGAGACGCTTTCGACTCTCAACAAATATTTTTCAAGGCCTCTCAGGAGATCAAATGGGGTCTCATGAGTGATTCCCTACGCTCATGGTACACCGCAGAAGCCTTGTCAAACTATCACTAGGCTCATAATGTTCGTGTGTGTGTGTGTGTGTGTGTGTGTGTGTGTGTGTGTGTGTGTGTGTGTGTGTGTTTTTACATCAAAGGATACGGCTCAAAGGCAACAAAAAGGTTACAAAAAAAAAAAAAAACGCTACTCGCCGCTCTCACAAAATAAAAAAATAAAGAGTAGCCAAAAGAGAGGTCAATTTCGGGTGGAGAGGTGTCTTGATACGCTCTTGTTTCTGAAGCGTACTGTCTCCACCACCTCACATAACGTAACTTGAGACCCCATAAAATCTCACGTAACGAACATTCCCAGCCGAAGAATTGACGGACCATAAGAGTTTCACAGTCCTTATGTTCGTATGTTGCTACCGAGTCAATTTCTCCAGCATACAAACTCCCTTCACCTCACAACTACAGCCTCGAACCACTCTACTCATCACCAATATTCCAGACACACTCTCTCCCAGCCCCCAAAATCGACAGCGGCGTGGTAATTTCACACTTCTTATGTTCGTATATTTCTATTAAGTCTATTTCTTTAGCTCAGCAAGTCCCATCACCTCACAACTACAGCTGATAAGCTCCCCTCGCACTCCAAAAACAGACACCCTCACACACTCTCTCCCAGTCCCAAAATCGACAGCGGCGTGGTAATTTCACACTCCTTATGTTCGTATATTTCTACTAAGTCTATTTCTTTAGCTCAGCAACTCCCATCACCTCACAACTACAGCCTATAAGCTCCCCTCGCACTCCAAAAACAGACCCTCACACACCCTCTCCCAGCCCCAAAATCGACAGCGGCGTGGTAATTTCACACTCCTTATGTTCGTATATTTCTACTAAGTCTCTTTCTTTAGCTCAGCAAGTCCCATCACCTCACAACTACAGCCGATAAGCTCCCCTCGCACTCCAAAAACAGACACCCTCACACACCCTCTCCCAGACCCCGAAAATCGACAGCGGCGTATAATTTCTGGTCCCTAAAATTCCCCGGCCCTCACATTCCGGCCTAATTTCAAGTGTGAGCGCCGGGAACTTCACAGCGTCTGACCCGAGAATGAAAAATGACTTCCTGATGTCATTTGGCTCAGACCCACCTGGCGACACTGACAGAGGGAGGGAGAGAGAGGAAGGGAGGGAAGGGAGGGAGAGAGGGAGGGAGATGACTCAGGTTTGGAAGGCGGGTACAGCAGAAGGGCGGAAAGGAAGGAAGGGAGGGAGGGAGGGAAAGAGGGGGGAAGGAAGGAAAGGGAACGTTGAAAGGGAGGAAAATGAGTTAAAATGAAGAAGGGGGATGGAAAAGAAGGGAGAAAAGGGAAATTTGGAAAGAAAGGAAGGGAAAGGGAAGGAAAGGGAGGTAGTTAACACGCAGAAGAGAAAAGGAATAAAAGGGAGAAGGGAAAGGGAAGGAAAAAGAGGGAAGGGAAGAGAAGGGAGGAAAAGGGAGAAGGTAAAACTAATGAAAGAAAGGGACAGAGGGAGAGAGAAAAGGAGGGAAAGGGAGGAGGGAGGGAAGTTGAAAGGGAGAAAAGACGAAAGGAAGCGGAACGGAGAAGGGCAATTTGGAAGGAAAACAAAGGGAGGAAGGGAGGGAGAGAAAGAGGAAGGAGAAAGCGAGGAAAATGAGTTAAACGCAGAAAGGAGAGATGGAACAAAAGGGAGAAGGGAGGAGAAAATTAAGGACGGAGGGAGGAAATGGAGGAGGGAAGTAAGGGAGACTGAAAGAGAGGAAAATGAGTTAACCCGGTAGCTGCGGGGGTCATTTTCTTAGGTTAGGTTAGGTTAGGTTAGGTTAGGTTAGGTTAGGTTAAAGGCCCCTTCAAGTAAAATAATGAGAAAGAATCATCACTCACGCAAACCATTCCATAATATATATCAACGCATGTGTGATCAGTTTATGCATCATCTATTTTGGGAGGTTTATATCATGGCAGAAATTTGGCCCATCGCTGGTACACGGTAAAGCCACAAATTTGGCCCGTCGCTGGTACACGGTAAAGCCACAAATTTGGCCCATCGCTGGTACACAGTAGAGCCGCAAATTTGTCATCGCTGGTATTACACGTAGAGCCTCAAATTTGGCTCATCGCTGGTACACGGTAAAGCCACAAATTTGGCCCATCGCTGGTACACGGTAGAGCCGCAAATTTGGCTCATCGCTGGTACACGGTAGAGCCGCAAATTTGGCCCATCGCTGGTACACGGTAGAGCCGCAAATTTGGCTCATCGCTGGTACACGGTAACGCCACAAATTTGGGCCGTCGTTGGTACACGGTAAAGCCACAAATTTGGCCCGTCGCTGCTACCGGGTTAAAGACCTAAGAAATTGTAAAACTGGACATAAAATTCAATACGCTACCTAACATACGTATTCTCTCTCTTGCAAAAAACTTATAACTTGTAACACAGGACTTAATAGACGTAGCACGACTGAATAACATAAGTATATTCTCTGTTAAAGAATTTGTAGCTTGTAATAGGGAAATAAAAACGAATTACAGCTCGACAAAACATGATATTCTCTCTGTTAAAGAATTTATAACTTTTACTGCAGAACTGAATTTGTTGTACGACTTAAAGGACTTTTGTATACTCTCTTAAAGACATTGGAACTTGTAATACAGAACCGGAAATGTACTACAATTTAAATAAGAGAGAGAGAGCAGGGACAGAATCAGAGAACACAAGCGGTGATTTAGGTGAATAGAAATAACCCGAAAAGGAATAAAAGAGAGAGAAAAATAATCATAAAGAGAAATAGGAGGAGGAAAAAGAAAAAAAGAAATAGAAAAGAATAAAGAAAAAGAAAGAAGGAAGAAAAGGGAGAGAGAGAGAAAAGAGAAAAAGGAGAGAAAAGAGAAAAGACGGAAATACAAAGCGGAAAGAAAAAAGAGGAAAGGAAAAAAAGAGAAAAGAGGGAGAAAGACAGAGCGAGAAAAAGAGAAAAACAGAGAAAAAAGGAAAAAATAACCAATAGAAAAAAAAGAGATAAAAAAAAGAGAAATTAGACGAGAGAAAAAACTGAGACAGATAGATAGATAGAGAGATAGACGTGAAGGGCATCGGAGTGGACACATGCAGGACAGCGCCGAAGCCGTAACTCGCGAACCAAACTTTATGAAACGAAATGAAAGCGAGGGAAGCGGCGCCGCCCAGCCCGGGAAATATACAAGGCATAAATTCGGCTCATTCGAGGCTTTACTTTTTTCGGGCGTTTTTGTCTTTCTTTTTCCCCGATTTTTTTGTTATTACTGAAATTATTTGCTTTATTTTTTCCTTTTATCCTTTCCTTCCCTTCTGTTTTTTTTTTTTACTTTTTTTTTACAGCAAAGGAGACAGCACAAGGGCACAAAAAAAAGGAAACAATAATAAAAAAAAGCCCGTTACTTTTCTATTCTTTTCTTTTCTTTTATCATCCTTTTTTTCCTCCAATTTCTCCTCTTATTATCTCCTCTCTTCTCTTCTCTCCTTTGTATTATTTCCTATCTTTTTATTATTATTTTTTCTCTTCTCTTCTAATTCTTCTTCTCATTTGGGTCTTTATTTGTTTCGTTTTTCTCTCTTTTTTCATTTTTCATTTCTTTCATTTTAGCTTTTTTTTCTTAGTTTTCCTGTTTTTTGGATTTTTCATTTTCCTCTCATCTTCTTTCCTCTGCTTTCTTTTCCTCTTTTCCTTCCCTCCTTTCCTTCGTTCCCTCTCTCGCTCCCGCATCATATCTCTTTTCTTCTCATTCTTTTCTCCCTTTCCCTCCTTTTCCCTCCTTCCCTCCCTCTCTGTTTCTTCTCCTTTCCTTTCCTTTTCTCTCTTTTTCATTTTTCATTTCTTTCATTTTTAGCTTTTTTTCTTAGTTTCCCGTTTATTGCATTTTATCATTTTCCTTTTTGTTTTCACTCTCCTTTCTTCTCATTTCCTTTCCTCTCCTTTCTTTTCCTCTTTTCCTTCCCTCTTTTCCTTCGTTCCCTCTCTCTCTCCCGCATCATATCTCTTTTCTTCTCATTCTTTTCTCCCTTTCTCCTTTTCCCTCCTTCCCTCCCTCTCTTTCTTCTCCTTCCCTTTCCTTTTCCTTCGTGTGTCCTTACCCTCCCTTCCTCTCTCCCTCCCTCCCTCTCTCCCTATTTCTGTACTTTCCTTTGCTGTTTCCACCTCCACCCCCATCCCTTCTCTCTCTCTCTCTCTCTCTCTCTCTCTCTCTCTCTCTCTCTCTCTCTCTCTCTCTCTCTCTCTCTCTCTCTCTCTCTCTCTCTCTCTCTCTCTCTCTCTCTCTCTCTCTCTCTCTCTCTCTCTCTCTCTCTCTCTCTCTCTCTCTCTCTCTCTCTCTCTCTCTCTCTCTCTCTCTCTCTATCTCTCTCTCTCTCTCTCTCTCTCTCTCTCTCTCTCTCTCTCTCTCTCTCTCTCTCTCTCTCTCTCTCTCTCTCTCTCTCTCTCTCTCTCTCTCTCTCTCTCTCTCTCTCTCTCTCTCTCTCATAATATGAAACGGAACTTAACTCCGCGGGAATCTTTTCAAATTTTCAAAGAAAGTGACAGAAGGGAGAGAGAGAGAGAGAAGAGAGACTGAAACATGAATCGGATATGCAAATTCTAAGAAGAGTTATTGGACGCTGGCTCTATCGAATTTTCTTTCATATATTTACTCTCTCTCTCTCTCTCTCTCTCTCTCTCTCTCTCTCTCTCTCTCTCTCTCTCTCTCTCTCTCTCTCTCTCTCTCTCTCTCTCTCTCTCTCTCTCTCTCTCTCTCTCTCTCTCTCTCTCTCTCTCTCTATCTATCTATCTATCTATCTGTGTGTATGTTCGTGTGTATATAAACTTTTTGTGTCCATCTCTGTCTGTCTTTGTCTCAACTTCTTTTCGCTCTTTATTCCTTTCCTCCTCCTCCTCCTCCTCCTCCTCCTCCTCCTCCTCCTCCTCCTCCTCTCTTTCGTTATCCTTCCTCTGTTCCTTCTTTCGTCACTTTGATCATCCGCTTGTTTCAATTTCTTCTCTTCCCTCTTTTCCTCCTCCTCCTCCTCCTCCTCCATTCTTATTTTATCTTCCTTTCTTTCTTCTTCTTCTATCGTCACTGTGTCTTGGTCTATATGTCTGTCTGTCTGTCTCTCTAAATCTCTCTCTATTGTTTTTCTTCTCCGTGATATTTTTTTTCTTACACTAGAGAGATCAGTAAAGGAAAACAACAACAACAACAACAATAGTAATAATAATAATAATAATAATAATAATAATAATAATAATAATAATAATAATAATAATAATAATAATAATAATAATAATAATAATAATAGTGAGTCATTATTATTATCATTATTATTGCTCATTGCTTATTAATTTATCTTTTATTGCTATATTCCTTTCTCTCTTTATAATCAGTAATTTGGTTATTCGATTCCACTGATTGATTGGCAATTTCGGCCTAATCTCTCTCTCTCTCTCTCTCTCTCTCTCTCTCTCTCTCTCTCTCTCTCTCTCTCTCTCTCTCTCTCTCTCTCTCTCTCTCTCTCTCTCTCTCTCTCTCTCTCTCTCTCTCTCTCTCATTCACGGTAGAGAGAGAGAGAGAGAGACTACGTGCGTGAGTGCGTGCGTGCGTTATTGACTCACACTAACCTTCCATTTTTTTCTCTCTCTCTCTTTCCGGGTAAGTGACTCATCGGTGACTCACTACTGTTGGATAAGAACGGTGAGAACGCTTTTTTTTCTTTGTTTTATTTCCACTTTCTTTTCTTTCTTGTGTATAATTTTTTTACCACCTGCTTTTCTTCTATTTTCCTTTCTTTTCTTTCCTTATGATATTTTTACGACCTACATACTCCTTCTATCCCTTCTTTTCGCCTGTCTTTTATTTCCATTTCCTTTCTTTCTTGTGTATAATTCTTTCGCCGTCTTCATTTTCTTCTATTTTCCTTTCTTTTCTTTTCTTATGATATTTTTACGACCTACATACTCTCTTCTATCCCTTCTTTTCGCCTGTCTTTTATTTCCACTTCCTTTCCCTCTTGTGTATAATTCTTTCATCATCTTCATTTTCTTCTATTTTCCTTTCTTTTCTTTCCTTATGATATTTTTACGACCTACATACTCTCTTTTATCTCTTCTTTTCGCCTGTCTTTTATTTCCATTTCCTTTCTTTCTTGTGTATAATGCTTTCACCATCTTCATTTTCTTGTTATTTCCTTTCTTTTCTTTCCTTATGCTATTTTTACGACCTACATACTCTCTTTTATCTCTTCTTTTCGCCTGTCTTTTATTTTCACTTATTTCTCTCTTGTGTATAATTCTTTCACCATCTTCATTTTCTTCTAATTTCCTTTCTTTTCTTTCCTTATGATATTTTTACGACCTACATACTCTCTTTTATCTCTTCTTTTCGCCTGTCTTTTATTTCCATTTCCTTTCTTTCTTGTGTATAATTCTTTCACCATCTTCATTTTCTTCTATTTTCCTTTCTTTTCTTTCCTTATGATATTTTTACGACCTACATACTCTCTTTTATCTCTTCTTTTCGCTTGTCTTTTATTTCCATTTCCTTTCTTTCTCGTGTATAATTCTTTCACCATCTTCATTTTCTTCTATTTTCCTTTCTTTTCTTTCCTTATGATATTTTTACGACCTACATACTCTCTTCTATCCCTTCTTTTCGCCTGTCTTTTATTTCCATTTCCTTTCTTTCTTGTGTATAATTCTTTCACCATCTTCATTTTCTTCTATTTTCCTTTCTTTTCTTTCCTTATGCTATTTTTACGACCTACATACTCTCTTTTATCTCTTCTTTTAGCATGTCTTTTATTTCCTCTTCCTTTCTTTCTTGTGTATAATTCTTTCACCATCTTCATTTTCTTGTAATTTCCTTTCTTTTCTTTCCTTATGATATTTTTACGACCTACATACTCCTTCTATCCCTTCTTTTCGCCTGTCTTTTATTTCCTCTTCCTTTCTTTCTTGTGTATAATTCTTTCATCATCTTCATTTTCTTCTATTTTCCTTTCTTTTCTTTTCTTATTTCCTTTCTTTCTTGTGTATAATTCTTTCACCATCTTCATTTTCTTCTAATTTCCTTTCTTTTCTTTCCTTATGCATATTTTTACGACTTACTCTCTTTTATCTCTTCTTTTCGCCTGTCTTTTGTTTCCACTTCCTTTCTTTCTTGTATATAATTCTTTCATCATCTTCATTTTCTTGTTATTTCCTTTCTTTTCATTCCTCATGCTATTTTTACGACCTACATGCTCTCTTTTATCTCTTCTTTTCGCCTGTCTTTTATTTCCATTTCCTTTCTTTCTTGTATATAATTCTTTCACCATCTTCATTTTCTTCTATTTTCCTTTCTTTTCTTTCCTTATGCATATTTTTACGACCTATGCTTTCTTCTATCTCTTCTTTCTTTACTTTTTTTCGCCCCGTCTCTTATTTCCACTTCCTTTCTTTCTTGTGTATAATTCTTTCACCATCTTCATTTTCATTTAATTTTCTTTCTCCTCGTCCAGGTAAGATTGCGGTCGCTCAGTCAGTCAGTCAGTCACTACATCTGTCAGTCGCTCCCTCGCCATTCAAAGGTTCTCTTGCATAATCTAGAACCCCGGGTGGACATCTTCCTCGTTTTTCTGCGTTTGAATAAGCTTAATTTTTTACCTTTTTTTTTTGTATGTGTAAGTCTGTAATTTCTTTTTGCACGTGTTATTAAGGAGAAAGGAGGAGGAGAAGGAGAAGGAGGAGGAAGAAGAGGAAGAGGAAAAGAAGAGAATGAATAGAAAAAAAGCAAATAAACAAAAAAATAATGAAGGAGAGAGAGAGAGAGAGAGAGAGAGCGTGTGGGTGGTCGACTAATGAGAGAGATAAAATAATAAAGTGTGTGTGTGTGTGTGTGTGTGTGTGTGTGTGTGTGTGTGTGTGTGTGTGTGTGTGTGTGTGTGTGTGTGTGTGTGTGTGTTCCCCCTGATTATTATGAAACACATTGCTCATAATCTTCTTAACATTAGTAAGCCCTTGTGTGTGAGAGATTGAGAGAGAGACAGAGAGACAGAAATAAACAGAGATACAGAGAGAGACATTTAGAGAGACAGAGATAGAGATACATAAATAAATACAGAGAGATAGGTACAGAGATTGATACAGAGATACAGAGAAATAGGGATACATAATTACCAAGAGAGAGAGAGAGAGAGAGAGAGAGATTCGTACATAGATACAGACACAAATACAGAGACAGATATATGTACAGATCGACAGAGACAGAGACAGAGACAGAGATACAGCTAGAGAGAGATAGAGACACAGAGATGCAGGGATTCAAAGACAGAAACAGACACATACAGACAGACAGACAGACAAAGTTAAAATTGTGTGTGTGTATGTGGGAGAGATTGAAACAGACAGCCACAGAGATATATAGAGGCAGACAGACAGAGACAAAGACGTAAAGAGGTATAGACAGACAGACAGACACAGACAGATAGAGTTGAAATTAAGCTCCATTTTCTTTCTCGTTTCTTAAAGGTTATCCGTCTGTGGGGTCCTTGTTATCATTAAATATTTCTGTAGCAGCTTCACTTTTTCCTCAACGCGAAGTCAAGACATCGTTTCAAATCCTCTCTCTTCCTTACAAATTACTACACTCTCCTCCTCCTCCTCCTCCTCTTCCTCCTCCTCTTCCTCCTCCTCCTCCTCCTCCTCCTCTTCCTCCTCCTCTTCCTACTCCTCCTCCTCCTCCTCCTCTTCTTACTCCTCCTCCTCCTCCTCCTCCTCCTCTTCCTCCTCCTCCTCCTCCTCCTCCTCACAATATTACTTGTTTCACTTCGAATGTCCTCAGAAACTATTGCCCGTTTTACTTTGAATGTCCTTAGAGAATATTGATTACACAACTTGCTCTAAATATCCTCAAAAAATAATATTCATTCTTGCATTGCTAAATATCATCAGAATATATTACTCACTCTTGCTTTAAATATCATTACAGAAAATATTACTCTTCCCCAATAAAATATCCTTTGAAAATATTACTCATTCTTGCTTTTAATATCCTCAGAAAATAATATTCATGCTTGCTTTGTTGAATATCATCAGAAAATATTACTCGACCTCCTGCTTTTAAAATATTACTCTTCTTCCTCCTCCTCCTCCTCCTCCTCCTTACAGAACATTACACTCGTTCTGCTTCAAATGTCCCCAGGGAATATTGAACAACCCTCCTGCTTCTATTTATTATGCTCACGTCAGTCGAAGCAGCTCGGGGGAATATTGACAACAGAAAAGACAAAAGCCTCTGAGAATATTATCATTGTCATTTT
>NC_066519.1:11945572-11963072 GCF_024679095.1 Eriocheir sinensis
ATAACTGAATTTCTAGTATATATTCTTTTTTTTATCTTACGTCATCAAAATTAGTTCTTTTTTTTTTCTTGCAACATTGAAATTCTACCTTGTTTTTCCTTACATCATTGAATTATACTTTTTTTAACAATGAAATCCTAGTTATTTTCCTTATTTCTCCTTTCTCTCTCTAAATTATGAGCTTTTGATTTGATAATATACGTCTAGTGATCAATTATTTCAGCTCATTATCTTCTCTTATCAGTCCATTGCATACATTATCTGGTACCGTCAAAGTCTATATTTAACTAACTCCCTTTTCCTTCTTTTTCTGAGACTCAATTATCTTGCACACACACACAGAATCGACCCTTTTATGAGACATTTCTTCATTATCTGTCTCAATATAACTAATTTCTATATCCTTTTTTATTCTGAGCTTTACTTCTTTTCTTAGCATCACTTCTGTTGCCTCACACACACACAATTGGCAATACACTTGAGTCCACCCTCTTATGAGCACTTCTTCGTTATCGTAATACAAACACAGTCTCCACGTAATCCACACACACATACACAGGGGTCGTTGTTGGTGTGTTATTATTCACTACGTAAGTTATTATTCGTAACGTAACGCTTCACTCCATAGGAACTTGTTTATGTATTGTATATGTTTGATTTTCTGTTTTGTTGTTGTTAATTTCCAATCTTTTTTTTCAACTCCTGATAAAATTGTCTATGAATATATGTATCCATTTCTTCTTATTTTCATCATTTTCCTTCCTTTTTTCAACTCCATGTATAACTTATGTGTGCTTACGTGTAAATACTATCACTGTGTAACCCTCGGACTTCAATCATGCATATAAATAACTCTTCTCTCTTTTTCTCTCTCCATGACTTCATATTAATTAACTCATTACAGAATCACAAATATCGCTTATCATGAACTCAATTTTTCCTCTATTTTTCCTCTCCTCTTTTGATTTCACTCACGAGACATATTTTCAGCCAGTTATTTATTTATTTCATTCGTATTCTTTAAATTTATGCTTTCCAATCCACTTTTTTTTTGTTTTGTTTAAGTTTTTTTCAAGCATAATATTTACTCGAGAACTCCTGCCTCACTTTTTCATGCCCACGTATCCCTCCACACATTTATTTTCTACAATCAATAACTCCTCACTGATTTCCTTCTTTATTTATCCTCAAATGTATTGGTCTGTTACTCTCTCCTGCACTTTCTTCCTTCTTTATCAACCCCACACACGTCAACCTTTTTTTCTTCCCTTTCTCACACTCAAAAGCTCACCGTCTCCTCACGTGTTAAAGCTTCTCTCATTAACCCAGCTCACTGCCTTCACACACGCACTCAATCCCTTATAAAGTAGAGCTCTGCCAAGCCACAACAGAGCTCTACCTGTGCGTGTAACTTAAGTCTTGACACGTAACCTAGAGCTCGTCGCACCAGGGCCTTGTTTTGTGTGCCTAGAGCTTCTCCACGTAGCCACAAAGCTCTAAACACACAATAGAGCCTATAGACAAGCCCTTAGAGCTCTTTTCATTGCATAGAGCCCAGTCACGTATCTACAGAGCTCACAGCCACGTCGTTAGAGCCCTGTTTCTTTCATATAGAGCCCCGTTGAATCACTACAGGGCCCTTGGGTGTGTGGTGTCGTGAAAGCCCTCCCGGAGTGTTCTTGCGCGCAGGCCGGGTCCCGCGCACCCCTACGCCCAATACGCATCGTTGCCGGGGTGGTGGAGGTTGTGGTGCACGCCGGCGGGACTGTTGACGCTGTACTTGTTGGTGGACGAGGAGGAGCGCTCGGGGATGGAGCTGTATGCGTGGACGACTCTCTGGTTGGATGGCACGTCGGGCATGGCGAATCTGAGCTTGTCCCAGAACTGGCTGTCGCTGGCCTTGATGCAGGTGTTGGTCTTTAAGTACAGTCTCAGGTCAGGGTCGAGATCTCGTGACGGAATCTCGCCCAGGACAACGACGATTAACCGCTGGTGTCGTTTCTTGAAGACTTCGTGGTGGGCGCTCTTGAACTGGAAGCGACACCACTCGTTCTCGATGAAGTTCTTGGACAGGACGATGATGGTTCTGCGGGACGACTCCACGGCTTCCACGATGGTGTCTGCGATGTAGGCGGTGACGGGGAAGTCTCTATAGTGGAGACACACCCGGTACGGCTTCTCGCCACGCTCCAGCTCCCCGGCGAGGACCTGGTTGACCCACGCCTCGTCCTTGGAGCTGTAGGAGACGAACGCATCGAAGAGCTTGTCCCTGTCGTCCGTCGTAGCGGCCTTGTGGCAGAGCCTGAACCCGCACCGCGTGAAGACCCAGACTCTGAGGGCGCCGCGGTAGAGGAAACAGAGCACCAGCAGCACCACCACCACGAAGGAGATGACTACGGCGATGACCGGGTGCAGGAGGTTCCCTAACGCCATGGGCTGGATGACTGTGGATGACGACGTGGTGTTCATGCAGGTCGTCACGTTGAACTCCGTGATGAACGACCCTGCCTCGCCGTCGTCCCCGTCCTCAGGGAAACACTTGATCTCCTTCCCGTCCACGGCCTTCCTCTCGTTGCCGTTCAGCCAGATGCCAAACGACTCCACGAACTGGCACTGACACGACCAGCGGTTTGATGCCAGGGAGACTCTGCTCAGGTAGGGGTTGTCCACGAGGCGCCACACGGGGAAGTTTGTGAGCCTGTTGTTTTGTAGCGTCAGCGTCTCCATGTGCAAGAGCGTGGCGAAGGTGTGCTGGTGGATGTACTTGAGCTTGTTGTTGTGAAGATACAGCTCTCTTACGCCCTGCAGCCCCTGGAACTCGTTGCCTCTGAGCGCCTCCAGAAGGTTATCCTGAAGGTGCAGCGCTGTGAGCCTCGTCAAGCCGCTGAAGGTCCCGTTATCGAGGGTTTTCACGTTGGACGCGTTCACGTACAACACTTGCAGGTGCTTGCGGCCGATGAAGGAGTGCGACGATAGGTTCTTGAGGTCGTTCCCGTCTAGATACACTTGCGTGGCGTCCATCGGGATCCGCTCAGGGACTTGCTGCACGTCCTGAAGGGAGCAGTCCACGATGTTTGACCTCCAGGACTGGTCATGGTAGCAGCCGCAGCCGTCGGGGCACGTCATCTCGCAGTCACACGCATCGAACTCGCAGCAGTGGCAGAGGGCGAAGCAGTGAGTCTCGTACTGGCATAGGAACTGAGACGGGTTCACCTCCACCAGGGGGATGAACGCGCCTGTGCGTGCGAACGGCATCTGGCAGTATATGCTCTCCAGGTCCATTATCACAGGGTTCTGGCGCTCGTGCTCCAGCCCGTTGATCCGCTGCAGCCACTCCATCTTGCAGTCACACACGAAGGGGTTCCCGCCCAAATAGAACTCCGGCAGGGAGCGGTTGGCAGGGATCTCGTCGAGGCGCAGCGCTGACATGTCCATCTTTGACAGCTGGTTGACGAAGAGGTCCACGCGTGAGAGGTTCGCCTTCTTGAAGAACGTGAACGGCTCCACGGTGGATATCTTGTTGTCGTTGAGGAAGAGCAGCTGCACACTGTCCGGGATCTGGATGCTGTTGATGTAGTGCAGGTTGTTGAAGCTGGCGTCCAGGGTCTGCAGGTTGAGGTCCTGGCGCTCCTCGTAGTTCCCAAGGTCAGTTATCCTGTTCTTGTGCAGGTCCAGCCACTGCAGGCTCACGGGGATAAAGTGGTAGTCGAACTCCTCGATCTTGTTGTCCGACACGTTGAGCCACATCAGGTTGGGAAGCTTTCCGAACAGGTTAGTAATGCTTGTCAACTTATTGGCATCCAGACGCACTGCCTGCAGGTTCGGGTGGTTGTCGAAGGTGCCACTTTCGATGTGTGTGATTGAATTCTTCGCTAGATTGAGTATCTTAAGGGAGGGAATGCCACTGAACGTATCCTTGGAGATATTGCCGGCGATGCGGTTGTTGACGAGCCTCAGCCCGTACAGGAACTGCAGCCCCTTGACGGGCATGTCCTCCAGGGACGTGATCAGGTTCCCGCCCAGGTCGAGCGTCTTGAGCAGCGCCAGGCGGCCCACCACGCGCGGGATGGCCGCCAGCTGGTTCTCGTTGAGGTTGAGGTCCGCCAGGTTGGTGAGGTTGTCGAGGGAGTCTGGCGCCACCTCGCTGATCCTGTTGTTGTCGAGGGCGAGGAAGCTGAGCACGTCCACGCCCTGGAAGGCGCGGGCGGGGATGACCGCCAGCTGGTTGTAGGAGAGGTCGAGTCTGTGCAGGTTAATGCAGCGGGAGAAGGCGGCGGCGGGGATGGTTGCCAGCTGGTTGTGTGCCAGCCGCAGCACCTGCAGGTGGTACAGGTTGTGGAAGACCTGCTGGCTCAGCTGGCTGATCTTGTTGTAGGAGAGGCTCAGCACCCGCAGGCGGATGAGGCCCTCGAAGATGGACGACGTGAGCCACTCCGACTTGAGTTCGTTGTGCGAAAGGTCGAGCTCCACCAGGTGCTCGAGGCTACTGAAGATGCCTGGCGCCAGCCCCGCCAGCGAGTTGTTGCTGACGTGGAGCGACTCCAGGTCCGGCGTGTGCAGGAAGGCGTCCTCGGGCAGCGCCACCAGCCGGTTGTGGGAGAGGTCGAGGGTGTGCAGGCCGGCCAGGCCCAGGAAGGCGTTGTCGTCCAGCTTGGCCAGCTCGTTGTGGTGCAGCCACAGCTCCTGCAGGCGGAACAGCCCCTGCAGCGACCCCGACGCCAGCACCGTCACGTCGTTGTAGGACAGGTCGAGGGAACGCAGGCCCGAGCGGCACGTCTGCCCCCCGGGCCTGCCCGCCTCGCTCCCCCCGAAGCCCAGCTGTGTCATGTCCTGCAGGTGGTTGTGACTTAGATTGAGCTGTTTGAGGCTGCCCAGGTGGCAGAAGGCACCCGGAGGCAGCTCCCAGATGCTGTTGGTGCTGAGGTTGAGCCGCTGGAGCTGCTGCACAGGACGGAACACATCGGGCCGCAGCGAGAGGCTCCGCCGCGGCCACTCCCAGTTGCTAGTCCGAAGGGTAAGGTTTCTAAGGTTTCTGAGGTTAACAAACACATTGTCGTCGAGTTCACTGAGCTTGCAGAACTCCACGTTGAGCTCCCGCACCCTCACGAAGCCGGAGAGCGTGTGCGGGGAGAGGACACTCGGTAAGTAGAACTCGGCGCTGCAGCCGAGGCTGAGCCGCACCACGGTGTCGGCCGCCACGCGGCTCAAGTTGGCCACTCTCGTCTCCTCCTCCAGCGCCTTGAGGGAGCAGGAAAGGGCGCGTTCCCGGGCACTGAGGGCGCGGCTCTCACACTTATCGCCGCCGCCGCCGCCGAACCGCGCCCCCGCCGCCGCCGCCGCCGCAGCCTGGCACGCCACGCCACACACCGCGACTTGCCACACGACCAAGACCAGCGCCAGCCTGCCATCGCCCACTCCCGCGCTCCACATTGTTGATCGGCCACAACTTTAGTTCGCCGCGAGTGGCACCGCCGCGCCGGACATTCCTGCTGCTCGGAGGGAATCGTTCGGAGTCTTTACTCGGCCGCGGACCAACATTACCGCAGCGTTAGCTGTCGAGACGCGACATAGTCCTTCCTCGCCAACAGCTTAGCTCACACTGAGGACTGAGAGCCCCGCGAGGCAAGCCGGGGCCGCGATACTGGCCGGGTGACCGTGAGGGGGGCTCGAACCCCCCTCCCCCTCCCGGGCCGCGCGGAAGACTGATCGTACGCCAGCCGTGACTGCCCTGTCTCCATATACATTTCTTTATCCCCTCTTCTCTGCCTCTTTGCCGGGAATGGCTTCGTGGCCGCGAAGAAGACTCGTCGCCGCCACGCAACACACGCGGACACACGCGGCGGCCCGGCACACACTTGCATTCTATATTTGTATTGTACATTTTTTGTCCCTTTGACTCGCTCGCCCCTCGCCGTCTCCTCCCCTCGCCCTCTCTCGCCCTCGCTGGCCCTCTCCCTCCCTCCCTCCCTCCCTCCTCGGTCCCTCCTCAGCAACAAAATTCCTTCCCCGCCTCGCCCGTCCCGTAGGAAGCAGTTGGCGCCCCTCGGCCACTTCCTGCATCAATACCCGACACGGAACATTAAGATCTGACTTTACTCACAAACGTCGAGTCGTGTCTTCAAACCAACACTTCGTCACCCTCCCAGCCTTCCTCCTCCCCTCCTCCTCTCTTCCCTCTCCTTCCTCCTCTCCGTACTCCTCCCTCCCCGCCTGTCTTTTAACCCTCTTCCTCTTCTTCTTCCTCCTCCTCCTCCTCCTCTTTCTCTTCCTTCCTTCACTTCCACTCGCTGCCTTCCGCTTCCTTCTTTACGTCTTTCGTCTTTGCTGCTTTTTGAAATTTCTCATATTCCTTTTTATTCTCGATTTTCCTTCATTATATTCCTCTTTTAACACTTTTTTGTATTTTTACGATAACCTCAAAGCTATATATTTTACTCTCTCTATTCTATTTTTAACTTGTATGTCTGTCTTTATCGCTATTTTATGACATTTTTTTATTATATATATTTTTTTTATTAATTTCAACATTTTTTTTTTTCGCTGTCTATATTTTTTTTTCTCTCTCTGGTCTATTGATAACTTGTATGCGTTTATCTATTGATTTACTCCTTTGAAATTCTCTATAGATTTTCCTGTTTCTTTTTCTTAGTCATAATTATTTTAATTTTTCTTTCCTTTATTTTATTTTCCTTCATTATTTTTACCTTATATTTTTCCTCCATTTATAACTATCTTCATTTTTTGACCTTTATTTTCCCTTCCTTCATTATTTTAACCTTAATTTTTTATCCTCCATTCATAATTAACCTCATTTTTTTTACTTCAGTTTTCTTACCTAAATTTTCTTTCCTTTCATTTTTCTTATCTTCATTTTTTTCTGACCTTCATTTTTCTGACCTTCATTTTTCTTTTACCTCCATTTTTTTCCTCCATCCATAACTATCTTCATTTTTTTACCTATATTTTCTTTTCTTTCATTATTCTTATCTTCATTTTTTTCTGACCTTCATTTTTCTTACCTTCATTTTCTTTTACCTCCATTTTTTTCCTCCATTCATAACTATCTTCATTTTTTTACCTATATTTTCTTTTCTTTCATTATTCTTATCTTCATTTTTTTCTGACCTTCATTTTTCTGACCTTCATTTTTCTTACCATCATTTTCTTTTACCTCCATTTTTTTACCTTCAATTTAGACCTTCATCCATTTTCTGTTCTCTTAACAACTTTTCTGTGTTTTTCTATTAACTTCCTCCTTTGAAATTCTATATATATACTTCTGTTTCTTATACCTTCATTCATTAGTGTTCTCTTCTATCATATATGTTATTTTAGTTTCATCTCTGACCTTAACGACATCATATTACAATTTCTCTGTAACTATATTTTTCCTTCTCTCTCCTATTAATAACCTGTTCTCCTGTACTGTCCTTCCTCTTACCGCTCATTTTCTCTCTCGCTTTCTTACTCTTCCTGTTTATCTTTCCTCATTAAATGCCGTTCTTTTCCTCGTTCTTGTTTTCATAATATCTTTCTCCCTCTTGTTTCTTTTCTAGTTGTATATATTTCCTTGCAAACTCCTTTCCTGTTCTTCCTTTCATCGCTCATTTTCTATCTCGCATTCTCACTCTCTCTGTTTATCTTTCCTCATTAAATATCGTTCTTATCCTTGTTCTACTTTTCATATTATCTTCCTCCCTCTTCTTTCTCTTCTAGTTGTATATATCTCATTGCAAACTCCTTACATCCTTACAGCCTTCCTTCGTCTGCATTTCCTCCTGCCTATGACTTGACCTCCTTCAAGAAGAGTGTATCAAGGCACCTCTCCATCCAAAATTGACCTCTCTATTGGCCACTCTTTTCTTATGTTTATTATGGGAGCGGTGAGTAGCGGGCTTTCTTTTTCTGCACTCTTTTATTTGCCCTTGAACCGTCTCCTTTGTTGTAAAAAAAACATCTGCTCTTCACTTCTCTCTCCTATTCACCTCTGTTATCATACCTTAGTCCTCCTTATTTCTCTCCTCGTCCCATTATCTCTCTCTTCCTCCTTTTGTGCTTCTATCCTTCTCTCCCTGTTTCTCATCTCCCATTCTTTCCTTCCCTCAAATTCATTCGCTACTTCTTTCTCTCCTCTCCTCCTCTTTGTCCTTTCTTCTCCATCTTCTCTTTTCCTCCTCTCTCCACTTCCTCTCCTTACTTCTCCTAACCTCCCTCTGTTTTCCCCCATTTTCCTCTCTCCCTGTTTCTCATCTCCCTTTCTTTCCTTTCCTCTCTTTCATACACTATTTCTTTCTCTCCTCTCCTCCTCTTCGTCCGTCCTTCTCCATCTTCTCTTTCCTCCTCTCTCCATTTCCTCTCCTTGCTTCTCCAAACCTCCCTCTGTTTTCTCTCATTTTCCTCTCGTTTTCTCATTTCCACAGACATGCACTCCCTTCTTCCTCTCCTCACTTCCTCTTCTTCATCCTCCTCCTCTCGTTCTACTCTCTCTTTCTTAATTTCAACACTTCCTTCCTCTTCTTATCTCCTCTCTAGCTTCACCTTTTCTCCTCTTCTTCTTCGACATCTCTTCAGCTCTCCAACACCTTCCCAATCTCTTTTTGTTTTCCTCGTTCTTTCTTCTTCTCCTCCTCTATCACTCCATGTCTTCAACTCTCCAACACCTTCCCAATCTCTTTTTGTTTCCCTCGTTCTCATCTCACATTCTACTCTCTTCTCTCACTTTCACACACACACACACACACACACACACACACACACAGTTCTTCCTCTCGCCTTCACGTTCGTCCTTGCACCCCCAGCCTCCCCCGCTCCGCCCCGCCGCCTTCGTTATAATAAACACACCTGGGAGGCAATTCACACCTCCATCCCGTCGCCGGTCTCCGAGGAATGAGCATCCAATCGCTATTAAAGGATTAGGGAGGGAGAGCGAGGGAGAGGGAGAGAGAGGGAGGGAGGAACAGATACGACCACCCTCTTTCTCTCTCCGTCTCTCTCACGCCCTTTCTCTCTCTTTTTCTCTCTCCTGTTCCGAATCTAATGTTGGTAGGAGAAAGAACGAGGGAGAGAGAGGAAGAAAGAGAGGGGGGGACATGGAGAGAGAGGTAGAGACGATCACCTTCCCTTCTCTCTCTCTCTCTCTCTCTCTCTCTCTCTCTCTCTCTCTCTCTCTCTCTCTCTCTCTCTCTCTCTCTCTCTCTCTCTCTCTCTCTCTCTCTCTCTCTCTCTCTCTCTCTCTCTCTCTCTCTCTCTCTCTCTCTCTCTCTCTCTCTCTCTCTCTCTCTCTCTCTCTCTCTCTCTCTCTCTCTCTCTCTCTCTCTCTCTCTCTCTCTCTCTCTCTCTCTCTCTCTCTCTCTCTCTCTCTCTCTCTCTCTCTCTCTCTCTCTCTCTCTCTCTCTCTCTCTCTCTCTCTCTCTCTCTCTCTCTCTCTCTCTCTCTCTCTCTCTCTCTCTCTCTCTCTCTCTCTCTCTCTCTCTCTCTCTCTCTCTCCCAAAGTGAAGGTGTCGGTGGTGCTGGTGTTAGTTAATCCGCCTGTTCCGAGCCTCCTAAGACGTTGGGTTAACCTCGAAGTGACGATTAAGCTCGGAAATGTAGTTCGATTTATGTAGTGTTGGTCTCATTCCCTTCCCGCCCGCTCATACGCAATACACGCATTCTGACACGAGTTCTGGGACGGGTTAGTGTGTGTGTGTGTGTGTGTGTGTGTGTGTGTGTGTGTGTGTTTTGAGATAGGTTACTTTGTTATATAGTGTGGGGAGAGGAGAGAGAAGGAGGAGGAGGTGGAGGAGGAGGAGGGGTAGGATAGAGGAGAAAGGGAGATGAGGGATGAGCAGTAATAATAACGTTAAAATAATAGAAAGAAAAATAAAATAAATGGGAAATATAAAAAAATGAGAAAAACATAAAAATAACCAAAAAACACAAGAAATACATGTCAAAAAGAATAATAAAATAAACACATACGAAATAAGCAATATATGGGAACCTATTGCGATGTATGAGGATGAACTACACGGTCAGAATAGAAAATGGGGGAAGAGAAAGAGAGAGGGAGAAGGAGAAGGGGAAGGGGAGAGATGGTCATGAGAGAAGGAGGGGTAGGGGGAGAAGGGGAGGTAAGGAGAGGGATACTGTGGAATGGAAGGGAAGGGGAGGTGGGGAGAAAAGGGAGAGGGAAGGGGAGGAGTAGGTAAGGGGGAGGTAAGATGAGGTAGGGCTGCTGGGGTGTCAGGGAGCGGGGGAGGGGGGGGCGGTAGAGGGTAAGGGAAGATTCCAACGAGTTAATCCTCCCATTGTGATGTCTGTCAGCCGAGTAGCCAGTCAGCCGTCCAGCCCACCAGCCCACCACCAGCCCGGGGCCCTCTGTTTGTTTACAAGCTCCCGGGAGAGGCCAGCGTATATGGTCTGGAGATAGGCGCGCACACACACACACACACACACACACACACACACACACACACACACACACACACACACACATATTTACACATTTTTTATACAGTTCTTTGCCGTCATCATCATCTTTCATTGCTATGTTATGTTTGCTATCATTGTAGGCGGGAAATTATGAGTTGTTTGTGTATAACGTGTGTGTGTGTGTGTGTGTGTGTGTGTGTACATATAAAACTCTCGCATTACTAACTGTTACAAATTAAATCCTCGTCAATTCACTTCCATAATTAAAACCAACGTAAAGAAGCTTATTATCGAAACAAGATAAAAACGAAACATAATATCAGTCCATCGTACATCCGTGCATTCGTTGTTATATTCCTCCATTAATTATATACAAAGCAAAAACCTGTTGCCGATAATACCTGACACATTGCGTCTGATTGCTTCATTATTACATGGGATAGCTGATAAAAAAATGAGCTCTAATGACAATAATGACATGTGCCTTGTTAGTACTAATGATATTAATAATAGGACCTAATTATCTGCTATTGTTTCCCTTATTCTGGACATTGCATATTTTTTCTTCATTTTTAAACTCATATTATTAAGCATTTCCTGAATTACACACAGACTATTATTTTCCTTTTCTTTCTCGTCCTCTTTTATCATGCATTCTTCCTTTCCCGTCTCTCCTGTTTCCATAATCATCATCTATTCTATTCCCTTCTTTTCTTGTAGACTACTTTACTTTTATCTTTTATAGGAGCGGCGAGCAGCGGGTTTTATTTTATACTATTTTTATTGCCCTTGAGCCGTGTCCTTTGATGTAAACACACACACACACACACACACACACACACACACACACACACACACACACACACACACACACACACACATTTGATAAGGCTTTGGTAGAGGTTGTTGTGTTAGCAGTATTCCCATGGGTAGTTTTATGAGCCTCTACCTTCCCTTACGTTTTACCCATCTCTTCTCTCCCCCCATTTATTACCCTCCCCCCTTCCCCTGTTCTTCCCTTCCCTCACCTCCCCATTTATATAGCCCATCACCGAAGTCTTTTGCCTCCAAACTATTGCATATAAAAGAGAAAAATAGATAGATAGATTGATTGAGATAGATAGAGATTGCCGACTCCTTTCATAGTAGTAGTAGTAGTAGTAGTAGTAGTAGTAGTAGTAGTAGTAGTAGTCGTGGTGGTGGTAGTACAACATATTTATCCAATTGTATTTATTCCCACGGCTTTTTTTTTTTGTTTGTTTGTTTCTTATGAGTTGACCTGACTTGCTTTGACTTGACCTGACCTGACCTTTGTAGTGTTTTCTGATGTGGAGATAAATTAAATTGTTTTCTCTCTCTCTCTCTCTCTCTCTCTCTCTCTCTCTCTCTCTCTCTCTCTCTCTCTCTCTCTCTCTCTCTCTCTCTCTCTCTCTCTCTCTCTCTCTCTCTCTCTCTCTCTCTCTCTCTCTCTCTCTCTCTCTCTCTCTCTTTGTTTGATAGATAGATAGAGAGAGAAAGAGAAGAGAAAGAATGTAATCTAAATGCTAAAATGCTGGGCCTCAACACCAATGTGCTTCCTTGAGACCCTGAAACGTGTGCTCTCTCTCTCTCTCTCTCTCTCTCTCTCTCTCTCTCTCTCTCTCTCTCTCTCTCTCTCTCTCTCTCTCTCTCTCTCTCTCTCTCTCTCTCTCTCTACTACTACTACTACTACTACTACTACTACTACTACTACTACTACTACTACTACTACTACTACTACTACTACTACTACTACTACTACAATCACAAATCTTTTCTATGGCCCTGTAATATTTTCTTCCCAAGAGGTCAGTTCTGTTTCTTTTTTTTCTTTTTTTTCTCTCATTCTATTAATAAGCCTCATTCCCTCTTCCTCACGATCTCTCTCTCTCTCTCTCTCTCTCTCTCTCTCTCTCTCTCTCTCTCTCTCTCTCTCTCTCTCTCTCTCTCTCTCTCTCTCTCTCTCTCTCTCTCTCTCTCTCTCTCTCTCTCTCTCTCTCTCTCTCTCTCTCTCTCTCTCTCTCTCTCTCTCTCTCTCTCTCTCTCTCTCTCTCTCTCTCTCTCTCTCTCTCTCTCTCTCTCTCTCTCTCTCTCTCTCTCTCTAGGTCCTTTATTCCCTTTATCTCCTTTATTTATTTCGTCTATACTTATATATATTTTCATTATTCTTTTATCCACGTTTATTTTCCTTATTTTCATTCTCCTTCTATTCTTCCTTCTTATTGTCATTCTTCTCCTCGTGTTCATTTTCCTCCTTTTCTCCTTTTCAATCTATTCATTCTTTCTTCTCCTCCTCATTTTCATCTTTCTCTTTCTTATATTCTTCCTTCTCTTCCTTATTTTCATACCTTTCTTCCTCTTCTCCATCCTTTTCCTCCTCCTCTTCGCTCTTCTTTTCATCCTTTTTTTCCGCATTTCAATCCTTCTCTACCTCATCTCCATCTTTCTTCTCCTTATCTTTCTCCCTCTTCATTTTACATTTCTTTATATTTATCCTTTCCTCCGCCTATCAATCGTCCTCATATCTTCCTCCTCCTCATCTTCATTTTCCTCCTCTTATTCGTCTCCCTTCGTGCACTAGACAGACGGACGGACGGACGGGCGGGCGGCGGTATATTCCATCCATAGCCGTTTAATAAAAGCTGCTGAAGGGTGATCGACAGTCTTTTGTTTGGCTTGGAAATACTCGACGGCCCAGAAGGACTCCATGAAGACGCTGCAATTTTAGAACGGCTGGGAACGTCTTGGGTCTGTCTCTCTCTCTCTAAGATATTTATCGACATCTTATGGACTTCCCTGCTTACTTACTTAACTGTTTTCTTTACTTATCTATCTGTTTTTTTTTTTGTATATTTTTTGTTTATTTATAATTTTGGAAAGGCTGGGAAAGTCAGGGTCTCTCTCTCTTTCTCTCTTCTTCTTCCCTTTCCCTCTTTTTCTCTCTAAGATACTTACCAACTTCTTATGGACTTCCCTGCTTACTTACTTAACTGTTTTCTGTGCTTATCTATCTGTTTTTTTAATAATTTTGGAAAGGCTGGGAAAGTCAGGGTCTCTCTCTCTCTCTCTCTCTCTCTCTCTCTCTCTCTCTCTCTCTCTCTCTCTCTCTCTCTCTCTCTCTCTCTCTCTCTCTCTCTCTCTCTCTCTCTCTCTCTCTCTCTCTCTCTCTCTCTCTCTCTCTCTCTCTCTCTCTCTCTCTCTCTCTCTCTCTCTCTCTCTCTCTCTCTCTCTCTCTCTCTCTCTCTCTCTCTCTCTCTCTCTCTCTCTCTCTCTCTCTCTCTCTCTCTCTCTCTCTCTCTCTCTCTCTCTCTCTCTATCTCTCTCTCTCTCTCTCTCTCTCTCTCTCTCTCTCTCTCTCTCTCTCTCTCTCTCTCTCTCTCTCTCTCTCTCTCTCTCTCTCTCTCTCTCTAAGATATTTACCAACTTCTTATGGACCCCCCTGCTTACTTACTTGTATTCTTTGCCTATCCATCTCTTTTTTATGTTTATTTTCATCTATTTGCTTCTGATGTTGAAGGTTCCGTATTCTCTCCGCTTTTGGCTCCCACAACTATTCCCAAAGACCACAGAGGTGATCAGTCGGGTTCTCATGAGAGGGTTTTCACATTCACGGCGCAGAAGCCTTGTCGAGCTATCTCTAGGCTCGTAAAACTACCCATGGAAAGACCCACAACAGAACCTCTGCGAAAGCCTCAGAAAATATGGATGTGTGAACTCCGAAATGTTTAAGATTGGCCTTTAGTCTGATATTAAGCTATGTGGAGCTATTGCGGAAGTATTTCCTTAGCGAATGAGCTGATATTAGGTTACGAAGAGCTTTTGCGATAGATTTGTTTCTTTCGTGGATTAATTATACGGTATGTCTGTTTCTTGTATGTTCGATAACGTGAAACTATCTAATATTAAAAGGGTTCGTTATGAAAAACTTTTACTATAGTTATTTATTTGTGAATGTATTATACGTTATGTCTAGCTTATGTATACAAGTTTTGGTTACGAAATGCTCTTACGATAGTGTTTCCTTCGTCAATGTATTCGTTATAATCATCTTTCGTATGCAGATAACTCAGACTTCTAATGTTTACGTTCTTATGTTCTTATGTTCAAAAAGGGTTGGTTACGAAAAAGCTCTTGCGATAATGTTTCCTTTGTTGATATTTGTTACGACTTGCTTTATGCAGATAGATAACTTAGACTTTTCCTAATGCTTATATGCTTATGTTTTTGTGTTCTTATGCTCTAAAAGGGTTTGTTACGAAAAGCTCTTGCGATAGTGTTTCCTTTGTTGCTGTTTGTTACGACTTGCTTTATGCAGATAGATAACTTGGACTTTTCCTAATTCTTATATGCTTATGTTTTTGTGTCCTTATGTTCTAAAAGGGTTGATTATGAAAAGCTCTTGCGATAGTGTTTCCTTTGTTGATGTTTGTTACGACTAGCTTTATGCAGATAGATAACTTAGACTTTTCCTAATGCTTATATGCTTATGTTTTTGTGTTCTTATGTTCTAAAAGGGTTTGTTATGAAAAGCTCTTGCGATAGTGTTTCCTTTGTTGACATTTGCTGCGACTATCCTTTGTTTATAGCTACGCCGCAGTGTGTGTTGTCTAGCAAAGAGAAAAACTTCATAACGGTAATGTCTGCAACGGAACTGTGTAGCATAACGAAGTCTTTGAAGGTTACTTGATTATTGTGTGGGTGTGGCGGTGTCCGAGAAGGCAAGCTGGTGGTGGTGGTGGTGGTGGAGTTGGTAGAGACGTGAGGTAGGGTCGTGCGGTGTGATGGCGGTGGTGGTGGTGGTGGTGTAGCGGTAACCCTGAGGAGGAGGAGGTGGTGGTGGTGGTGGTGGTGAGGGTGGCAAAGTCAGGTATACAAAAAAGTGCGGTGATGAAGATGCGTCTGGCAGCGGTGTGTGTGTGTGTGTGTGTGTGTGTGTGTGTGTGAGGGGTGGTGGATCCCTCCCTCAATGACCCTCTCCTTTTGCCTCCTCCTCCTCCTCCTCCTTCTCCACCTCCTCCTGCTCCTCCTCCTCTTGTCAGCCATGAACTTTTAACTGCTCGTCGTCTTCATGCCTGTTGATTCACCGTGTGTGTGTGTGTGTGTGTGTGTTAGAGAGAGAGAGAGATTAGAGCAGTGTGTGTGTCGCGGTGGGATAGAGCAGACATAGGTACCCGACACACACACACACACACACACACACTCCCAAGATGGCCCTGCCTGCTCGGCCGCCTCCCCGCCCATAAACATCGGCGAGGAGGGTTCGCTGCACGCGTTCCTGGGGGCGGCTGACGAGCGGCCGCGGGAGGCATTGCCCGGACATCATCAGCACTTTATTTTCTGTAGTTGTTGTTGTTGTTGTTGTTGTTGTTGTTGTTGTTGTTGTTATTTTTGTTGTTGTTCGCGTGTTGTATAGATTAGTGCGTGTGTGTTAGTCTGTTAAATGGGAAATGTTCTTTTCTTCGCATATTCGGGAGAACAAATATTATCAGTAAATATGTGGATAGAGTGTGTGTGTGTGTGTGTGTGTGTGTGTGTGGCTTATACCGTTCCCAAGTGTTTTGCACACGCCCATGATGGATGGCCGGGCAGGGAGAGGGTTTGGCATGCTGCTTCTACTGTGTAAAACTAAAATTTCATATATATATATATATATATATATATATATATATATATATATATATATATATATATATGTATATATATAAATTTGTTTACAATTTTGATGATTAAATTAGGGGTGGGTGGAGGGACATGTCTGGACAGCGTAATCCTGTGTTGCAGCTGCAGCAGCCACAAGGTTATAAGTAAACACACAGCATCGTGCAGCCCTTACACAAACTGCTACAGCTGCTTTTGGCAGTTAGCGGGAGTCGTCTGGCGGGCAGCTCCTGCATCACCAACACACCGCCGCCTTGTGGCGTGGTGAGGGCCGGGGCCGAGTGTTGTGTGCCTGGCCCCCCTGCCGCCGCTGCCTGGCTGCCTGCCTGGCTGTCGGGTGTCGGTGCAGCGCTGCTGACAAACCCGACGTCCGAACCCGACCACGCTGCTCGCCGCTCCGCCTCCGAGTCGCTCCCGCGGGCCCCGCCGTCGCCGCCACCTGTCGCCGCATTACTTGCGGTATTGCCGCCGCGCGGGTCGAGGGTGAACTATTTCATAACGCCCCCGGGGCGACGCCCGCGGGAAAAGTCCGTTTCCGCTTCCTTCAGGGTCGCATGTGGCGCGGCGCGTCGGTGCTGCGCCAGGCAACTTGATGAGCCGCGCCATGGCTCACGCCTTTGATGCCGCGCCGCCCCGCGGGAGACTCCGCACCTGCCCGGACACTCGATGTGCGGCGCTTCAGCCCGCGTCCTGAAAGGAGGCCGCGGTGCGATGAACCCGTGTGCCGCTCTGATTCATGGAAAGGACTGCTAGGCTGGAAATGAATATAGGGATTAATAAATACGTGTGTGTGTGTGTGTGTGTGTGTGTGTGTGTGTGTGTGTGTTTATATATATATATATATATATATATATATATATATATATATATATATATATATATATATATATATATATATATATATATATATATATATATATGCATGCCTCTCTTGATCACATGGCGGTTGCCTGTCATTCACACGAGCCATCGTGCTGGACGTGTCTGTATCATTCCCCTCGGCACAACTCTCACACTCGACACACAGCGTCACGCAGTGTTACAGGTATTTACTTTACCAAAATAAAGTCTCGGTAAGTCTCCTGCCACATTTAGCGCCGGCTGACTAATCTCCAGTTTTCCGTAAGGTTTCCACCAGACTGCCCTCAGCCCTCCAGTGGCTATACGACAATCAGTGCGTTACACGCGGGGCGTGACGCGTTACGTGTGACGCGGTAAACTCTGCGGACCCAGCCAGCCGCGTTTACATTGCTCAGCGGCTCAGTGACGGACAACGCGATCACCCAGGATTTATCTCCCTCCCCAGTGCAGATAAAGTCTACATCACTGTGTTAGTCGTATGTCAGCGGGACGAGCAATGAACACGCTCTTTATAATCCGTCTTTGTTATATCGAATTTTGGCAACTCTGT
>NC_066519.1:11973072-11980572 GCF_024679095.1 Eriocheir sinensis
GACCGTCAATACCTATTTGCTTTAATTTGTAAAGTAATTTATGATGCGGGACTTTATCAAACGCTTTCTGGAAATCAAGATAGACTACGTCCAGTGATTTGGTTACGTCATAAACAGTGAAGAGGTCGTTATAAAAGGTTAATAGGTTTGATAGGCAGGATCTTTTGTTTCGGAAGCCATGTTGTGAGTCCCCAATCAATGAGTGGCTTTCAAGGTAATTCACAATTTGTCTCTAATTATGCCCTCAAGTAGCTTACCTACAACCGAAGTTAGACTAATGGGCCTGTAATTACCTGGTACTTTTGTCTCATTTCTTGAAAATCGGTGTCACGTTAGCCTTTTTCCAATCTTAAGTGAAGATTACTTTTCGAAAGGACATATTTAATACTGTTGTGAGGGAGTAGATTATTTCGATATTTTTTTCTTTCAGCAGAGTTGGATATACTTTGTAAGGTACATGACTTTTATTTGTTTTAAGTGAATGGATAGCTTTAAGGACTTCATCGGTTGTTATTTCAAAATTAGGCAATGCATGCTCGAGATTTACAATAGTACTGGTGTTGGTGGTAGCGAGAGGAAGACTGTTAGTATTAAACACCGAGGAAAAGTAATTGTTTAAGAGGTTTGCAATGTGTTGGCTGTCAGTCACTAGTGCACCGTCGCTGTTTGTTAAAGGTCCAATACCACTTTTGATCGCCCTTCTGTTGTTTATGTAATTGACGAAAGATTTCGGATTATTTTTACAGTTAGCTGCAATATTTTCTTCGTATCTACGCTTTGCCTGACATACTAGTCTTTTTACTCGTCGCCTGGCATCATTATAAAGTCTAATATTTTCAGGCGTGCTTTGTTCTTTCTTTAACCTGTAAAACAATTTTCTCTCATTGACTGATTGTTTAATTTCGCTATTAAACCACGGTGGGCTTTTATTAGTGTTAATTCGCTTCTCGCACAAGGGGACGAATGTGTTCTGCTGAGTGAGTAAGTGATTTTTAAAGCTTAGCCAGGCTTACTCTACGTCGCCGTCATCTGATAGTTGTATTTCTGTTAGTTTTTGTCAGTTTCTACGAAGTTAGCTCTTTTGAAATTGGGCACCTTTACTTTATTTTCAGTCACTGATGATTTGAGCTTTAATGTCGACGCGCACTAATTTATGATCATAAGAACCGAGGTGTTCTCCTACCGTGACATTACTGACTAGGTTATCTTGGGTCGTTATAACAAGGTCGAGTATATTATTTTGTCGAGTTGGCTCAGAAACCATTTGGCTTAGAAAATTTTCTAATAGAAATTCGATCATTCTATGTGACTCGCCTTCTGTACCTTACAGTGTCCTTGATCGATATGGGGAGGTTAAAGTCTCCTAATATCAGTGAGTCGCTGTTATTAAGTGACTGCCTTAAGACGCTGTACATTTCAAGGTCGTCATCAGTGATTGCCCAGGAGGTCTGTAGGTGACAGATATATTTAAGTTGACTTTTGCAATGTTTACTCACTTGCACAAATGTTCAACGTTACTGTTTCCGGTGTTTTGTCAGTGGGTTGCAAATAGCTTTTGACATAAAGGGCGACGCCACCGCCTCTACGGTTTACACGATCTTTGTTGAAGAGTCTGTAGCCATCTATGTTGTATTCGGAACTTAAATCAATATTTGTGGTGTCGATAAATGTTTCGGTTATAGCAATTATGTCAAAATTTTCTGTTAAAGCAAGACATCTCAGTTCATCAAATTTGTTTCTTAGGCTACGCGCATTGAAACTAAGGATTTTTAAGTTATCTAGAGGCTTAGTAATAGAGGTGGTGGTACTTGCGGGATCACGGTTACGGGTGTGTTGCGATGCACGGCGTCTATTTACACGGGTGGGGTGGAGGGACGTGGCCGTGACTCGTTTTTTGTTCGGATGACACGCACTGCTTCGTTGAGGAGCCTTCCGAGTCTGGCTGCCCCGATGGGAGAAAGGTGCAGTCCGTCCCTGTGGAAGAGCTCATTTTGTCCATAGAAATTGTCCCATGCGTTTAGGAACTCCACGTCAAGCTCCCTACAAAGAGTCTGTAAGCGGTTGTTTAGGCTGAAGGCCTTACTGAAAAAGTCGCTCTCTGCCCAAGTCCGTGGTAGAACTCCTGAAATCAAAATGTTAGGGGATTTAGTCTTATACTGCTGGATGAGCCTACGGTACTTCTCCAGGAGTTCCTCAGACCGGGTCGTGGTGACGTCGTTCGTACCTGTGTGAATAACAAATTCGTACCTGTGTGAATAACAATTCGTACCTGTGTGAATAACAACAAGAGAGAGAGAGAGAGAGAGAGTATTTACAAGCTCTTATTAATTAATCTAAAAGGGAACTAAAATGTTATAGTGTTGATGGGGCAGAAATTATTATTATTATTATTATTATTATTATTATTATTATTATTATTATTATTATTATTATTATTATTATTATTATTATTATTATTATTATTATTATTATTATTATTATTATTATTATTATTATTATTATTATTATTATTATGTGTGTGTGTGTGTGTATTTTTATCATCATCATTATTGGGAGCAGAACGAGATCAAAGACTTATAATATATGCGTTATACATTATCAATAGAGGCGTGTGTGTGTGTGTGTGTGTGTGTGTGTGTGTGTGTGTGTGTGTGTGTGTGCGTGTGCGTGAGAGTTCCCTGCCTCGCATCATTACCAGACCCAAATTGCATCCCTCACCGTTCTGTCCCCCACAATAGCGACTTGTTGAGGCGGCCTCCGCCCTTGAACCTGTTATTATACCCCTTATTTATACCCTGCTGTAGGCCTCACCGTCTGTCTGTCTGTCTGTCTGTCTTGCTGTGCCACTCTCATGCCTCCCCGTCTGTCTCTCTTTCTGTCTGTCTTGCTATGCCACTCTCATGCCTCCCCTTCTGTCTGTCTCTCTGTCTGTCTCTCTCACTCTCATGCCTCCCCGTCTGTCTGTCTCTCTGTCTGTCTGTCACTATCATGCTTCCCCCGCCCTCACTTCCTCCTTCCTTCCTTCCTTCCTTCCTTCCTCCATTCCTTTATTTCTTCCTACTCACTTTTTCTTTCTCCTTCCCACCCTAACTTCCTTCCTTCCTTCCTTCCTTCCTTCCTTTATTTCTTCCTACTCACTTTTTCTTTCTCCTTCCCACCCTAACTTCCTTCCTTCCTTCCTTCCCTCCTTTATTTCTTCCTACTCACTTTTTCTTTCGTCTTCCCACCCCTAACTTCCTTCCTTCCTCCCTTCCTTCCTTCAACTTCAAGTCTCGTCTTTTTCTTGTATTTTTGTATTTTTTTTCATTCGTCTTTCTGTCATTCTCTCTTTCATTCTCTATTGCCAGTCCACACTTCCTTCCTCTTTCCTTCCCCTCACACTTCCTTCCTTCCTTCCTTCCTTCCTTCTTCTAACATTGAATACTTTTGTCTCTATCATCCTTCATCCATTCTTATATTCTTCATTCTTCCATTCTTCATTCTCTCATTTTTTTATTTCATTTTTAATTCTTTCACTTATCCTTTTATTCTGCATTTTTCGTTCTTTCATCCTCTATTCTGTTCTCCTTCTTATTCCTATCTACACGTTTTCATCCTTTCCTTTCCTTTCCTTCCTTTCTTCCTTCCTTCCTCCTCCTCATATCTTGGTTTGGCATTTCTCCCTTTCATCTCCTCCTCCTCCTCCACCTCCTTCTCCTCCTCTTCTTCCTCATCTAATTATGTATCCTCCTTTTCATTCATTCATTCCCATTCAACATAACAAGAGGAAACCAACACTCATTCATGCCTGTAATAGTAGTAGTAGTAGTAGTAGTAGTAGTAGTAGTAGTGGCAGTAGTAGTAGAGGTCATAATCGTGGTTGCTTGGGTAAATGGTGCAGTGTGTATATACGAGATAAATTAAAGAAAAGAAGAAAAAAAGATTAAAAAAATAACTCCCCAATCCTTTCAACATTGAGCGAAAGCCAAAACTCTGCGCCCATGATTCCCAACCCCAAAGCCCTTTATATCCGGCTTCATATATATCCATCTCTGTTTTTGGAGGGCCTACCTGTGTGTGTGTGTGTGTGTGTGTGTGTGTGTGTGTGTGTGTGTGTGTGTGTGTGTGTGTGTGTGTGTGTGTCTCATTAGTCTGCATCTTATTTTCTTATATTCTAATTTTTTTTTTCCTTTTTTCTTTTTCAGGTGAGTGAGTGAGTTTTTGTAATCCGTTTGGCCGTGTTTGATATGTAAGGTAATGTCAGTTATTCTCACTCTTTCTCTTTCATTTTCTCTCTCTCTCTCTCTCTCTCTCTCTCTCTCTCTCTCTCTCTCTCTCTCTCTCTCTCTCTCTCTCTCTCTCTCTCTCTCTCTCTCTCTCTCTCTCTCTCTCTCTCTCTCTCTCTCTCTCTCTCTGTCTCTGTCTCTGTCTCTCTCTCTCTCTCTCTCTCTCTCTCTCTCTCTCTCTCTCATTTATTCATCTTTATTACCCATTGCATTTCTATTGGTATTACTATCATTATACTGCTACTACTACTACTAGTACTACTACTACTACTATTACTACTACTACTACTACTACTACTACTACTACTACTACTACTACTACTACTACTACTACTACTACTACTACTACTACTACTACTACTACTACTACTACTACTACTACTATTATTACTACTACTACTACTACGAGCGCATGAATTCAAATAACACCTTTCCAAATATTCAATTCCACGTGGCTGTTTGGACATTTTAATACCGCTTGTTTGTTAGCGAATAGACCTGACAACACGCACCGCTTTAAAGAAATTAGAGAATATCGTTTTAAAGGGAAGAGAGCGTGTGAAGAGAGCTGGAAATGTATGATAGCTGTGGGCTTTAGTATAACTTGACCTCTCTTTTGGCCGCTCATTACTGTTTGTCTTTGTAGGAACAGCGATTAGCGGGCTTTTTTTTTTACACCTTTTTCTGTTGCCCTTGAGCTGTTTCTTTAGCTGTGAAAAAAAGCCTGACAATACCTGTTAATAAATAAATAATAAGAATATGATTTTAAAAAGAAGTGTGAAGAAATTGAAATGTGAAATGAAGCGAATAGACAAAAGAAGGGGAGAGAGGAGGAGGAGGGAAGGAGAGGGAGGAGAAAGGAGAGGAAGGGGAGGAGAGGGAACTGGGGTAATGGAATGGATGAATATTGTTTTAAATTGAAAAGTGCTGGAACGGAGTGAAATATGGGTTACTGTGTGTTAGTATAGGCGAAGGAAGGGAGGGAGAGAGAGGAGGGAGAGTGGGGAAAGAGAGAGAAAGGGGGGAAGAAGAAGGGCAGAGAAGGGAAGAGGTGGAATGGTGGGCGAAAGGGGGAGGGAGAGAGAAAAGAAAGAAGGGGAGAGGTTGGAGAGGGGAGAGAGAAGGGAGGAATGGGAGGGCTGAAGAAGGGAAAACCGGAGAGAGGAGAAGGAGGGAGAGAGGAAGGAAAGAGGGGGAGAGGTTGGAGAGGGGAGAGAGAAAGGGGGGCCAGGTAGAAGGGGAGGAATGGGAGAGCCGAAGGAGAAGGGGAGAGGGGAGAAGGAGGGATAAAAGGAGGGGGATGAAGGGGAGAAGAGTGTGTGGGTGAAACTTAGTGTGGGAAGAGGCAGATGGGCAGGCGATGCAATGGGGAGTAAACAGCGATCGGGAAGGGAAGGGAAGGGTAGGGAAGGGAAGGGGAGAAAGGACTACTAAGGAAAGGAAAGGAAAGGAAAGAAGAGGGAAAGTGGAAAGGAAAGGTAAGGAGAGGGAAAGGAAGGGAAGAATGGACTAAGGAAAGGAAAAGGAAGGAAAGGAGAGGGAAAGTGGAATGGAAAGGAAAGGAGAGGAAAAGTGGAAAGGAAAGGAAAGAGAAGGAAAGGAGAGAGAAAGTAGAAAGGAAAGGTAAGGAGAGGAAAAGGAAGGGAAGAATGGAATAAGGAAAGGAAAAGGAAGGAAAGAAGAGGGAAAGTGGAATGGAAAGGAAAGGAGAGGGAAAGTAGAAAGGAAAGGAAAGAGAAGGAAAGCAGAGAGAAAGTGGAAAGGAAAGGTAAGGAGAGGAAAAGGGAATAAGGGAAGGGTGGAAAACGTTACTATTTTGAACGTTTTTGCCTGGAAATGTATGCTAGCTTTGGCCTCTGATATAAGCTTGACAATACGTACTAATAAATAAATAATAAGAGTTTGGTTTGACAAGGAAGTGTGAAGAAAGTGAAACGTGAAATGAGAGTGTGTAGACAAAAGAAGGTGAGAGGAGGAGGAGGAGGAGGGAAGGAGGGGAGGAGAAAAGGAGGAGGAGAAAGGGAGGAAGGGGCTGGGCTAGGCTTTCCTGTGGTTCTAGTATTGCCTAGGTTGTTAGATGTATTCTGAAGTTATTGTTTCTTTAGAGATGAATGGTTTGTTATGGTATGGTAAATATGACACACACACACACACACACACACACACACACACACACAGAAAGAGTATGAGAATGAGAAAGAAAAAGAAGGAATGAGAGATAGATAGATAGATAGAGAGAGAGAGAGAAAAAAAATAAAGAAAAAGAATAAGTGTTTATGTTGCTTGGCTCATGCTGCATCCCGGACCTCATCTTAAAGCCTCATTTTAGAAAGAGAATCCAGAGTCAGGACAGCACTGGGGACTCTGAGGCCACTCGGCGGTGACTGAAAAATTCTGTACTGTGGCGGAGGGGAGGACTCGAACCCGCGTCCTCCTCAACCCGGCGCCGGCACGCTTATACCACTCAGCCACTGCCTCCCCTACTATTTTTTTTTTTTTTTTACATCAGAGGACACGGCTCGAGGGCAATAAAAAAAGTACAAAAAAAGCCCGCTTCTCGCCGCTCCTATAAAGGATAAAAGTAAAGAGTAGCCAAAAGAGAGGTCAGTTTAACTATATGTTCTCTCTTGCATTATCTCTTACACACACACACACACACACACACACACACACACACACACACAAACACAAACACAAACACAAACCACAAACACACGTATACACAATTACCCACCCACACAAACACACAAACACACACGTACAAACACAATCACCCTTCCCCCCCCCCCCCCACACACACACACACAGAACCCTTTCCCTCCCCTCTCCCTCCAGTCTCCCCCTCCCCTAACCCCCCCCCCCTCCAAGCACTGGCCGCACACTTTAAACATTGAAAAATTGTGTCATTTGCCAAGGGGGGTGAGTCGGTCGATATATGAATCATTCCCACGCGTCCCCCGGCGGCCCGGTGCTATATCAGAGATCAAAGCCCTGCGCCTGACACCTCCATTTGACGGGGAAGAGTGCAGTGGCGGGGAGGGAGAGAGGGAGGAGAGAGAGGAGGGAGGATAGAGTGTTAGTGTGTGGAGTGGAAGAGGAAAAAAAGATAGAAGTAGCGAATGGTAGATGACAGAAATGGGAGAGAGAGAGAGAGAGAGAGAGAGAGAGAGAGATGGGAAGGGAGGGGAAGGGAGAGGGTATGAGTGTTAGAGTGCTATATGGATGGAAAGGGCGT
>NC_066519.1:11990572-11993072 GCF_024679095.1 Eriocheir sinensis
TCTATAGGAGAGTTTTAAAAGGGCCGTGTGATCATTCTGGGTGCACAACTTTTAAATACTTTAAACACACACACACACACACACACACACACACACACACGGCTGTGACGGAGGGAGGGGGTCAAGTCACCACGGAAGAGATATCCACAGAATTTTGGTATCCTCAGGCGTTTCTTCACCCTCACCAACTACTTTCAAAGACCAAGGAGATCAATCAGGTTCTCATGAGTGCTAGTTTAGGCTCACGGTGAGAGAGGCTCAGACTACCACCAGGGTCATAAAACTGCCCTGAAACGCCCCAAACTCCTACAAGCCTTGTGTAAATATGTGTGTGCAAGCATGCGACTCCAAGGAGGGAGGAGAAAAGAAAATGTGATACTTGCTTAGAAGAAACGGCGAAATTGGAAGCTTAAGTTTCTGCATATCCGCTCTTACAGTCATTTAGGAGAGAAATAATATCAGGTGTTTGATATGTCATGTGTGGACAGCTACTTACCTTAGGAAGGCTCGGAATATTTCGCTCTTAATGTCTCGTGCCTTTAAGCCGTGAAGAAAAGCTAGTGACCGGGGAGGGTAAAGGCCCCGCGCTCGGCTGCTGGAGATGCCTCGTCGGGCTCGCTGTCTGCTCTTTCTACAACCCATCTTGCCCTCTGTCCCTTACCTAGCCCTCATCCACCGTAGAACACGTGCTAACATATAAGGAAGGCTCAAAGCTATACAAAGACCCAGAGAACACCGACATGGGAGGAAATGCTAACTGCGAGTGTTTGGAACTTATCACCTCCATGGCCTGTAAGCACGGCGGAAGGGGGAGGAGGCTTTCCGCCGCGCATCGTGGGACATAACGCTCGCAAGATTTTCCCGTTGAGGCGCCGGGCAGCACACAGGAGCCCCCAGATACGCAAGACAACCACCCCACACACTGAAAAACATTAGAACACGAATAACGTGAAGAGCAGCGGTTATGAGGCCCGCACATGAAGCGGTGGAGAGGGCAGACGAAAAACAAAAATACGAGGGGTGAACACACGGATGTGAGTTTGATTGAGCTGCGAGCCGCGGAGACAACCACCAGTCTGCGGCGCTATTGACGATCCAGGGAGCTTCAGGGCCTGCTTTTGACCGGCCACAAGAAGGATGAGGAATTTCTCTTAATCTAATGTTAAGGATTTGACTGCATCGTGTTTGCGAGGAGGTGCCGGGGTGCAGAAGACCAAGAAAACGGGCCCGGAGTCTGGTAAATTTCTCCTCCAGGTTGCCATGTTTGCCGGCCGGGTTATACCTCTCAAACGCCTCTCCGCTAACACAGGGCTTTCGGCTGGGAGTTTAGGGCTTTCTGTAGATCTATAGATACTTTTTACCCATGAAGCCCTGGTGGTAGAGCGACTCATCTTTGTACCATGGTCGTGGACAAGCACTCCTGCAAGCCCTATTAATATCTTTTTGCGGCCTTTGGATATGATTATTAATGCGCGCGACGGAAACGCTTACCGTGCCAAAACATACGCTCCGCCGCCTAATTTAACAAGACTATCGGCGTAGGACTTTGGGGGCATTTCCAAGGGTACTAGTACGAAGCCCTGGTGATCATTTGACCCCTTCTTCTGTATCCTGACAGTGATGGAGACACTCAGGAAAGCCTTATTAATATCCTTTAACGGCCTTTGGAAAGAGGCGGCGGAATCGTCTGCAGACAACACCCCCAGACCCGACTCTCTCAATGGCTTCCTTGCCGCCCGCCACACACGCATTTAACTGGGGCTTTCCACGTGGGTGTTAGAGGCGTTTCCAGAGGTACCAACCTGACCCTGGTGATGAATAACCGCCTTATGTATGCCATGAAGGTGGAAAAACACTTATGAAAACCCGATTAATGTCGCTTTCATGACGCTTTGGAAGAGTTGGGGCGTTTTCAGAGATACCTTTATGACCCTGGTGGTAGACTAACCCCCCTTCCTCTGTGCCATAGACATTAGAATAACTTACCCATAAATACCGATTAATATCCTTTTCGGTCCTCTGGAAGAGTTTACATACTGCAGCGGCAGAGCGTCTCCAAGTACATATATATACCGACCCGCGTCAAGTATTCTTACACGTCAGGCTCTCCCCATTACGAGCAGAATTTTCCAAAGGCCACAGAGAGGATTAAGAAGGGGTTTCCATGAATTGATTTATCCGTTTAAAGTGCAAGAGTGTCACTAGCATCCTAAACAGCCATGAAAGAGCCCAGCAACTTTATGTGCGAGAGGCTTTTTCAGACCAGGCGAACTGAGCCGAAAGAGACGTTAAAGAATGCTGGCAGTGTATTGGTAATGCTATATGGTGAGTAATGCATGCTATATTGTGTGCACGTAGTGTTTGGTGTTCGGAAGGAAGCTACATGTACGCGACTCGCTTGCTTGCCCATGGTGAAGATACTTAGGTAGTTGTTCAGCGCTATAGGACAAATATGAAGGGGTGTCTACTTATATACAGGCAAGAATAAGTTAGTGAAATT
>NC_066519.1:11998072-12003072 GCF_024679095.1 Eriocheir sinensis
ATAAGACTATTAGTGGGGGTTAATAGAAAGTTGATTAAGGTTTATCTATTGTTTAAGGCGTATATCAGTCACGGTTTAGTAGTATTTTACCTCTTAAGTTGGTCTGGTTGAGTCTAAGGTCTGTCATACGCTTCCATCCCCCACATTAACTATTTCTAAAGGTCAAAGAGGGGATCATTTGGGGTCTAATGAGTGTTTTTTTAGGTTCATGGTACTGAGGAAGGGTCATACTACCACCAGGGTCATAGAACTACCCCTGGAAATGCCCAAGACTCCTGCGAAAGCCTTATCAAATAGTGTGCATGGGTTGGTATTGTCAGACATTCCACCCCTCACATCAACAATTTCCAAAGTCCAAAAAAGGGGATCAGTCGGGGTTTAATAAGTGTCTTTTTTGGTTCACTGTACAGAGGAAGGGTCATACTACCACCAGAGTCATAGAACTACCCCTGGAAATGCCCAAGACTCCTGCGAAAGCCTTATCAAATACTGTGCTAGGGTTGGTATTGTCAGACATTCCACCTCTCACATCAACAATTTCCGAAGTCCAAAAAAGGGGATCAGTTGGGTTCTAACGAGTATTTTTTAGGTTAACGGTACAGAGGAAGAGTCATACTACCACCAGGGTCATAGAACTACCCCTGGAAATGCCCAAGACTCCTGCGAAAGCCTTGTCAAATGTGTTCTTGGGGGACGGAATGTTTCAGAATTCGTTTAAGTCTCCCCTATTCACTGGCTGAGTTCCTTAACTTTCTCACGCTGGTAGTTAGTCCTTTTCTATGTCTGTTTTCTGTCCTAAATTATCAGGAGTTGACTATTCTGGTACAAACTCGTGATTTTCAGCCATTTTTCTATTTCACTGGCCTTTCTCAACGTTCTCTATCTCTCTGATGTTAATGTACTGTGTGATGTGTAATGTGTGAGGGTATCAGGACACCTCTCCTCCCGAAATTGGCCCCTCTTCGGCCACCTCCTGATCCTTTACAGGAGTAGCGAGTAGCAGGCTTTTCTTTTATTAGTTTCATTTTTTGTGTGTGTGCCCTTGAGCTGTCTCCCTTTGTTGTAAAAAAAAAAAAAAATCCATCCTGCTCAGCAAATGTCTAATCTCATCTCTCCACCTGGTCCTCTGTCTGCCGTGACTTCTACAACTCCTGGATAGCTATTATGTTACTCTAACCATTGCCATCTATTATCAGTTCTCCATGTAATGACATCAGCTACCCAAGTTAATTTCTTCTTCTCAACAGTCATAAGAACAATATTTAACCTGTGTCTGCTCATTAATCCACGCCCAACTAACTTCTTCTTTCCAACTTCCTTTTTCTGTGTTATACCCAAGAATCATATCTCCTTGCTTCTGTTTCTCTTTGTTTTTACACCAAAGTTGAAGTTAGACCTTATACCATTTTACACTCTCCACTGGGCTGTCGTCGTTGTTGTCGTTGTGGTGGTTGTTGTTGCTGTTGTTGTTGTTGTTGTGGTTGTTGTTGTTCTTGTTGTTGTTGTTGTTGTTGTTGTTGTTCTTGCTTCTATTACTACTACTGCTGCTACTACTACTACTACTACTACTACTACTACTAAGAGAGAGAGAGAGAATTTACCCTTCAATTCTCCTTTTCTTTCTGCTCCCCATTTATCATATCCTTTTCCATTTCCCTCTTTCTATATTCCTTTTCCTTACCTTTTCTCAATTTTCTCTTTTATTTCCTTTTCTATTCTTTTTCCTTTTCAATCTTGTCTTTCATCTTTCCTTTCTCTTTCTTTTCTTTCTTTCTTCCTTTCTTTTTCCCTCTTTCTTTTCTTCCATCTTTCTGTCTTTCTTTTTCCTTATTCTTTCTTTCTTTCTTTCTCTTTCTTTTTATTTACTTTCTATTTCTCATTTGTATTATTCATTCAATCTCTTCACACTTCCCTACACCATATAGGCCTCCTTGGTGAAGTGGTTAGCGTGCCTACCTATGTATCCATCTGGCCTTGGTTCGACTCCCGGCCTAGGTAGTGTATCATAGTCTCATGTATTTGTTGTATCTCTCCTTTTTTTTTTTCTTTCTATCACTTTCTCTTCACTTTCAGGCACGTTGTCTTCACCTTCCCATCACCTTCCGTCATTCAAATGCTTCCTGCCCTCTGTTTCCGTGTGTGTGTGTGTGTGTGTGTGTGTGTGTGTGTGTGTGTGTGTGTGTGTGTGTGTGTGTGTGTGTGTGTGTGTGTGTGTGTGTGTGTGTGTGTGTGTGTGTGTGTTTTCATTTTCGTTTGTTTTGTATTTTCTTTATTTTCTTTCCTTCATTTTCTTCTCATTTTCTTCATTTTTCTTCATTTTCTTATTTTCTTCTCATTTTCTTTCCTTTGGTTTCTTTCTCATTTTTTCATTTTCTTCTCATTTTCTTTCCTTCATTTTCTTTCCTTCATTTTCTTTCCTTCCTTTTCCTTCTCATTTCCTTCTCATTTCCTTCTCATTTTCCTTCCTTCCCTTTCCTTCTCATTTTCTTTCCTTCATTTTCCTTCTCATCTTCTTTTTCTTCCTTTTCCTTCTCATTTTCCTTCTCATTTTCTTCTCATTTTCTTTCCTTCCTTTTCCTTCTCATTTTCTTTCCTTCATTTTCCTTCTCATCTTCTTTTTCTTCCTTTTCCTTCTCATTTTCCTTCTCATTTTCTTCTCATTTTCTTTCCTTCCTTTTCCTTCTCATTTTCTTTCCTTCATTTTCCTCCTCATCTTCTTTTACTTCCATTCCCTTTTCATTTTTTTCTTATTTTCTTTACTTCATTTTCCTTCTCATCTTCTTTTACTTCCTTTTCCTTCTCATTTTCTTTCATTTCCTTCTTTATCTTCTTTCCTTTCTACTGTTTTTTTCAGTTATGTTTTTTTTTTCGAAAATGAAAAGTGAAATAAAACAAAAACAGTTATTATTTTTTAGCATAATCTACTACAGAGTTTTTTTTTATGTTACTGGATGATCAAAATAATCGTTAATTTCCATAATATATACACATCCGCACTCTCTCTCTCTCTCTCTCTCTCTCTCTCTCTCTCTCTCTCTCTCTCTCTCTCTCTCTCTCTCTCTCTCTCTCTCTCTCTCTCTCTCTCTCTCTCTCTCTCTCTCTCTCTCTCTCTCTCTCTCTCTCTCTCTCTCTCTCTCTCTCTCTCTCTCTCTCTCTCTCTCTCTCTCTCTCTCTCTCTCTCTCTCTCTCTCTCTCTCTCTCTCTCTCTCTCTCTCTCTCTCTCACACACACACGTTAACTTCACATCTTCCTGCTTATAATTATTAACTTCTATTTTCTACATTTTTCTTCCATCATAATACAACTTCAATAACTACAAAATTTCCACATTTTCAACTCATTCACTACTAAATAGACGATTCTTTCCTTCGTTATACCATTTCTTCCTTTATTTCGTTATCGCAAAGTCTGGTTCCTTTGTTTCCTTATAGCATTTCGTTGTAGGCTCAAAATCGACGGCTAGAATGTTCACAATAATAACTGTCATACACGCACAAGAGTCACAAATGGCTAATCTTGTGCAGTGTCCAGCAGCTGTAGTGAAATTCGACTTTGTTTTCCTTCTTTTCCTTCCTTCTTTCCTTCCTTCAGCTTCTTCTATTACAGTGGGGCGGTGCGGGGCGGGCCGTGGCGGTGGGCGCAGGATGTGTATGGGAGCGGTGTCTCGTGAGGTAGCTAGGCACGTAACTTCTACTGCTTCCCTCTTGTATAGCTCTGCCTGGTGTTTCTTTGCCTTGGTGAGTGTTTTTGTGGTGGCTTCTTTTGGTGGTCTGGTTGTGTGTCTCTGGAGCTCGCCTCGCCTCGCAAACTGGAAGAAAAAGGGAATATTAGAGGATTGTTGTTACTATATATACACATGCATACAGACAGACAGACAGACAAACACACACACACACACACACACAAACACACACACAAAACACTTAATACCATCTTTAACATGACAACATCCTCGTGATATACCCTCTTACGCCCACTCTGTACAAACATTGAGTACAGTTTAGGTGAGCGGACTGTAGCGGTTCAACTCCCATTTCTTTTACATTAAGGGAGGCAACTCAAGGGCAAAAAAACATAGCAACGAAAAAGACCCGTTCGACACTGGTCCCCGATGAAAGGAAACAGAACAAGAGGCCAGCAGAGAGGTCATTTGTTTTCCTATGTGTATCAGGGATCGGAACGTGATTAATTCGTGTTAATTGCTTGGTAGAGACATTTTAATAAGCAGCGGAGTTAGCTTTCGATTTACTTGTCTTTTAAATCAGTATTGCGTCACTAATATTGTTTGAACTCTTGGTAACCGCGACTCCTCATTTACTTTGAAATTTAACGTATGATTGCCTGAAAAAAATATATATGCGTTTACTTATATCTGTCTTGTGTGTGTGTGTGTGTGTGTGTGTGTGTGTGTGTGTGTGTGTGAGAGAGAGAGAAAAATATCTTTAGCCCTTACTGTTAACTTATTCTTATTGTTTTTAGTGAATATATAATGGTAATAATGTGTAGGTTATTCTGACATTTATATTACAGTGGTTTTGGGGTGGGAATGACAGGATGGTGGTGAATTGGTGGTGTGGTGGTGATGGTGGTGGTGGTGTGGAACTGGATTCGTTCGTACGTTGAAGTTTCTCTCACCTGCACCACCACACCATCACCACCACCACCACGATCACCACCACCATGCTCGTAACAACTTCCTATATATTAACCTGACATCTATAACGGGTATTACTAACATATATTGTACCGTATGTGTGTGTACGTGTGTGACTGTCGAAACTCTTTCCTGCAATGGCCGTCGATTACGCTAGATCTTTCTTTCTCACGGCTCGAAGTCACTGCAGGGAGGGAAGGGAAGGGTTAAGTTGAGTCTTGGGTCAGGGCACGCAACCACCACCCAGGAGGCGATAGGTTAAGCCCGCCGGCCAGTCCCTCCGCGGCGCTATGCAGACGAGGCGTGGACACAAGCCGCCTCGAAAAATACTGACCACCGATCTCCA
>NC_066519.1:12007069-12037069 GCF_024679095.1 Eriocheir sinensis
GCAGCGACGGGGCAAATTTGTGGCTTTACCATGTAGCAGCAACGGGCCAAATTTGTGCCATGATATAGAGCCCCCAAAATAGATGATACATAAACTGATCACAAATGCTTTGATATATATTATGAAATGGTTTGTGTGAGTGATGATTTTTTTCTCATTTTTCTCGCTTAGAGGGACCATTAAGAAACATGATCCCCGCTGCTACCGGGTTAAACTGTTTTGGAATTTGTCTATGGCCTTCCAAAGCTATTTTCCACATGATCTGTGACTAGTAGGCACTTCAGGCAAACAATGTTGAGTATCCCACCGCTCTGGCCACTAGTGTATTGCCTTTTGCTTCATTCCTCTGTTGGTGTTAAGTTACTGTCTGTATGTCTGCTTTTGGGCTTGTGGGCATAAGATTCATAATTCACACTTCATTTATTAGTGTTATTGGTTTCTCTTGTTTCCCTGTACTACATATGTGTGTGTGTGTTTGTATGAGTTCATGTGGGTATGTGTGTGTGTCTGCGTATATGTGTGTATGTGAGAATATGTTGGTAGTGGTTCATAGTGAGGCATTTTAACGGCCCGGCCAAATCCAGACCTGAAATAATAGA
Source organism: Eriocheir sinensis (assembly GCF_024679095.1). Taxonomy (NCBI): domain Eukaryota; kingdom Metazoa; phylum Arthropoda; class Malacostraca; order Decapoda; family Varunidae; genus Eriocheir; species Eriocheir sinensis. Next base: position 12,007,669 of record NC_066519.1, read on the forward strand.
AATAGATAAGACTGGGAAGTGAGGGATTATACAAGTTCCAACCTCTTGCATTAGGAAGTTGGACAGCACTGAAATCATAGGCCTGAGTGAGTAGGGAGTAGTGAGGGATTATACAAGTTCCACCCTCTTGCATTAGGAAATTGGACAGCACTGAAATCACAGGCCTGAGTGAGTAGTGGGTAGTGAGGGATTATCCAAGTTCCTACCTCTTGCATCAGGAAGTTGGACAACACTGAAATCATAGGGGCCTGAGTGAGCATTGGGCAGAGGGATTATCCAAGCTCCTCTCTCTTGCATTAGGAAGTTGGACAGCACTACTGATCTCGTGCTACAATTATATTCACCCCAATGCTGAATTAAAAACGGAAACCGTGAAAAATTAATATATATGACAAAATCGCCCTTCCTAAGATCAGCTGATTCAGGAGTCGCCATATTTTCCCCAATATTCCTCCCTTCTACAGACTTAACACACTACTTATATACATGAAAAGACAGCCAATACTCTTATCCTACTTATTTATTCACCTCAGTTTTGTGCGAAGAAGGAAAACCGTGAATAAATTAAATAAATGACTAAACAGACCTCCTCAGATTACCTGGTTCAAGACCCTCCATATTTTTCCCCTTTTTCGTCACTCTTAAAGGTTTTGCACACTACTTATATACATGAATAGACAGCCAATACTCTTATGCTACTTATATATTCAGCTCAGTGTTGTGTGAAGAAGGAAAACCGTGAAAAAATGAATAAATATGACTAAACATGTACCCCCCTCCTCAGATCAGCTGGTTCAAGACCCTCCATATTTTCACCATTTTCGTCCCTCTTAAAGGCTTTACACACTACTTATATACATGAAAAGACAGCGAATAATCTTATTCTACTAATATATTCACCTCAGTGCTGTGTGACGAAGGGAAACCGTAAAAAAGGGAAAAATATAACTGACGTCCGGGGAATGGCGGACCAAACAGGCAGACCAGCTGATGATGACGGTGCGGTCTCTTATACGGCGCCTCCTGATGATGATGATGCCAAGGCTTATCACCACAGTTATATATTACTCTGTGGTTATCACTATCATTATCAAACACAGTGTAATAGGTAAAGATGGAGGAGTACAAAGACTACAAGTTATAAATCCTGATATCAAGGTTTTTGCTCCCCCAGTCTATGTAATATTATAAGTCTTCTGTATTCTATTAAAAACGAGGTCTTGTGGCTGTATTCCTCTTAGTTCTCATGGAGGCTGTCTCAAGATAACACACGTACTCTGGGGCTAAATGCTTCTTTAATATTTGCCTTAGTAATTGCACCTCTTATACGAAATAAAGTTACGGTTGACATTAGCAGTTTTTTTTGCAGCAAGATTTCCACCAGATTGTCCCTCTTTACTAATGGTTACAGGACAAACAGTGCGTTACGGGCAGGGTGTTACAGGCGGGTTGTGACGCGGTGAACTCTACGGAGCCAGCCAGCCACGTTTACATTACTCCGGGGTCTCGCACCAGTAGCCAAAGTGCTCAGACGGACAGTTACGCTTCTCAATCACTCCCTCAACTTGCGATTACAGGGTGAAACGGTTATTTCAGGTTTGATTTCATAACTCTTCCAAATGATAATGATATGCAGAAATGGTAGGCTATTTTTCTTTAAGGGAGGCAGCTCAAGGGCACGAAACAAAAGCAGGGACAAAAACGCCTGCTTAACGCTGCTCCAACAAAGGAAAACGGAACGAGAGAGAGAGAGAGAGAGAGAGAGAGAGAGAGAGAGAGAGAGAGAGAGAGAGAGAGAGAGAGAGAGAGAGAGAGAGAGAGAGAGAGAGAGAGAGAGAGAGAGAGAGAGAGAGAGAGAGAGAGAGAGAGAACAGAACGAGAGGTATAGCTTCCTGAAACCGTTCATTCACTTATACTCGTCATTATTTCTTTATTTTTTGTTATACTGCTTAACAGAACGTTTATAATCCCTGGTGAGTCTAATGGTGCCAACTCTGTCAATCTATCTTATATAATAGATGATCTACGGCAAGTAAAGTCTGTGTGGAACGTCTATCTAAGCATCAGAGGGAAAGGGAGGTAGAATAAAATCTCCCCAGCATATATTTGCAGTCTTTATATTTCAATAACATTACACTCTTGTGATTTGTCTGGTGGTGAGTTTTACACGTGTGAATAGAAATAACCAACTGCTTGTAGGAAATATTATACAAACATAGCTTATTCATATCATTACTTTCTTTTATGTTTTATTTATTTTTCCTGACTACTCGTGTGTGTGTGTGTGTGTGTGTGTGTGTGTGTGTGTGTGTGTGTGTGTGTGTGTGTGTGTGTGTGTGTGTGTGTGTGTGTGTGTGTGTTTAGTATTGCTATAAATAATATATAGAAATTGATAGAGAGAGAGAGAGAGAGAGAGAGAGAGAGAGAGAGAGAGAGAGAGAGAGAGAGAGAGAGAGAGAGAGAGAGAGAGAGAGAGAGAGAGAGAGAGAGAGAGAGAGAGAGAGAGAGAGAGAGAGAGAGAGAGAGTTAAAAAAATGTGTTTGTTTATTTGTTTGTGTGTATGTGTTAATTATTATAATTAAAGATGATTGGCAGTCATAATGATATAAACTACTAAGGGATAACACATATTACAGTAGAAGTAGTAGTAATAGTAGTAGTAGTAGTAGTAGTAGTAGTAGTAGTAGTAGTTATAGTAGTAGTAGTAGTAGTAGTAGTAGTAGTAGTAGTTATAGTAGTAGTAGTAGTAGTAGTAGTAGTTATAGTAGTAGTAGTTATAGTAGTAGTAGTAGTTATAGTAGGAGTAGTAGTAGTAGTTATAGTAGTAGCAGCAGTATAGCGATAGTAGTAATAGTAGTGGTGGTGGAGGTGGTGGAGGTGATTGTCCATTAATATATAGAGATAATAGTGTTGATAAATAGAGTGATCAAAGTGCATAACCAAAAGTGAGATCCATTATTTGTCTTGCTTATAAGAGTAATTCATAAATATTTGTAGTGTGTCAACTATATAACAACAACGACAACAACAATAATAATTTCTCTAGTGACAATAGTAATAATAATAATAATAATAATAATAATAATAATAATAATAATAATAATAATAATAATAATAATAATAATAATAATAATAATAATAATAATAGTTCAAAATCACTGCAGGTCATCAGTATAGTAGTCGTAGTAGTAGTAGCAGTAGTAGTAGTAGCAGTAGTAGCAGTAGTAGTAGTAGTAGTAGTAGTAGTAGTAGTGGTAGTAGTAGAAGTAGTAGTAGTAGTAGATGTAGTAGTAGTACCAATAGTAACAAATATATCCCATAAAATATATCTTCTGCATAATGACATAAAAAGAATAATAAAAGAAACAATATCAAAATACGAGTACAAAGAAAACCCTTACAATTCTAGTTAAGTGAATACAATATTTAAATAACCTTTCATTAAATAACCTTCTCTGAATCTATATAATAATCGTTTTTCTTATATTTGTTAAGGAAATTCACCGCCGGTTTGTAGATTTAAGAATAATATCTTTAAGTCGATGGATTGGAGAGGGGGGTAGGGGGGGGTTTGTTCTAATATAAATAATTGTCATGTGTGTGTGTGTGTGTGTGTGTGTGTGTGTGTGTGTGTGTGTGTGTATGTGTGTGTGTGTGTTTCCATAGACATTATCACCTAACAGTAGAAATTGGATTGGAATGGGCAGTGCTCTCTCTCTCTCTCTCTCTCTCTCTCTCTCTCTCTCTCTCTCTCTCTCTCTCTCTCTCTCTCTCTCTCTCTCTCTCTCTCATACACACTCACACTCACTCACTCTCTCCGCCCCGTTGCTGTGCTGTAAGTAAGGTCCATGAGGGCGTCTACATCTACTTCTTCGTTGATTTGACTATATACAAGGGTTGATTGAGGGCTGAGAGGCGAGGGGCGGGACAGAGGCAGGCAGGCAAGGGAGGGAAGGCGACGTGGAGATCAAGAGGGGGAGGAGGAGGAGGAATAATCGAAGAGTGAAAGTGTCTAGCCGAGTTCCCCTTAAAAAGATGAGTGAGCGATTTGTTTTCTTTGTTGAATTGCTTGTTTTTTTTGTCCTTTGTTTTGTTTTGATTATGGTTGTTTGTGTATTTGAATCTGTTATATAAGAAAGAAAGACTAAATGGGGAAATTATTATAAGAAAAGACATCCCTGCTTGAATATAATAAACGTCTTCTCTTCTATTGAGTGAGAAAGAAAAACCGAGGAAGATATGATAAGCAAAGTCATCCCTGTTTGAGCAATAGACGTCTTTCTATCTATACATAAGAAAGAAAAGCTGAGAGGGAAAAATATTATAAGAAAAGTCATCCCTGCTTGAACAATTAATAGACGTCTTTGTATCTATAAATAGGAAAAGCTGAGAGGGAAAAATATTATAAGAAAAGTCATCCCTGCTTGAACAATTAATAGACGTCTTTGTATCTATAAATAGGAAAAGCTGAGAGGGAAAAATATTATAAGAAAAGTCATCCCTGCTTGAACAATTAATAGACGTCTTTGTATCAATAAATAAGAAAAGCTGAGAGGGAAAAATATTATAAGAAAAGTCATCTCTGCTTATACGATCAACGCTTTTGTGATTAGTTGTTGGAGGGTAAGTTAAGGTCTAATACACTATAGCTGCGCGTGGCCTCGGTGCTCATCTTCGTCTCGTTAGCCCTTTGAGCCTGTGGTGGATGTGCAATCATTACCCCGGGACACAGAACAGCTGGTAAGAGGCTCGGGAAAGGTTGTGGTGTGCGAGGCGCTTTGTACTATGTCCAGAAAGGGTTCGAGTCTGATAAAAGGGATCAATGATTATTCTCTTCCTTTTTCTTCTTATTTCTTTTCCTATTGATATCCTCCTCCTACTTTTTTTTTAATTATTTCATTCTATTTGCCCTTTCCTTTCTATTCCATTACTTTTTATCCTTTCGTTATCTAAGGAAAATAAAAGAAAGGAAATATCTTCGTTTTAAAATTTCGACACTTCTCTTATTATTTTCCTATTACAGTTCCCAATTTTTCATTTCATTTGCCCTTTTCCTTTTTTCATTATTTTTTTTCTTTTTTCGTTATCCCAAATAAAAATAAAGTAAAAAATGTTCCAACGTTACCTTCTCGTTCCTCTCATATTACTTTTTTTTCTCTCTCTCGTAATCCAGAGAAAAAATGATACACCTCCTTTTTCTTTCACTCCTATATCAAGTAATTTAAGGAAGTATTCGTCGTGTAGCGATATAAAATTTTGATTATTAATACTACCGCGTTCTTTGTTCACATTTATAAGACATTGGCGTCGCTGAGTGCCTGTGAAACAAAGAAAATGGGAATAAAAGATAAATTTCAAGGGAGTCTATTATTATCAACATTCCTCTTCTTGATTTCCACGTGACGATATAAAAAAATAAAGAAAGAATAAATCGATGTATCTTATAACTCTGCCTTCGCCCGCTCTCTCTCTCTCTCTCTCTCTCTCTCTCTCTCTCTCTCTCTCTCTCTCTCTCAATATAAACATGGGCCGTGAAATCAACAGTTATATATAAAAAAAATCATTGTGTGTGTGTGTGTGTGTGTGTGTGTGTGTGTGTGTGTGTGTGTGTGTGTGTGTGTGTGTGTGTGTGTGTGTTGCTAATCCTTGTAGTAGTTTACGGATATGCCTGACATTCGATAATAACGCTTTATATATATATTACTATGAAACACGGTAACAGAAAGAGCAGATCCAGTCTTACCAAATCCTATGAAGACAGATCACCCAGTCAGCTTGTTTTTTTATATATATATTGAACAGAGCGAAAGAGACAGTTCAAAGGCAGAAAATAGACAGAAGGGAGTCTCGAAGGGATTTATGGTACAGCCACTCTGATAGCCCCCTTGATGGTCCTCTCTTATTGGTGTTCAAGTCATAGGCAGGAGGAAATACAGGCGAAGGAAAGCCCATAACATGATGTCAGCGTATAATGATTGCCATCTCTCTCCTCTCCCCCCAAAACTGATGCTTGCTGATATTGAAATGTTTTAGACAAGCGATGTGTACTTGATTAACTTGCATTATTACGTAGAATGAATAAGTAGCGTTATAGCAAGCTGACTGGCCGACCTGTCACCATATGAGTTTTGCGTCTCTTAAATCTGATAAATAAACGAAGGCAATATAACCCCACGAAGAATTAGTGTACAATCCTTCCCATAAACGATTTTTTAATGAATGAATGAAGCCAAAAACAACAACAACAACAAAAGGAAAGAGGGTTCGTTACTGCTGCTTTGAATTCACAAACACACGAACGAACACAAAATCGGACAAAAAAATATTTATCCACAAAACGAATGAAGCAAAAAAAAAATAAATAAATAAATAAATAAATAAAAAAATAAATAAATAAATAAAATAAAATGAATAAAAAAGGAGAAAGTTTGAAATTCCTTACTGTCACTGCATTCACAAACACAATAACAAACACAAACTGAGCAAAAAATATACATGTACGCACACACACACACAAAAAAAAAAATATTGAAGGCTTCATGAAAAAAAAAAAAAAAAAACATAAAGCATATATATAAAATCGAAAGCCTCACTCACGTGTCACATTCTCACCCTTAAAATTAACATACTTCTAAAAGGGTTTCCCGATAAAATAGGGAAAGATTCGAAGTCCCTAAAATTAAGCAACCCCTTCCCTTGTGCTCTACCCTATGTTGATCTTATTCTCCTTCTCTTCTATTCTTTATTTCCTTGTCTCTCTCTCTCTCTCTCTCTCTCTCTCTCTCTCTCTCTCTCGTTCTCTGTCTCATGTTTGCTGTTCTTTATTTTTCTCGCATTCTCTTTTCCTCGATCTTATATTTGTCTTATTTTCTTTATCTTTTCATTTCTGTTTTCCTGATTCTCTCTCTTTTTCGTTCTTCTTCTCATTTTTTTTTTACAACAAAGGAGGCAGCTCAAGGGCACACAAAAAAACAATAATAAAAAAGCCCGCTAATCGCTGCTCCTAAAAAAAGAATCAGAAGAGGTGGCCAAAAGCAAGGTCAGATTCGGAAGGAGAGGTGTCCTGATACCCTCCTCTTGAAAGAGTTCAAGTCGTAGGCAGGAGGAAATACAGATGAAGGAAGATTGTTCCAGAGTTTACCAGCGTGAGGGATGAAAGAGTGAAGATGCTGGTTAACTCTTGCATAAGGGGTTTGGACAGTATAGGGATGAGCATGAGTAGAAAGTCGTGTGCAGCGGGGCCGCGGGAGGGGGGGAGGCATGCAGTTAGCAAGTTCAGAAGAGCAGTCAGCGTGGAAATATCGATAGAAGATAGAAAGAGAGGCAACATCGCGGCGGAATTTAAGAGGTAGACTATCAGTAGGAGGAAGAGAGCTGATGAGACGAAGTGCCTTAGCCTCCACACTGTCCAGAAGAGCTGTGTGGGTGGAGCCCCCCCACACGTGAGATGCATACTCTATACGAGGGCGGACAAGGCCCCTGTATATGGAAAGCAACTGCGCGGGGGAGAAGAACTGGCGGAGACGATACAGAACGCCCAACCTCGAGGAAGCTGATTTAGCAAGAGAGGAGATATGAAGTTTCCAGTTGAGATTTTGAGTTAAGGATAGACCGAGGATGTTAAGTGTTGAAGAAGGTGACAGCTAAGTGTTGTCGAAGAATAGCGGATAGGTGTTTGGAAGATTGTGTCGAGTTGATAGGTGGAGAAATTGAGTTTTTGAGGCATAGAAGGACACAAGGTTCCTTCTGCCCCAATCGGAAATGATAGCAAGGTCTGAGGTTAAGCGTTCTGCAGCCTCCAGTCTGGAGTCGTGTACTTCCTGTTGTGATGGTCTTCTATTGAAAGAAGTTGAATAATGCAGAGTGGAGTCGTCGGCGTACGAGTGGACAGGACAGTTTGTTATGGAAAGAAGATCATTGATGAATAACAGGAAGAGAGTGGGTGATAGGACAGAGCCCTGTGGAACGCCACTGTTGATAGGTTTAGGGGAAGAGCAGTGACCGCCTACCACCGCAGAGATAGAACAGCCGGAAAGAAAACTGGAGATAAAGGAACAGAGAGAGAGATAGAATCCGAAAGAGGGCAGTTTAGAAAGCAAAGACTGGTGCCAAACTCTATCGAAGGCTTTCGATATGTCTAGCGCAACAGAGAAAGTTTCACCGAAACTGCTAAGAGAGGATGACCAAGAGTCAGTTAAGAGAGCAAGAAGATCGCCAGTAGAACGCCCCTTGCGGAATCCATACTGGCGATCAGAGAGAAGATTAGAAGTGGAAAGGTGCTTTTGAATCTTCCGGTTAAGGATTAATTCAAAAGCTTTAGATAGACAAGCTATTGGGCGGTAGTTTGAGGGATTGGAGCGGTCACCCTTCATAGGCACAGGCTGTACAAAGGCATACTTCCAGCAGAAAGGAAAGATAGATATTGATAGGCAGAGACGAAAGAGTTTGACCAGGCTTGTCATTCTCTCCTTTCTCTTTCATTCCCTTTCTCTTACATTCATCTTATTCTTTATTTTCACTTTCTGTTTCTTTTCTGCTCTCTCTTTCTTTTTCTCTCTCTTCTCTCATTCTGTTTATTCGATTCTCTCTCTTTATTGCAGGTCTTAACTTTCTCTTCTCTCTTTCTTTCTTTCTTTCGCATGTCTCCTCTTTCTTTCTTTCTCTTTCTCTTTCGCTCTCTGTCTTTCTTTCCCTCCTCTTCTCTCTGTCTATAAGCTTTTAGGGACCAAACAAACTGACGCACACACACACACACATATACACACTCTACACATACAACCATTATCCTAAAAATCGACTTTCAATCATGTAGGCAACTGTCTATGAGCTTAATGTATAATATATATATATAGACTTTATATCCTCTGTATATAACATTTATAGTGGTGTATAAAAACTATTGAGAAAGAGGCATTTTTTTGAGGGGAGCGGGGAAGAAGGCGGAGGAGCAGGAGGAGGAGGAGGAGGAGGAGAAGGGGGAGAAGTGGCAGGAAGAGGAGAAGGAAGGGTTGAAGGATAGGGAGGATAAGGTCAGGGTCACTTTGAAGTCACTCCTTCGTATCCTTCCTGCCCATGAAGTGCTGCAGGAAGTCGATGGGCAGCGGGAAGATGATGGTGGAGTTTTTCTCGGCGGAGATGGTGTTGAGTGTCTGTCAGAGAAGATCGAAGGAGGAGGAGGAGGAGGAGGAGGAGGAGAAGGAGGAGGAGGAGGAGGAAGAAGAGGAGAGAAAGAGTAGTAGTAATAAGAGTAGAAATAGTATTAGTAGTGGTCGAAATAAAATGAGGAATAAGAGAAAGAAAGAAGAGAAAGGAGGAGGAAGAAGAGGAGAGAGACAGTAGTAGTAATATGAGTAGAAATAGTATTAGTAGTGGTAGAAATAAAATGAAGAATGAGAGAAAGAAATGAGAAAAAGATAGTCAAATGCGGAGGGAAAGAAGGGGACAGATAAAGGTAGAGATAGAGATAGAGAGAGAGAGAGAGAGGGGAGGGGGAATACTTGGTTAGTTATGTTAGCAAACTTAATGTTGGTCCTTAAAGTTAGTAAGGGAAGATGTTAGTGGGCAAGCAGGATGAATAGCTGGGTGAGCTGACTGCCCGGGCTTCGAACCCTGGCCCGTGGAATTGTAGCGAGGCGTGCTGACCCCTACACCACGAAGGAACACAGTTGACATAGGATTAAAATATATTAATCACATGGTTATTAATTTTTTCCTGATCTGTGCTAAGAATCAAGAGCAGAAAATTAAACATACAATTCAGACTACTGCTACTACTACTACTACTACTACTACTACTACTACGAAGAGGAGGAAGAGGAGGACGATGAGGAGGACAAGGAGGAAGAGGAGGAGGAGGAGGAAGAGGAGGACGATGATAAGGACAAGGAGGAAGAGGAGGACGATGATGAGGACAAGGAGGAAGAAGAGGAGGAGGAAGAGGAGAACGATGATGAGGACAAGGAGGAGGAGGAGGACGATGATGAAGACAAGGAGGAAGAGGAGGAGGAAGAAGAGGAGGACGATGATGAGGACAAGGAGGAAGAGGAGGACGATGATGAAGACAAGGAGGAAGAGGAGGAGGAAGAAGAGGAGGACGATGATGAGGACAAGGAGGAAGAGGAGGACGATGGTGATGATGATGATGAGGACAAGGAGGAAGAGGAGGAGGATGAAGAGGAGAACGATAATGAGGACAAGGAGGAAGAAGAGGAGGAGGAGGAAGAGGAGAACGATGATGAGGACAAGGAGGAGGAGGACGATGATGAAGACAAGGAGGAAGAGGAGGAGGAAGAAGAGGAGGACGATGATGAGGACAAGGAGGAAGAGGAGGACGATGATGATGATGAGGAGGAGGACAAGGAGGAAGAGGAGGGGGATGAAGAGGAGAACGATGATGAGGACAAGGAGGAAGAGGAGGACGATGATGATGATGAGGAGGACAAGGAGGAGGAAGAGGAGGAGGATGAAGAGGAGGACGATGATGAGGACAAGGAGGAGGAAGAGGAGGAGGAGGAAGAGGAGAACGATGATGAGGACAAGGAGGAAGAGGAGGAGGATGAAGAGGAGAAAGTTGATGAGGACAAGGAGGAAGAGGAGGAGGAGGAGGAAGAGGAGAACGATGATGAGGACAAGGAGGAAGAGGAGGAGGAAGAGGAGAACGATGATGAGGACAAGGAGGAAGAGGAGGAGGATGAAGAGGAGAACGATGAGGAGGACAAGGAGGAAGAGGAGGAGGAGGAGGAAGAGGAGAACGATGATGAGGACAAGGAGGAAGAGGAGGAGGATGAAGAGGAGAACGATGATGAGGACAAGGAGGAAGAGGAGGAGGAGGAAGAGGACAAGGAGGACGAGGAGGAGGAGGAGGAGGAGGAGGACGATGATGATGACAAGGAGGAAGAGGAGGACGATGATGAGGACAAGGAGGACGATGATGAGGACAAGGAGGAAGAGGAGAACGATGATGAGGACAAGGAGGAAGAGGAGGAGGAGGAGGAAGAGGAGAACGATGATGAGGACAAGGAGGAGGAAGAGGAGGAGGAGGAAGAGGAGAACGATGATGAGGACAAGGAGGAAGAGGAGGAGGAGGATGAAGAGGAGAACGATGAGGAGGACAAGGAGGAAGAGGAGGAGGAGGAAGAGGAGAACGATGATGAGGACAAGGAGGAAGAGGAGGAGGATGAAGAGGAGAACGATGATGAGGACAAGGAGGAAGAGGAGGAGGAGGAAGAGGAGAACGATGATGAGGACAAGGAGGAGGAAGAGGAGGATGAAGAGGAGAACGATGATGAGGACAAGGAGGAAGAGGAGGAGGAGGAAGAGGAAGAGAAGGACGATGATGAGGACAAGGAGGAGGAGGAGGAGGAGGAGGACGATGATGATGACAAGGAGGAAGAGGAGGACGATGATGAGGACAAGGAGGACGATGATGAGGACAAGGAGGACGATGATGAGGACAAGGAGGAAGAGGAGGACGATGATGAGGACAAGGAGGAGGAGGAGGAGGAGGAGGACGATGATGAGGACAAGGAGGAAGAGGAGGAGGATGAAGAGGAGAACGATGATGAGGACAAGGAGGAAGAGGAGGACGATGATGAGGACAAGGAGGAAGAGGAGAACGATGATGAGGACAAGGAGGAAGAGGAGAACGATGATGAGGACAAGGAGGAAGAGGAGGAGGATGAAGAGGAGAAAGTTGATGAGGACAAGGAGGAAGAGGAGAACGATGATGAGGACAAGGAGGAAGAGGAGAACGATGATGAGGACAAGGAGGAAGAGGAGGACGATGATGAGGACAAGGAGGACGATGATGAGGACAAGGAGGAAGAGGAGGACGATGATGAGGACAAGGAGGACGATGATGAGGACAAGGAGGACGATGATGAGGACAAGGAGGAAGAGGAGGACGATGATGAGGACAAGGAGGACGATGATGAGGACAAAGAGGAAGAGGAGGACGATGATGAGGACAAGGAGGAAGAGGAGGACGATGATGAGGACAAGGAGGAAGAGGAGGACGATGATGAGGACAAGGAGGACGATGATGAGGACAAGGAGGAAGAGGAGGACGATGATGAGGACAAGGAGGAAGAGGAGGACGATGATGAGGACAAGGAGGACGATGATGAGGACAAGGAGGAAGAGGAGGACGATGATGAGGACAAGGAGGAAGAGGAGGACGATGATGAGGACAAGGAGGACGATGATGAGGACAAGGAGGAAGAGGAGGACGATGATGAGGACAAAGAGGAAGAGGAGGACGATGATGAGGACAAGGAGGACGATGATGAGGACAAGGAGGAAGAGGAGGACGATGATGAGGACAAGGAGGAAGAGGAGGACGATGATGAGGACAAGGAGGAAGAGGAGGACGATGATGAGGACAAGGAGGAAGAGGAGGACGATGATGAGGACAAGGAGGACGATGATGAGGACAAGGAGGAAGAGGAGGACGATGATGAGGACAAGGAGGACGATGATGAGGACAAGGAGGAAGAGGAGGACGATGATGAGGACAAGGAGGAAGAGGAGGACGATGATGAGGACAAGGAGGAAGAGGAGGACGATGATGAGGACAAGGAGGAAGAGGAGGACGATGATGAGGACAAGGAGGAAGAGGACGATGATGAGGACAAGGAGGAAGAGGAGGACGATGATGAGGACAAGGAGGACGATGATGAGGACAAGGAGGAAGAGGAGGACGATGATGAGGACAAGGAGGAAGAGGAGGACGATGATGAGGACAAGGAGGACGATGATGAGGACAAGGAGGAAGAGGAGGACGATGATGAGGACAAGGAGGAAGAGGAGGACGATGATGAGGACAAGGAGGACGATGATGAGGACAAGGAGAAAGAGGAGGACGATGATGAGGACAAGGAGGAAGAGGAGGACGATGATGAGGACAAGGAGGAAGAGGAGGACGATGATGAGGACAAGGAGGAAGAGGAGGACGATGATGATGAAGAGGAGGAGGAGGAAGAGGACGATGATGATAACAAGGAGGAGGAGGAAGGAGGAGGAGGAGGAGGAGGAGGAGGAGGAGGACTAACCTGGAGGTAGCGAAGCTGGAGGGCGGCGGGGGAGAGGGAGATGACTTCAGCAGCTTCCTTGAGGGCCCGCGATGCCTTTTGTTCACCCTCGGCGGCGATCACCTGAGAGGAGGAGGAAGACGGGTGAACTACAGATAGATAGATAGATAGACAAACAGATAGATAGTTTGCAGGCTTTTTGATTTCGTTTGTTTATGCCCTTGAGCTAGACAGATAGATAGACAAACAAATAGATAGTTTGCAGGCTTTTTGATTTCGTTTGTTTATGCCCTTGAGCTAGACAGATAGATAGATAGATAGATAGATAGTTTGCAGGCTTTTTGATTTCGTTTGTTTATGCCCTTGAGCTAGACAGATAGAAAGATAGACAAATAGATAGATAGTTTGCGGGCTTTTTGTTTTCATTTGTTTATGCCTTTGAGCTAGACAGATAGAAAGATAGACAAATAGATAGATAGTTTGCGGGCTTTTTGTTTTCATTTGTTTATGCCCTTGAGCTAGACAGATAGAAAGATAGACAAATAGATAGATAGTTTGCGGGCTTTTTGTTTTCATTTGTTTATGCCTTTGAGCTAGACAGATAGAAAGATAGAGAAATAGATAGATAGTTTGCAGGCTTTTTGTTTTCATTTGTTTATGCCCTTGAGCTAGACAGATAGAAAGATAGACAAATAGATAGATAGTTTGCGGGCTTTTTGTTTTCATTTGTTTATGCCTTTGAGCTTCTTCCTTTACCGTAAAAACAAGAGCAAGGGAGAGTAAAAATAATGACTCAAAACACAGACATAGCGAACAATAATAAAATAACCATATACTTAATTTCATCCCCTACCAAATGCATTATCAAACCTATAGATAGTAAACATTATAGGCACGCTAACCACGCACCTTCGCTAATAATACAACTCCCAATATACACACAAAACAATAATTAGAAATCCCTGAACACTCTTATTTCATTCCCCTATCAAAGCGCCTTACCAAACACATAAAGATTGGTATAGTCTCGTAGCCCCTAAGGTAAAACTATTAGGCACGGCTCTCGCTCCCCTTTACCAATAATATGACAACCAAAACACACACTTACCTTTGCCCTGGCCTCTCTCGCTGCCTCGGCCTCGGCTGCCATGGCGCGCTGCAGCTGAACTGGCAAACGTACGTCCTTGCTGCGATGGGGGCGAGGAAGGGAGACGTAGAGGGTGGGAGGGAGGAAGAGAGATGGAGGTTGGAAGAGAAGGAAGGGTGGGAGGGAGACAGATTGAGGGGAGGGAGAGATATGGAAGATGGGATGAAGAGAGGGTATGGAGGAAGTGAGAGGAAGAAGAGGAGGAAAAAAGGATGATTGGATGAAAGGGAGGTAAGGAAGGAAAGAAAGGAAGGTAGGAAAGGAAAAAATGGATGAGGAAGAGGAGAGGGAAACAGACAAACCGTTAATAATAATAATAATGATAATAATAATAATAATAATAATAATAATAATAATAATAATAATAATAATAATAATAGGCCTCCAGCATAAGTTATAACATTTCTTACAATATTATTTCCTGTAAGTAATAAATCTTTCTTGCTTTCTAATTAGTACACAACAATATTAATATTTAGAAATTGATTAAATATAAGAAAATAATAATATAAAAAAACAAACCATTAGCAAGAACGAGAAAAATTTGCCGTAATTAATAATGAGAGAGAGAGAGAGAGAGAGAGAGAGAGAGAGAGAGAGAGAGAGAGAGAGAGAGAGAGAGAGAGAGAGAGAGAGAGAGAGAGAGAGAGAGAGAGAGAGAGAGAGAGAGAGAGAGAGAGAGAACAATATCTGACATGCCACAAAAAAGCTTATTCCATTAGCCAAAAAAAGTGGAGAGAGAGAGAGAGAGAGAGAGAGAGAGAGAGAGAGAGAGAGAGAGAGAGAGAGAGAGAGAGAGAGAGAGAGAGAGAGAGAGAGAGAGAGAGAGAGAGAGAGAGAGAGAGAGAGAGAGAGAGAGAGAGAGAGAGAAAGTCGTAAACACACACGTGAACAAACAAACAGGCAGGATACATCACCGTCACTTTAAGGTCGAGCATCAAGGTGGTTTATGAGGGACAAACGACCATAATGGAAGCCACACCAGGCAAGGAACAACACAGAAAACCGGAGCACCAGACTGTCTTTTTAGGGGGAAGTATTGTAAAGCATCTCCCTCTCGTCTAACGCTTATATTTAATGCCCTGATACACACACTAACACTACCTCTAACACACACTCGGCCAGTAACTATAACAGTGAGCGCGTAGAAACTGTTAATTGTTGAATGGTAAAGATACGTCCAATGTGATGTGGTCGTGGCCGGGCTTGGCGTACCTACCTCTAGGGTCCCGCATAGCGCAACACGACATGACAAGTTTCTTTGTTCTACGTTAATCAGAACCGTGGACCAGGTTCTAAAAGAGGAGCAATTTTACGGCAGAACACCTCGGATCGACCACCAGTGTCTGTCACAAATGAGGAATTGAAAAAAAAAAAAAAAAAAAACCACTAAATTTCCATACTAAAAATTAATGGACCGAATACTGAGAGAGAAGCAATTTTACGCCATAACATCCCGATTCGATCTCCTATATCTCTCACAATGAAGAATTGGGAGAAAACCCACTAAATTTCCATACTGAAGAGTCTGTGGGTATTGTAACGAGTAACTGTCTTTCATTATAGTAGACAAATTGGTCCGTATTTTCAGACGCTGCCGCCTCTCACATCAACAACATAACTATTGCCAAAGGATAAAAAGGGGATTAATCGGGTTCTCATAAGTACTTTCTCACGTTCAAGGCACATAACCTTCCTCTAACTACCACCAGGGCCATAAAACTACCCCTGGAAACACCCACACCCACTCCTACGAAAACATTATCGGTATATTAATGTGTGTGTGTGTTTAATCGGGTTCTCATTAGCGCTCTTTCACATTCACGGTACAGAACCTTCCTCAAACTACCACCAGGGCCATAAAACTACCCCTGGAAACACCCACGCCCACTCCTACGAAAGCATTGTCAGTATATTAATGTGTGTGTGTGTGTGTTTAATTGGGTTCTCATAAGCCCTTTCTCACTTTCACGGTACAGAAGCTTCCCCAAACTACCACCAGGGCCATAAAACTACCCCTGGAAACACCCACACCCACTCCTACGAAAGCATTATCGGTATATTAATGTGTGTGTGTGTTTGATCTGGTTCTCATTAGCGCTCTTTCACATTCACGGTTCGAAGCTTAATTCCTCAAACTACCACCAGGGCCATTAAACTACCCCTGGAAACACCCACACCCACTCCTACGAAAGCATTGTCAGTATATTAATGTGTGTGTGTGTTTAATCGGGTTCTCATAAGCGCTCTTTCACATTCACGGTATAAAAGCTTCCTCAAACTACCACCAGGGCCACAAAACTACCCCTGGAAACACCCACACCCACTCCTACGAAAGCATTGTCAGTATATTAATGTGTGTGTGTGTGTTTAATCGGGTTCTCATTAGCGCTCTTTCACATTCACGGTATAAAAGCTTCCTCAAACTACCACCAGGGCCACAAAACTACCCCTGGAAACACCCACACCCACTCCTACGAAAGCCTTGTCAGTATATTAATGTGTGTGTGTGTGTGTTTAATTGGGTTCTCATAAGCCCTTTCTCACTTTCACGGTACACAAGCTTCCCCAAACTACCACCAGGGCCATGAAAACTACCAATGGAAACACCCGCACCACTCCTACGAAAGCATTATCGGTATATTAATGTGTGTGTGTTTAATCGGGTTCTCATTAGAGCTCTTTCACATTCACGGTTCGAAGCTTAATTCCTCAAACTACCACCAGGGCCATAAAATTACCCCTGGAAACACCCACGCCCACTCCTACGAAAGCATTGTCAGTATATTAATGTGTGTGTGTGTTTAATCGGGTTCTCATAAGCGCTCTTTCACATTCACGGTATAAAAGCTTCCTCAAACTACCACCAGGGCCATAAAACTACCAGTGGAAACACCCACGCCCACTCCTACGAAAGCCTTGTCAGTATATTAATGTGTGTGTTTAATCGGGTTCTCATAAGCGCTCTTTCACATTCACGGTACAGAAGCTTCCTCAAACTACCACCAGGGCCATAAAACTACCCCTGGAAACACCCACGCCCACTCCTACGAAACCCTTATCAAAATATCAATGTGTGTGTGTGTGTGTGTGTGTGTGTGATACGAAGAGGAACAAGGCCCAAAGTTGAAGAGGTGACGGGCAGAGAGAAAGCAAGCCTTGTCAAAATCTTAATGCGTGTGTGTGTGTGCTTGGGCGTCGATACGTATATAAGAAAATGACCCAATGTTGAAGAGGCGACGAGCAAGAGAAGGAAAACGCCTGTCAGCGGGGTATATGAAGGGCAGACTAAAGCAAACGGCTGAGCGTCATGCAAAGGGTCACAGGCCAGCAGACCACGGCACGACAACGAGCTGGGAGGAGAGAATTTAGTGCACTGATACCATGACACTGAGGGAGGGAGGGAGGGAATGAAGGGAGGGAGGGGAGGGAAAACCGTAAAGAGATAGGAAGTAGGGAGAGAGATGAGGAAAGGAGGGAAACAGAGGGGGAAAAAGGAGGAAAGGGAGCTTGGATATGAGAACTGGGGGAGGAAAGAAAGAGATAGGAGGTTAGGAGGGGTAGATGGAGGGAAAAAGGGAGGGAGAGGAAGGAAGGGAGAGGAGGAAAAAAGGAGGAGGAAAGGAGGGGTAGATGGAGGGAAAAAGGGAGGGAGAGGATGGAAGGGAGAGGAGGAAAAAAGGAAGAAAGCAAAGAGACAAGAAACAGAGAGAAAGGAGAGAATAAGAAACGAAGGAGGGAGACAGAAGAGAAGGAGAGAAGGAGGAGGAGGAGGAGGAGAAGGAGAGAGGAAACTAGAACAAGACGAGACACTGACGAATACTCTAACACTGAGGAAGGAAGGAAGGAAGGAAAGGAAACAAAGAAGAATCGAGAGAGGAGGAGAGAGGGAGAGAGAAAAAACGGGAGAGTAGGGAGGGAGGGAGAGAGGGGGAAGGGGAGGCCACACTAACAAGCTGGTCGGGGTAAGGGGCTTGAGCTGAGGGCATGGCAGGGGGCAGGGAGGGCAGGGTGGGCATAAACCTTGCAAACCGTTCCCTTCACGTCTCTGTTACTCACATTTCAACTCTTTCGACCTTAATGCCCCAGTTCTCTGTGGCATCGTCTAACACGCCCTGAAAAGGTTGATGAGTGCCGGTCAGAACAGCAGCAGGAAGAAGGAGAAAGAGGAGGAGGAGGAAGGGAAGTGCTTAAATCTAGACGCCTTAATGAGTAGCCTGGAAAAGCCGTGACCCTGAGTGTTGGCAAGGGAAGGGACGATCAAGAGGGTCGTTTGCCGGGTGTGGTTAGGTTAAGTTAGGTTAGATTACGTCGGTAAATTTATATAAGGAGATTGTTTTTTGTAAGTCTGTCATTATAAGATTTGTTTACGTCAATCATCACCCATGGTTCCCTTGGCTGGGCTATCGCTGGAATGACTGTGTCAAACCCGCCACTCCACTCCGCGAGGCTGATTCGAGGACCTGCATAGTCCGTCAACGACAACACCGACTGTGCGGGCACTTGGCACGCTGCCCAGAAGCCGACCCTGCTCATCGGGTTGTCTCTGTAAGCGAGTGGAGGAGGCCAAGGGGACGCCCATAGAGTTCGTGACTTGATCCTGCCGGGAGGTACTCAGGAGGAGAAGGGGGCCTGCATGAAGGAGGGATCCCCGGACTTGGCGTCGTAGGGTGGGCGAGGCGACACGCCCCCTATACCCCATTGATTAATTGATTGAATCATCAGCACTTTCTGCCCACCCGTCCCTTCCCTCTCGTCCCTTCCCGCCAGCGTCCAGGGCCAGGCAAGACCACCACCTTGTTAGTACTCACATCTCGACGCGCTCTACCTTGATGCCCCAGTTATCAGTAGCATCGTCCAGGGAGTTCTGCAATATAGCGTGTCAGTGTGAGCCTCGCGCCGCGCTGCTCAAAGGAACTAGGGCCGCCGCGCGCGAGGCTTCGGTTCCGAGGGAGGTTTGATAGCCCGGTACTCTCTTGGGATTTGTGGTTTGGTGTGTGATTATCTCTGCAGCGTTACGTTAGGAAGTTGAAATGTAGGATGAGCTCTCTCCTTTGTCTTCGTATCTTGTATTATAGAAGTGAGGAGATTCGGGGAGCTCAGTTTGTTGTTAAAATGATGCTCTCTCTGTTTTCGTATTGTAACGGGAGAGTGAAATGATATAGAGCTCAGTGCGTTGTTCAAAGCATGCTCTCTTTTCCCGTGCTCTTGCATCGGGTGAGTGAAATGATACATGAAGCTCAGAGCGAAGTTAAAAGGAAGTTCATGTTGACTTTTTATGAGTGTACAGAAAGTATGGTTTAGATGGGTTATAGCATTATTTAAAGGTTAGTTAAAAGGTTAGTTGAAAGCAAAATAGCCAGCTAGTTACAGTTAAAAGCTAGTTAAAGTGGAGTCTTGCAATGTGGGACTAAAAAGCGAGGCGGAGCGCTATGCATGTGGTTTTGTTGTCTTAGTATTAGATGAAGGATTAATTTATTTGGCGAAGACGTATGTTGGATATGCTGGAAGGAAAAATATTATACTACCTATATTCTTATGCCTATATTTTTTACCATGCATTATAAACACAGTCATCACATCATCACCACCACCACTACATGTCATCACACTATTACAGCCACTATCCCCACCATCACTATCACCACCATCATCTCACCATTACCGTCACAATCACCACCACATCATACAATCTTTCCCTAACACCATTACTGCATCACTACCTCACTATAGACACCATACCATCACTCTCCCCCCCCCACACACACATACAGACCCTCTTCTCCCCCCTCCATATGTACCCCTTCCTTCCTTCCTCCCTACCCCTCCTCTGTTCCCCATCACCACCATCATCACCATTCCCCTACATCATTATCTCCTCTATCCGCATCCCTTTCCAGCTCCCTACCCCTCCTCTTCCCCTTATCACCAGCATCCCTCACTCGCCTGCATGTCACACGAGATGGACTCCCTGTCGCCCAGAATCTCGTGCAAGTTCTTGGTTCCCAGCATGTTCCTGAGGGTCGTCTGGGCCAGGAGCCGCGTCGAGTGGTGGGCGTTCTCCACGTTGGCTACACTGACCGTGGCGTTGCTCACTCGGTAGTACACAACGGCGTCCACGCTCACCGTCACGGAGTCTTTGGTGAGGACCTGATCGTGGGGCGTAGGCAGAGGAGGAAGAGGAGGTACAGAAGGAGGAGGAGGTAATGGAAGTTGTGGAGGGGAAAGGAGGATGGGAAGAAGACAAAAGAGAAGGGATGAAGGAATGAGAAAGGAGGAAGTGGTGAAGGAGAGAGGAAGAGGGGAGGTAAGGAGATTGCAAAGGAAGAGAAGACAAATGAATAAGAAAGGAGGATGGGAAAGTAATGTGGAGGGTGTAGAGAAGACAAAAAAGAAGAGATAAAGGAATGAGAAAGGAGGAAGTGGTGAAGGAGAGAGGAAGAGGGGAGGTAAGGAGATTGTAAAGGAAGAGAAGACAGATGAATGAGAAAAGAGGAGGAAAAGTGAGGAGGAGAACGAAGAGGAGAAGATAAAGGATAGAGAGAGGAGGAGGATTATAAAGGAGAAAACCAAAGAATACGAGAGAGGAAGAGGGAATATAAGAAGGAGAATGTATGAAGAGAGAAAGATAAAGGAATAGGAGAAAACAGATAAAGAAGAGAGAGATGAAGGAAGAAGTAATGGACGTAGAAGGGGGAATTAGGAGAGAAAAAGGATAAGAAAGTAACGGAAGAGAAAAAGGCGGCCGCAGAATAAAAAAAAAATAAGAGAAGAGACGGAGATAAAAAAGGAAGAGATGCAAAAAAATTAGATTAGTTTTACAAGAATAAATGAAAAAAAAAAAAATCCTAGCAACAAAATTTTCTCTACACACACACACACACACACACACACACACACACACACACACACACACGCACACCAGAGCTAATAATAATTCAGTTAGCAGATCTATATTGAACTTACACATAATCTTACTCTCTAAATCTTACTGATGTAGCCAGAAAGAGCAAAAAGATGCACAAAAGGTTGTTAGAAGTTGATCAAAAGGCATTCAAACTAGAGATGAATGAGCAAACTAATGGACTAGTAGACTAATGGATCCAAAGTGCAAGTGCTTATAATATAGATAAATTAACAGGTATGATTCTTGTTTTACGCGAGTTTACAATACGCGGTTTGAGAGAGAAAAAAAAAAAACGTTATATGTAGAAAAATAATAATATGCGTTTTGCTTTACTCCTTTCACTCATATTATAAAGCGAATCAAACACCTTCACTGACATTTTAAATCCTAGGGAAAAAAAATTATGGTTTGAATTACGTGGAAACATCTTTTAACGCGAATTTAGTAATGCTTTCTCGTGTAAAAATAGAATCCAATATCCTTCTTACTGTACTCGTTTCACTTATATTAAAGCGAATTCAACACCTTGTCTAACATTTTAGTCTTAAAGGGAAAAATAAATGTTTGAAATACGCAGAAGCATCTTTTAACGCGAATTTAGTAACGCATTCTCGTGTAACATAATCCAATATCCTCCAAACTTTACTCTTTTTTGACTTATATTACAGCACATCCAACACCTCCACTAACATCTTAGTCTTAAGGAGAAAAATATAGAGTTCAAATTACGCGGAAATCTAGTAAGACATCCCTCGCGTAAAGCAAGACATTCCTGTACTAGTAATAACTGTACAATTACTTAAATGGAACAGGAATATGGAATGGGAATGGGTCAAGAAATGGCTTACGATTATGGAATGGGTTAAGCAATGGATTAGGAATATGGAATGGGTTTAAATAATGGAATGGAAATATATACACAGATAGGAAGGATGGGCACGCACACGGGTGGAAAGGGAGGAGGGGAGAATGGATAAAGCAGGTAAATATATATACAAAAACTTGATTATAGCCGATCGACTCTAACTTGAGCCCTGTGGCTTGGCCCGGGGAACCCCCATTGTTTACACATCTGGCGATGACCCGCGCATGGCGATCTGTGTCACTGTTAGTCTCTACGTCATCTATTTATGGAATATATATATATATAGATATATAAATATATATATATATAGATAAATATATATATCTATATATATATATATATATATATATAGTCCATATTGAGGGAAAGACAACGACACTGTAAACCTCCCATTTCACTTGGCAACGTGGCTCATGCGCCGTTGCCGCCTGAGGGACCTTGGCAACAGGCGCCAGGCCGCACCATTCACCCTTCCGCCACCATGGAGTACTTACGTAGGTCTCACTTACGCGTCCTGCACAGCCAAGCAAAAGAGATTATATATAACGTAAATAAGAGAGAGAGAGAGAGAGAGAGAGAGAGAGAGAGAGAGAGAGAGAGAGAGAGAGAGAGAGAGAGAGAGAGAGAGAGAGAGAGAGAGAGAGAGAGAGAGAGAGAGAGAGAGAGAGAGAGAGAGAGAGAGAGAGAGAGAGAGAGAGAGAGAGAGAGAGAGAGAGAGAGAGAGAGAGAGAGAGAGAGAGAGAGAGAGAGAGAGAGAGAGAGAGAGAGAGAGAGAGAGAGAGAGAGAGAGAGAGAGAGAGAGAGAGAGGGGTAGCGAGTCCCTCTGAGGAGAGTGATGGAGTTATGTGGCTAGAGCGCGGTCTCCCTGAGCCCCGCCTAAGGGCTCGAGTTAGAGTCGATAGAGTATAGCAAATATGGAATGGGAAGGAAGGAAGGAATAAGCAGGAAGGAAAAGGAGGAATTGATAAAAGGGAAGGGAAGGGAAAGCAAGGAAGGAAAGAACGAATATGTAAGTGGCCGCATTATAAGTTGCAGTAATAATAATAATAATAATAATAATAATAATAATAATAATTTTGCGTGTATATTTTTATTTTTTGCTTTATTTGCGATGCAGAAAGCGAACAATGCGCATGCGTGAGAGAGAGAGAGAGAGAGAGAGAGAGAGAGAGAGAGAGAGAGAGAGAGAGAGAGAGAGAGAGAGAGAGAGAGAGAGAGAGAGAGAGAGAGAGAGAGAGAGATAGAGAGAGAGAGAGAGAGAGAGAGAGAGAGAGAGAGAGAGAGAGAGAGAGAGAGAGAGAGAGAGAGAGAGAGAGAGAGAGAGAGAGAGAGATAGAGAGAGAGAGAGAGAGAGAGAGAGAGAGAGAGAGAGAGAGAGAGAGAGAGAAAATGGAAAATACAAGCATGGTATCAGCGAAGCAAAACAACATCAACGACAACAACAACAACAACAACAACAACAACAAAAGCGAAGCCAATCGATCAGAAAATCAACTTTTCAACGAACAAACAAAGAAATAAACAAAGAGGCGAAGCTGGAGGAGGAGGAGGAGGAGGTGGAAGACGAGACGAAGAGGAGAGAAAAAACAACAACAACAACAAAAAAAACAGGGAAATGGAATCGAAGGTATAAAAGAGAAAGAAAAAGAAAGAAAAAAAGAGTAAGGAGGAGGAGGAGGAGAAGGAGGAATAGAAGAAAAACAGTAGAAAGGAGAGAGAGAGAGAGAGAGAGAGAGAGAGAGAGAGAGAGAGAGAGAGAGAGAGAGAGAGAGAGAGAGAGAGAGAGAGAGAGAGAGAGAGAGAGAGAGAGAGAGAGAGAGAGAGAGAGAGAGAGAGAGAGAGAGAGAATGGATAAGAGGTAATGGGGAAGGCCTATGCGTTAATGGGTAAGAAAACATTAAGGAAAAAATAAGCAGAGGAAAATTGGGAAGGTAAATGGTTAACACAGGGAAGGTAGTCATGAGGGCAGGGGGGTAATGGGTCGGTTTAATGGGTAAATGGGGACAATGAATCGGTTAATGGGTCGGAAGGCAACATAAGCGGAGGAAAATTGGGATGATACCTGAAACTAACACGGTAAAAGAGGATAATGGGGAGGTTTAATGGGAGGAAATTGGGAGGGGAGATATTAACGGAGGATAACTGGGATGGTAAATTGGGATGGTAAACTGGGTAAACTGGGTAAATTGGGATGGTAAACTGGGTATTGGGATGGTAAATTGGGATGGTAAACTGGGTATTGGGATGGTAAACTGGGTAAATTGGGATGGTAAATTGGGTAAACTGGGTAAATTGGGATGGTAAACTGGGTATTGGGATAGTAAATTGGGATGGTAAACTGGGTATTGGGATAGTAAATTGGGATGGTAAACTGGGTATTGGGATAGTAAATTGGGATGGTAAACTGGGTAAACTGGGTAAATTGGGATGGTAAATTGGGAGGGGAAACATAAACGGAGGATAATTGGGATGGCAACTGAGGCTAACACGGTAAAAGAGGATAATGGGGAGGCTTAATAGGAGGAAAATTGGGAGGGGAAACATAAACGGAGGAGAACTTGGACGTTAACAGCGGGTGGGAGGGACATGGGTCGGATCAACAGGTTAATGGGGTAATGGGAGGGAAGAAGAAGCAAATGAGGTAATGGGGAGGGTCAAGGGTTTAACGGATTGGAAGTTATTAGGGAAGGCATGAACGGAGGTTACTTGGGGTCAACAGCGGGTGGGAGATTAATGTGGGGTGGGGGTGGCGGGGACAGGGTAACAACCCACCTCTTGCGGCGGAACATCAAACGTTACAGTCCGGAGGTCCACTTTGCGATAAGACTCAATACACGGAAGCGTGAAAAATAGTCCTGCAAAACAAGGGGGGGAGGGGCGTCGTGAGGCACCGAGCGTCCTGGACAACGAGGGGGGGGGGGAGGCTTGGGGTCAGGGCTGGGGCGAGATGGAGGAATGGGAGGGTAGGAGGAGGAAGGTTTCTAGGGCATGAAGGACACTTACAAGGGAACTTTTTGTCCACTCACGATCGGAGGGTATGAGGGGGAAGGTTTCTAGGGCATGAAGGACACTTATATACAAAGGAACTTTTCGTCCACTCACGATTGTTTCTTTTTTTCATCGGAGATTACGTTCTTGAGGCCCGCAAAAGTACAGGACCTCAGAGGGAACCGGCAGCCACTATAAACAAAATTCAACTGCGCCATTAACGGGCTGGGTCATCGAAGAGACCCCTCAAGAAAACCTACCGGCGCTACAGGCATATGGTTTGACTGGTATGGCTTTCGAAGAGGTTGCGTTCGTTTCCATGGGTAGTTGTATGACCCGAGTGGTTGGTTGACGAATCCTTTGTACCATTGACGTGAGAAAAATACTTATGAGAACCCGTTTCATCTTCTTATCGGCGTTTGGAATGAGTTGATGAGAGCGGCGGAGGTGTCTGAAAATACCGATCTGTCATACCGTACTTTCCACAGCTGCACACTTGTTACGTACACCGCGGTCACGCACATTTATTTTCCTTCACCGACACAATCTAGCAAAAGTACGAAACCGCGAATATAAAAACCGAGGAAAACGAGGGATAGCATTTTACTAGACGGTGAGTGAGGGCGACCAGACCATGAGTGAATTAATTGCGTCCAACATGCCAGGGAGGAGGATTAGGAGGAAGAGGAGAAGGAGGAGGAGGGGATATCCGTTCTTTAAGGGAGGGAAGTGAAAATAATAGAAGTTCGAATCGTTTCTCTACATCCACATACAGACGAGACATGAACATTCTTTTTAAAAAATTCGTACGTGTAACAAGATTTGGTCAGCTTAATTTTTCCTCTGTTTAAAGGGGGAAGGGCAGATTTAGAGAGATTAAGGGATAGATAGAAAAAAATAAGGTAGAAAGAGCGAGAGTCATTCTGAGAGGAAACTAGACGAACAGGAAAAGGAAAAGGCGTAGGAAGTAGACGAAGAAAGGAGGAGGAGGAAAAGAATAAAGAAGAACGAGGAAAGTGAGGAAAAGATAAACGAAAAAGACATCAAAGAAAGTCAGATAGAAAAAAAAAGATGAAGAAAGTTACGATAGAAAGCAACTCAAAGGAAAACAGGAAGAGGCAAAAAAGGGAAGAAAAGAAAACAAGAAATCAAAGAAAAACTGGAAACTGGAAAGGAGAGGAGAGGAAGAGAGGTCAGCGACACCCACCCACCCACACACACACACACACACACACACACACACACACACACACACAGACCTTCCCCCCTCCTTCCCCCCACACAAACACCCTTTCCTCCCCCCCCTCCCCAACACACACACGCACACAGGTGATCGCCAGAAGGTGCTTAGGTGAACGTAGACGACTCTTAGCAGCAGCAGCACCAGCAGCGACAGCACCACCTACAGGGAGAGACGATGGACCTGGAACCTGGAGGCGGCACTTGGGACGAAATGTAGCGGGCGGAGAGGAGGGAAGACGAGGAGGAGGAGGAGGAAGAGGAGGAGGAAGAGGAAGCGTAAGAGGAGGTAGAATGGTTGCACGTGGTGGTGGTGAGGGTGGTGGTGAGGGGTGGTGGTGAGGGGTGGTGGTGAGGTGTTGTGATGATATAGACGAAGTGGGGGTGAAGTTCAGAGACAAGACAATGAGTATAGGTGAAAAACGTGCAAGTCTGCCATGAAAACTAAAGAAAACTCCGTAATTCTTCAACAATAAAGAAAAATCAGACTATAAGAAGGTATTATGAAGTTGAGCTATGATATATACGTAGTTGTAGATCAGTTTCAGAGACAAGACAGAGTATAGGTGAAAAACATGCGAGTCTACCATGAAAACTAAAGAAAACGCCGTAATTCTTTAACAATAAAGAAAAATCAGACTATAAGATTAAGCTATGATAAATACGTAGTTGTAGATCAAAGACTAGACAGAGTATAGCTGAGAAACATGCAAGTCTACCATGAAAAAGAATAGAAAACTTCGTAATTCTTTAGCTATATAGAAGAATCAGACTATGAGTAAGAAAAAACGTATTTGGAGGTAATACTTTGATATTCATAAGACTAAGAAGGCATACTGAGGAAAGATTATGACATATGGAAGAATGAAAATCTGAATTAGAGAGTTTGAAAGGTAATATGATATAGCCAGTGGGGGAATGAACTACACATACCAATGATGAAATGAAAGAGAACTGAAAGAGCGAAAATAAGTTTGAGCATGTCTGAATGAATGAAATACTGATAATAAAAGCGTGTGAAAAGGAATACTATGTGATAGAAAGTAAAAGAAAAATAACTACAAATAGGAATGATGAAGTGAGAGAAGAAGAAAGAGAGGCAGAGAAAGAGAAAAAAAAAGAAACTTGAACGTATCTGAATGGATGAAATATTAAGTCGCTTACTGCAAGATTCAACACTATATATAAAGACTTGCACAAGAGAGTATTGATAGAAAGAAAGAAAGCTATAAACATTACTAATACAGAGAGAGAGAGAGATAGAGAGAGAGAATGATAAAGAGCAAGAGAGAGAGAGAGAGAGAGAGAGAGAGAGAGAGAGAGAGAGAGAGAGAGAGAGAGAGAGAGAGAGAGAGAGAGAGAGAGAGAGAGAGAGAGAGAGAGAGAGAGAGAGAGAGAGAGTCAGTCAGTCAATCGATATAATCTAGACATAACAAGATATAGTAACTTGCAAAACGACTAGAGAAAAAACGACAAAAGAAAAAAAAATATAGATGATCCCAATACAGACAGCGAAAGAAAGAGAGAGAAAGAGAGAGAGACCATGAGTGAGTGAGTGAGTGAGTGAGTACGTGAGTGAGTGAGACTGAAGGAGGATAGCAAACAAACACTAGGAATACACTCGCTTGCAAAAAAAGGTATATAAAGAGAATCATAAAAACCTCCACTTGCCTCTTGCGGCGGCACGTCAAAGACACTGGTGCGCAAGTCTACCTTAGAGTAGGATTCTATGCATGGCAAGATGAAGAAGATTCCTGCAGAGAGAAACAAAATGAGCATCGGCGGGAAGGGGATTGGCGGAGGACTCTGTTACGTGGAGGGCTGAGGAGGAGGAGGAGGAGGAGGAATAGGAGGAAGAAAAAGAGGAAAACAGGAAATGAGAAGGGATAGGAGAAGTAGGAGAGGAAGGGGGAGAAGAGGGGATTTGAATAGAAGGAGAAGGAGAGATAGGTAAAGAGTAAGTAGGTATGAATAGGAGAGGAGGAGGAGAAAGAGGAGGAGGATAGAGAGAAAAGGAGGAAACAAGTAAGGATTGGAGAGGAGTGAGCAAGGAGGAGAAAGAGGAAGATAAATAGATAAAGGAAACGAGGAAATAATGAAGGGTTGAAGAAGAAGGAACGGGAGAGAGAGAGAGAGAGAGAGAGAGAGAGAGAGAGAGAGAGAGAGAGAGAGAGAGAGAGAGAGAGAGAGAGAGAGAGAGAGAGAGAGAGAGAGAGAGAGAGAGAGAGAGAGAGAGAGAGAGAGAGAGAGAGAGAGAGAGAGAGAGAGAGAGAGAGAGAGAGAGAGAGAGAGAGAGAGAGAGTAGTGAAGAGAAGGAATGAAAACAAGAGAAAAAGAGGAAAATGACAGGTAGAGAAAAAGATGGGAAGGAGTATAAGGGAAAAAGAAAGGGAGTTTAAGCATTTTCCTCCGTTTCTCCTCGTTGTTAAATTTTCTTCTTGCTGAAAAGCGAATAAAAAGTCATGAAAAGGTAAATCTAACGCTCTCGATGACTGATTTCTTTTTCTCTGCCGGCGATGACCTAAGAAAAGAAGGGTAAAAAACTGACGCATTAGTAACAGAAGTCCTTGCCACGAAAAATATATATAATGGAAAAAAGGAATTGATTTATACTTTCCTGTTTGATAAAAATAATGATAGCTATGGAAAGAAAAGGAAAAAAAGAACTGATTTACTTACACACCTATTTGAAAGACTCTATGCTAAAAAATTATAATAAAAATAATAATAAATAATAAAAATGTTAGTAATAATAGATAAGAAAATAAATAAAGGAAATAGAGCATGATTTATAGTTTTTTTTTTTACTCAGAGGAACGAAAACTCAATAATGATAATAAGAAAGAAAAACAAGAAAATAATAACAATAATAATAATAATAATAATAATAATAATAATAATAATAATAATAATAATAATAATAATAATAATAATAATAACAACAACACCAATAATACCTTACACTTCCCAAAACACAAAACAATAAAAAACAAAAACAAAACATAAGGAAAACGAGTTATCTATAATCAGGAAAAAAATAAATAAAGAAAACCAAAGAAAACGCAACATTTCAAGGGACACTAACCTGGGCCCTTGGAACCACCCTGAAGCAGTCTACCGAGGCGGAAGATGACGGCCCTCTCGTACTCCTGTACAACCTGTTAGAGGAGGAGGAGGAGGAGGAGGGAAAGAGAGGAAGATCAGGAGGATGAAAAAAGGCATAGGAA
>NC_066519.1:12042069-12044569 GCF_024679095.1 Eriocheir sinensis
TGGCCCGTCGCTGGTACACGGTAAAGCCACAAATTTGGCCCGTCGCTGCTACCGGGCTAAGGAAGGGTTGAAATCTGTTAGGAATGGTTTAATGTGGGTTAGCGTGGGTTTAAGAGGTTTCAGAAATGTTCAAGTGTTTGTCTATGGATGTTCTGTTTCTAGTTATGCTAAGCTTTCTAATGTTTTCCCGCCGTATTACAAAGTTGCCCTTCTTTTGGAAATTTCGCTAATATCATTTCTAACAATAGAGGTCAACAATGTCAATTCCCGATATGCGTTCCCTATATACAAACTTTTTATTAACCGCTCTTACCGGTTGATGGCTACGTCGTTCATGTTCTCTTTCTTTCTTAATGGAAATAGGGCAAGAAGAAACTGGAATTCAAGTTCTCAAAATTCAAAAAGGGCGAATAACAGTTTAAAGTCTGCTGTTGATTACGTGTCAATATTAAATGACATGATAATAAGGGGTTTAAGTTATCAAAGTTTTAATTTCCGTTTCAATAATAATTTTTGTTCAGTAATACTCAAATTCTTACAAGTCCTTACACGTTTTATAACTCTTAAAAGTTCTGGCAAATCAATTCCTTATCTAACAATTCTTTTTCCTATACCTTCAAAGTACCTCCTATACAAACACCACCAATTAACTCATTTTTAAACCTGCTACAGCATCTACTTTGTTTCTGCCTTCACCTGTACCATCAGACAAAGTAGCAAGCTAATTCTTCACCTATTAACTCATTTTTCAACCTTCAAAGTACTCCTATACAAACCCCACCAATTAACAACTCTTTTTTTATACCTACTACGTCGTCTATTTTGTTTCTGCCTTCACCTGTACCATCAGACAAAGTAGCAAGCTAATTCTTTACCTATTACCTCATTTTTCAACCTTCAAAGTACTCCTATACAATCTCGATCAATTAACTCTTATTTTTATACCCACTACGTCCTCTACGTTGTTTGCGGCCTCCTCACCACGCTGCTGTTTCTGGCTTCACTTGTAAGAGCAGACTGACCACCTCTCGTTAGGCGTCCCATCACAGGTAAGCCTCAATCAATACCTGCCCATCAAAAACCTGTACAGACATTCGCGCCTTGCTTACTCTTCATTAGGACGCGTACTATCTCGCCGGCAGCTGTTTATCTAATCTATAAGTGTGAGATAACCAAGGCAATAGTGTTCTCAGGGTTTGGTTCAATGTTGAGAGGCCGTTTTGTCCTCTCTGTCTCTGTGTCTTTATCTCTCTCTCTCTCTCTGTTACAATCTTTCTATCTGTCTATCTATTTTCCCACAAATAAAGAAAAGGAATGGACAAAGGAGGAGGAAGAAGTGAGAAGAGGAGGAGGAGGAATAGGATTGACGAGAGGAGGAGGAGGAGGAGGAGGAGGAGTCAAAGAAGAAGAAAAAGAGCAACAACAAGATCAGAAATAGAACAATAACCAACGGAGGCGAAGTAAGTGGAACGCGGCATGGCTCCTCCGAAGACTTTTACATAATTCACGTCGCATCGAGCGCTGCTAATTTTCTGCCTCCGACGCGCCACGATTCGCAGTGATCCGCCGCTAAAAGATCCGATATACTCTCACCCCTAAAAAAGGTATAAGGGAAGGTTGGTAATAGAGAAATACACTAAATAATAACATAAACTAAACTAAACTAACTAAATAAAGTGAAATAGATTAAAAAAAAAAGGTCTGGACGAGTTGCTTTCACTGCGATATCATCTTATTTTGTTTATGAAGGTCAGATACTTTTTAAACTTTTTTTTGCTTTTCTTTTTTTCTTTTGTTTTGTTTTCTTCCTCACTTTTTCTTTTTGTCTGTCTGTCTGTCTGTTTGTCTGTAGCTATGTATGTATGTCTCGTATGTCTTTGTCTGTCTGTCTGTCTGTCTGTAGTTATGTATGTATGTCTCGTATGTCTTTGTCTGTCTGTCTGTCTGTCTGTAGCTATGTATGTATGTCTCGTATGTCTTTGTCTGTCTGTCTGTCTGTCTGTATGTATGTCTCGTATGTCTTTGTCTGTCTGTCTGTATGTATGTATGTATGTCTCGTATGTCTTTGTCTGTCTGTCTGTCTGTATGTATGTATGTCTCGTATGTCTTTGTCTGTCTGTCTGTCTGTATGTCTCGTATGTCTTTGTCTGTCTGTCTGTCCGTCTGTCTGTCTGCATGTATGTATGTCTCGTTGTCTTTGTCTGTCTGTCTGTATGTCTCGTATGTCTTTGTCTGTCTGTCTGTCTGTCTGTATGTCTCGTATGTCTTTGTCTGTCTGTCTGTCTGTATGTCTCGTATGTCTTTGTCTGTCTGTCTGTATGTCTCGTATGTCTTTGTCTGTCTGTGTCTGTCTGTCTGTCTGTCTGTCTCTCTCTTTCCACTGTCACGGCCGACTAACTTATTTTTTTATGTTCAAACGTGAAAAAAAATTGCACTGGAAACACATTACACTTAAAATTCTTTCTCTCTAGATTAATTTTGCTTACTTTTTACCTTAAAC